>NW_027461532.1:1876875-2502500 GCF_027571235.1 Dermatophagoides pteronyssinus | reverse complement strand
ACGTCAGAATCGCTACAGACCTCCACCAGAGTTTCCTCTGGCTTCGTCTTGCCCAGGCATAGTTCACCATCTTTCGGGTACCATCGTATACGCTCCAGCTTCGCTTGATCGCCAAAAAACGAAGTAAGCGAGCTACTACTGCGACCGAAGCCTCGTAGTTTTACTTTCATTTCGCCTCTCGGGCCTAAACAAG
Organism: Dermatophagoides pteronyssinus; assembly: GCF_027571235.1. Classification (NCBI taxonomy): domain Eukaryota; kingdom Metazoa; phylum Arthropoda; class Arachnida; order Sarcoptiformes; family Pyroglyphidae; genus Dermatophagoides; species Dermatophagoides pteronyssinus. The sequence continues at coordinate 2,502,307 of NW_027461532.1, read as the reverse complement.
ACCGAGCGACTCGCGTATATGATAGGCTCCTTGGTCCGTGTTTCAAGACGGGTCAGATGGACACCGACCTACTCACGCCACAGTTCTGTCACATTTAGCAAGCAACCATTAGCCAACATCGTTGAAGCGGCTTTTCGCATCCAAAGACACGCAAAGAACGCCTCGAAACATCGACTAACAGCCACAGGCAAACGTAACCTGACTCCAATCGGAGAAATTTTATCGACCAGTAAATTCGGCGACGGTTCCGGCTCGAGACTATAACGCCGCCAAATCAAAGACTTGACGGGCACCTTTCTCTCACCCTGTCCTACAGCCGTCCCAATCATCTGGTCGAACGTGGCTTAGCATCCTCGGCGCGAAATGCACCAAAGCTTGCAGCTGAAAAACACAGGAACAACCTCCGAAAAGATCCTTTTCCTGTATCGCTAGCCGCCGGCATTGATTGAATCGACCGAGGCGCATACTTCGTGGTTCCATCTGTTTGCCTCCCAGTGGTTTCACGTGCTATTTAACTCTCTCTTCAAAGTGCTTTGCAACTTTCCCTCACGGTACTTGTTTGCTATCGGTCTCGCTGTGATATTTAGTCTTGGATGGAGTTTACCACCGACTTTAAGCTGCACTCTCAAGCAACCTGACTCTAGAATGCATTGGCCTGCATGTATCAGCCGAGTGTCTCTATGGGCCTAGCACCCGCTCTGGATGTCCCTGTCAAAGGAACTTGAAACATACGGCAACACATGATGCGCCAACACATTAACGCCGCATCTCTTGAACGCCTAAACGTCAAGACTTGGCGCTGGACTAATCCCCTTTCACTCGCCGTTACTCAGGGAATCCCATTTGGTTTCTTTTCCACCGCTTAATTATATGCTTAAATTCAGCGGGTATTCTCGCTTGATCTGAGGTCGAAATTAGACGATTGGTACACATTGATTTGTCAACCATTTTGATTGGTTATACAAGGCACACATTCAAGGTGTTTAGCTGGAAACGCTAAATACCTCTTGTGAGTGAATGTGCAACAAAGCCTTCTTCACCACAAAAGTCAGCATATCAAATGTTTGGAAATGATCCGACGACGTTTGCACGACGAAACAGATCTATCCCATTTTGTTTGGTCATAATTTGATAACGACGCTCAGACAAACGAAGCCATCGGCTATCCAATGGCTGCAATGTGCGTTCGAATGTCGAGTGATCGGAGTGTCCTGCATTTCACACCGATTAACGCAGCTAGCTGCGTTCTTCCTCGACCAGCGAGCCGAGTGATCCACCACTGGCAGTAGTTATTTTTGTTTTTTGCAATTCTTTGCAGAATCACAATTTGCTTTGTATCAATGTTTCTGGCTTAATGTTTTTCAGAAATGAAAAAGAAAATACCTCGAACCTGTGGCTCCGGCATCCGTTCGATGACGAATCCAGTATTTAAACCTAGCGGCACTTGTTTCAAGAACAAAGCGACACACTACATCCACATCTGTCCCGAGGACAAACAGGAACTGTAGGCTAGGCACCAACAGGCATCAAGGAGAATCGCCAACAAAGTTAACATGATTCGGTCCAGCTCCTAAATTAAGAAATTCTCCCATTGTTTTCTTCCTTGTCGCCCAACATGAAAACCAGGATACAATTTCAGAGCTTTCAATAACCTAATCAACGTCAACAATTGCCAGTCGATCCATTTGTGATAACGGGCAACTATTCGTTCGAATTGATAATCGAATGTTTCTTTTAAGCAAATAAATGCTCAAGAAAACCGATAATGATCCTTCCGCAGGTTCACCTACGGAAACCTTGTTACGACTTTTACTTCCTCTAGATGTTCAAGTTTGGTCATCTTCCCGGCCGAACATGGCCACCACGAGGATAGCTACGTTGGCCAGTCCAAAGACCTCACTAAAACATCCAATCGGTAGTAGCGACGGGCGGTGTGTACAAAGGGCAGGGACGTAATCAACACAAGCTGATGACTTGTGCTTACTGGGAATTCCTCGTTCATGGACAATAATTACAATCCCCAATCCCAATCACGAAAAAGTTTCACTCGGTTTCCCGCTCCTTTCGGAGTAGGTAGACACATGCACGCTGATTTTTTCAGTGTAGCGCGCGTGCGGCCCCGGACATCTAAGGGCATCACAGACCTGTTATTGCTCTTTTTCATACGGCTGAAACGCCGTTTGTCCCTCTAAGAAGCGATCGGATAACCGAAGGTATCCAACACTATTTAGTAGGCTAGAGTCTCGTTCGTTATCGGAATTAACCAGACAAATCGCTCCACCAACTAAGAACGGCCATGCACCACCACCCACTGAATCAAGAAAGAGCTCTTAATCTGTCAATCCTTCCAGTGTCCGGACCGGGTGAGTTTTCCCGTGTTGAGTCAAATTAAGCCGCAGGCTCCACTCCTGGTGGTGCCCTTCCGTCAATTCCTTTAAGTTTCAGCTTTGCAACCATACTTCCCCTGGAACCGAAAAACTTTGGTTTCCCGGAAGCCGCCAGCCGAGTCATACAATAAACTCTGGCTGATTGCTGGTTGGCATCGTTTATGGTTAGAACTAGGGCGGTATCTGATCGCCTTCGAACCTCTAACTTTCGTTCTTGATTAATGAAAACGTTCTTGACAAATGCTTTCGCTTTAGTTAGTCATGCGGCGGTCCAAGAATTTCACCTCTATCGCCGCAGTACTAATGTCCCCGTCCGTCCCTCTTAATCATTACCTCGATTCCGAAGACCAACAGAACAGAACCAAGGTCCTATTCCATTATTCCATGCAACAGTATTCAGGCGATAATGCCTGCTTTGAGCACTCTAATTTTTTCAAAGTAAACGTATCGATCGCCTACGACACTCAACTAAGAACACCGTAGGACAATGCGATAATCTGCTCAGTATGACAGTAACCACCATCAGGTGGACCGCCATACATGAGCTGAGATCCAACTACGAGCTTTTTAACCACAACAACTTTAATATACGCTATTGGAGCTGGAATTACCGCGGCTGCTGGCACCAGACTTGCCCTCCAATTGATCCTCGTTAAAGGATTTAAACTGTACTCATTCCAATTACGAGAACGCATAAGCGAAGCCCGTATTGTTATTTTTCGTCACTACCTCCTCGTTCTGAGAGTGGGTAATTTGCGCGCCTGCTGCCTTCCTTGGATGTGGTAGCCGTCTCTCAGGCTCCCTCTCCGGAATCGAACCCTGATTCCCCGTTACCCGTTACAACCATGGTAGGCATATAACCTACCATCGAAAGTTGATAAGGCAGACACTCGAAGGATATGCCGCCGGCACGAGGCCATGCGGTCAGCTGCAGTTATCCAGAGTCACCACCGTAAGGTGTTGCCACCTTTGGTCTTGGTCTAATAAATGCGCTCCACCACGAGGATGAAGCTTTTCGGCATGTATTAGCTCTAGAATTACCACAGTTATCCATGTAATTGGTCAACATCCAATGAATCATAACTGATTTAATGAGCCATTCGCGGTTTCACCTTAATACGGTATGTACTTAGACATGCATGGCTTAATCTTTGAGACAAGCATATGACTACTGGCAGGATCAACCAGGTAGCAGCAGAAGTTATAGGAAATCCGCATTCAACAATCAAGTCGAAATTTGGAAACCAAACTCTGCTTGTGCCACCAAACCGAATACACGATTAGGCAACACGGCCTGCTGACCAATACAAACACATCACTGCTTAGGTGGAAAGCTACGTATTAGTCAAACATGCCTGAATCGTACTGAGTACGATTAAAACCCGAAATCTTACGATTAACAGGCCTTTTCGTCGATCTCCTTCAGCTTATTGCGATGAACATTTGACTGTTCCACCGTAAATTTGCACATTTAAGCACAAAAGATGAAAACAAGCCAAATTCTGGATCCATCCAGAACGACCATGTAACCACGAATCCATAGCGAACCATCGAGCAGCTCCAAGTTGACGGGAATCAGCAGTCGTTGGCATTTCAGTCCATGTCTTCATGTTAGGCTTATCGCTAAGCAAAACAAGAAGGGGAGACCCAGAAATGCGTTGGCTATTTGAGTTCCTAGACCATGCGAGGCTAATCATTCATGGACATCGAAACTCAAACGCCAAACTTAAGCACGAGATCGAAATCTCTCGCTTAAGCTAAGCGCTATAAAGCGCTTTTTTCATGATTTTGTGGCGAGATACCATAATTTTGCTGTTAATGCATACTATATGGTCGGGCAAGCGCTTATTTTTTAAAAAACAAGCGCCTTTCCAGGCCAATTTAGCTCGATTGAAGCTGTGCACTGAAGCAGCGCTGCAACGCTAACAACCTTACATAAATCGACTATCACTATTCGTCGATTTCTCGACGATTGTCTTGCCACATAATATAGAAACTTCGACTAGTGATAAATTGTTATGGATAATGATCATTTGCAATTGTTGTCGATCATTGGATAAATTTACGTAGTCGAGGTAAATATTGGAAAAAAATTCGAAAGAAGTAGCACGATCCGATTCTACGTAGAAGATAATTGAAGAAAAAAACCATGGTAACAATCTTTGAAATGGATATTGCAGACGATCAAATACAATACAACCATCAAGTTGATATACAAGTTTTTATACAAGGCAATGCAAAGCGCTATATGCTATTTGGCTTCAAAAAGCCGATCGTCAAGGACATATCGAGGTATCACAACAACATCACTATCATCAACTTATTCCCGCTGTGTGTGTGTAATGGTATTTCGAATGATAAAGTCGTTGATTGTAAATGTAAATGATATGATGGCAATGGCAATGGCAAAATAGCAATTTTTAAAAAAATGTACAAGTTTTATCGAACTTATAAAAAAATCGAATATCGAACATTTTAAAAATATAAAAATTTTCATTGTAAAAAATTGGATTACAAAAATCATTTTCAGATTGTAATTCTTATCGAATTACAAAGCTTTCGACTTATGCGATACTCAATGCGACAATTATGAATCAAACAAAAAAGAGAAATTCCTTTTTACCTATAAAAAATGAAGAATTTCCAGATTTTACCAGACAAAATATTTGGAGAAAGAATTTTGCAAAGAATTTTGTTGTTTTTGATTTCCAATGTGATTCCACGATGCGAGAATGGTATCAATTCAATATGGATTTAATTCTGCATTCTGCACAAAGTATTGTTATTCGAAGCTTATCGAGCCTCTCTAAAATCGAATCAAAACAATTTAATGAATAAGGCATTAATGTGACAGCAAACGGCCATTCTTAATTTACATGAACAGGGCAAAATTGATATGCTGCCAAGGAACTATCGAAATGTTTATTATTCAAGAAGATCAGAAGAAACGATCAAATTTTGTTTGCTCAAAAGAGTAATCGTTCAAGTAAAAGTCAAATTCACAACGTCATCAAATCTTTTAAGAAAAACCGAATACCAACACGAAAAAGTCAAATTCATCACTGATATTATATTGAAACCAATGCTCATCAATCATTGGCACAAAAAGGAACAGATTCACAGATTCGTTATAGCGACTAAAATTTTAATTACAAAATTTCAAGAAAATCCAATTTTGGGGATTAAAATACATCACAGCAAATGCTTTGTTTGACACTTTCCTTAATGTTGTGTTTCTGATGAATATAAAATATATTTCTTTTGAAATTAAACAATTTGTTGACCATTTTTTTTGTGTTTTTGTTACTTTTTAACACTAATATAATGATTTAAATGAAAACAAAAAAGAAGTTATAAGTTTTAGTCATCAACCCAACCTAACCTAACTGAACTATTCAATCATAATCATCAACCTAACCTAACCTAACTGAACTATCAGTCATCAACATTGCCATTTTGATATGTAATTTTTTTAAATTTTTTTTTTTTAAACAACACCATCTGTTGGTCAATTTTGAAAAAAAATAAAATGTTATAATGTTTACACGCTGGCCAAAGATTACACATAATGAAAAACATATGATATATGCCAAATTGATTTGAATTTTAAAAACTTTTTTTTTAAAAACATCTTCGGGTAATTTAATTTAATTGATATTTTTCGAGCAATGATTATCGCAGCAAAAGTGTCCAAAAAATATTGATATGGAATAACAGCAACGAAAGAAAGAAAGAAAACATCTTCTGAAGATCGTTTCACCATCGATCTTCCCTTTTTGGTTTATTTATTTATCGATCTCAAATTCCAAACAAACAAATCCAAAAACAATGATGATGAGCAACCAATCAGCCAATGATGATGATTGTCCAACGTTGAATGATGTTAACGAAATACTCAATGATTCATCATCGAATGAGCCACCACCAAAAGACCAAAAATCTTCAATGAATGCACCAGAATTATTGCTTGCTGAAAAAGTAGAAAAATTATCCATTGATAATAATCAACTTAAACATAATAATGAAGAATTATTGAATAAAATTAATGAATTTGAACGAACTGTACAGAATTTTCGACAAAAATCTTTAACAACAAATCGTCAAATTGAACAATTAAAATCCGAATTACAATCAATGGTTATAAAATATGCAACATCAGAAAAAGATGTTTTAGATTTGAAAAAACGTTCAGATGATTTAGAAAGAAAATATCGTGATCAATTAAAAGAACGTGATCAATTGCAATCAAAATTGAAGGAATTAAATCAGGATAAAAAACAATTAATGCAATCACTTGAACGACAGATTTTGGAATCAGCATCATTACGTAATCGAAATGAAATTTTGGTGAATAAATTAGAACAAGCACAAGTACAACAACAACGTTTACAACTTTCATTTGATGATATTAATAATAAATATCAATCATCATCATTACAATTGAAAGAAATTGAATCAGCTTTACAAACATTAAATCTGGTTGATAATGATGATGATGATAATGTTGATGGTGGTGACCATCAATCATCACCGGATGATAATGGATTGAATAATGATGATGAACCAGAAACGAAAAAACAACCAAACAAATGGATCGATGTTTATCTAAAATGTACAAAATCCAATCATAAATTAAACGAAAAAATTATTGAACTTGAAAAACAAATCGCCGATTATCGTTTAGAAATCGAACAACTTAATGAAAAACTTACCAAATCTTTTGATCAGCTTGAAAATCATCAAAAAAATATTGATTTAATTGAATCATTAAAACAAGAATTAATTAAACAACAAATGGTTATTGAAGATTTGAAAGGAAAATTTGATCAAGTTAGTGAAATGAATCATGAATTATTGAATGAAATAAATTCAAGTAAACATAAAGAAAGTGAATTACTTGAATATACTGAACGTTTAACAGCTAAAATGGTTACATTACAATGTGAACATAATTGTTTTCAAGAAAAAAATCGTCAATTACAATCAGAATCCGAACAATATCATTGTGATTATGATCGAATCGTAACGGAACGTAATGAATTACAACATCGATTACAATCGATTATTGATCAACAATCGACGCAAATCGAACAATTAGATGCGCAAATCGAATCGAAAAATAAGAATGCGGAAATGTTGAATAAACAAATTGAAGAACTTGAAAATAATATCAATATTATGAAACGTAAACATATTTTAAATCTTAAAGAATTGAATAAAGAAATTCAACAATTAAGAAGAAATCAACAACAATTGAAAGAACCAAAAATGCTTGATGCTCCATCAACATCGAATAAGATGATGATGAGTGAAACAAATTCATCGAGCTTATCATCGCGTACAAATTCATTAAATTCATTGAATGAAATGATTGATTCGCGACAACAACCGAATAATAATGATAATGATACAAATAGCAATAGTGATCGATTATCAATCGATACATCTCAATCATCATCATCGACGACCACAACCACGACGACTACAACTACAAACACAGAATTAACATCATTAAATGATATCGATAGAAATACATTAATCGAAAGAATTCTTCGTTTACAACGACAATTAATTAAACGTAATGAAAAAATTGATTTTCTTGAAGAACATAATGGACAATTGATTGATGAAATGAAAAAAAAATCCAAATTATTACAATATTATATTTTGAAAGAAGAAACTGGTGCATTGGCTACCGAATCAATGGATAAAAATAAGGTTTGGTTGTCAAAAAAAAATTGATACATTTTTATTTATTTAATAATCAAACAAACAAAAAAAATTTATTAATTATAAATATAGGCTTATATTTCTAAACGTGGTGGTGGTATTATGTCATCATTATATAATTCATCATTAACAGATGATACAATGACATTAGAACGATCATTAGAGATTAATAATAAATTACATGCCATACTTGAAGATACATTATTAAAAAATATGACATTAAAGGTAACAAAAAAAAAAACTTATGAATGAATTTTGGTTGATGTGATTTGATTTGTTTTTTTTTCTCTAAATTAACAGGAAAATCTCAATACATTGGCATTGGAAATTGATCGTTTAACCAAATTACAACAACACCAGCAACAATAATTATTGATTAATGTGATATTCGATAATAGTAAAGCCAAATGTAGCCAATTTTTTTGTTAATATTTTACATTGAATCTGTATGGTTGGTGGCCATTATTGTAAATGATGAATTTTGATGATTAGGATGAAGAAAAATTCTATCGGAATTTGTACATAAATTTCTCATTCATTTTTAAACATTTTCCAATTTGATTGTATTATTTAATTCATATGAATGTTTATCATTAATATGTTGTTCAAGATCATCTTGATTATGAAATAATTGATGTTGACAATCAGGCATAGCACATTGATAAATATTAATATCATCTTCCATTTTAATAATTAATGAACGATGTTCTAATAATTTTTGATGTCGTTCAAGATCATTGGATGTACGAAATTTTCGTTGACAATTTGGTTCCGGACAAATATACATAGCTGATGATGATCTTGTTGACATCATTGTTTGTCGATGTTGTTGTTGTATACCAGTAGCAGCATGAATACGTTTATGTTTATATAAATGTGGTGCTTGTTTAAAACTTGAATCACAAACATCACATTTATATGGTCTTTCACCTGTATGTGTATAATAATGATGTTTTAAACGATTTGAATCTTTAAAACTTGCATCACAATTTGGCCATGAACATTGATAATTTTTAATACCTTTATGATAGAAATTTATATGTGCAACCATATCACGTTTTGTAACAAATTCTGAATCACAACCATGCCATGAACATTTAAAATCTTTATTTTTCATATGACGACGTTTATGATCTTCCATAACGCAACGAAATTTTGAACTATAAGTACAGGCAGGATAATCACAATGAAATAATCTTGTATAAGTATGAACATTATCCACATGATTATCAAGCCATTTTTGTCCAGCAAATTCTTTACCACATTGATCACAAACATAAACAATTTCACGTTTTGTTTCAATATCATTAGCTTTTATAGTTGTTGTTGTACCTGATGAATGATCTTTTAAATGATCAATAAGATCATCTTGACTGAAGCTAAGAAATTCACATTTTGGATGGCTACATTTATAGGCAATCTGAGCATCTTTTAATGATATATCAAATTTGGGCAGATCAAAAAAACCACCTTCATCTTCTTCATTATGACCAACACCATCACCATCATCATCATCATCATCGATTGTAATCATATCTCTATTCATCATTGATGATGATTTCGAACGTTCACAAATTCGAACACGATGTATAAATGGAGTAGCAATTTGTTTATTATCTTGCATTCGATTCATTGTTGATTGTTCTATTAATTGTTCAATACTTGTTTCTTCATGTGGATTTAACAATTGAGAAACGGATGAATCAGCCGAAACCAAATTGGTTAATTTATTATAACGACTTTCCAATTTTCTAAGGAAAAATTGATAATCAAAATTTGAATGACAATTACAAGTATTCATTAAACATGACATTAGATAACGATATTCATCCAATAATGTTATAAAATGACGTGATATTCGTAATGAATGATCAGTTATATCGAATGAATCTTGTGATGTTTCCATCATATGATTATCATTATTCAAAAATTGTTCCGATCGATGATGTTCTTGTTGTTGTTGTTGTTGTTGTTGTGGATGTTCGGACACAACAATCATTTCGACTACATTCGAATCCATTTCGGTTTTTTTAACAACAGATTCCATTTTTCATTTGAAACGATGTTTTTATTTTTTGAAAATTCTGGATTTTTATGAGAAAAAAAACACCTGGTTCAAGATGTGAACATAAATTCTTTTCGAAGCAATGTGAGCTGTGTTCGAGAAGAGAAAAAAAGAGAGGGAACACCAAGGTAGCTCAATATACTGGAAGCATAGAAAAAAGTTACAGAACAATATCACGTGAATATCGAAAATGGACATATCGAATATCGATAGTCAAAATTCGATTGTTTTAAAACCACTATCATCATCAGATGGCGTGATGATCGATTCGAATGGGCGGATGCATTCATTCGTTCCAATTCGAATTTTAGAAAAAAAAATTATCAACGAAAAAAATAAACTTTTTTCAAAAGTAAAATCAAATTTTATTGAATAAACGAAAAACCGATTCTCAAACGATTTTGTGACGATACTTTTTATAAAAAAAATCAAGCAATTACTATTGTAATTAGCTGTGTAAACAACATTCGAATATGAAAAAAATAACTGTAAAATATTATAATGAAATATGATAACCTTAACTAACTAACCAACCAAAGAATATTGTATCAAGAAATCAACAAGAGGATCAATATCAATGCTAAAAGAAAAAACAAACGTATGTTTATAACGTATATTATTGTATAAATGGATGTTATGTTACAACACACTATATGTTCATAATGTTTTTACTATATAGTCAGAGATGCTGACTGCTCTCCCATTTTTTTTTCTTTTCTCGTGGATAGAAAGTGGGGGTTTTCATTTGTTTTGGATCCCGTACGAAATGAGTTTCTCGTTGCATCATCATACGATCCATCCATAATCAAACGTTCTTGCTAAGCATCTTTTATTTATTCATCTATCAATGTGAATCGATGTAAATCATCAGGAAAAAAGTCAACAATTATTTTTTACCACAAATATTTCTAGTCTTCAAAATTGTGACCAAGATTTCAATCAATCAATAAAATGGAATCAATAAAACCGATAACAACAACAACTAATATGCCACAGATTTTTACATTAAAATCAGTGTTTGAATATCTGGAAAATCGAGATCCAAAAATATTAACATTCAATGTTGATGAACGTTTTTTAATGATCAAAGATCCGGATAAAACATCCGATTGGTATTATGTTATCAATGAAAAAGGACAAATTGGTTATGTTCCTAATTCGTACGTCGTTTACGAAGAGGTATGATTAATGATTGATTACATAATTGTTTATAAAAAGCTTGTTGATTTCCTATTCATTTTTTTTAGAATAAAAATCTAAAAGAATTGCTTCAGCTTGTTGATTCGATTGCTTCCAAACTTGATCAGAAAAATAATGAAACAAATAAAATACTAACTGATCGACAATTGAAACATGCTCAAATGTAAAAAAAAAAACATAATTTTCATTTTTCAAATAACCTGGTAATTTGAATCTTTATTTTTTGATTTATTTTAATTTAGCAAATTAGCTCAGATGCGATGTGAAATAACTGAAACATTGATCAAGCTGGAACAAAGTAGTAAACCTATTGGTGTATTATCCGGTGTAAATGAATTATCCGTTATTCAAGAAGAAAACAAAGAAGATGAAGAAAATAATGAAATAGATACGATAAATGGTGAATGTTTGAAAAAATGTCGACATTGTTGCTTAAAACAACAACAACAACAACAAGCTGGTGATGAAATCAATGAACAATTAATTTCGAATCTAATCGAAAATATCAAATTGGATTCAAATTTAAGCGAATCAAAAGCAATTATTGTAGCTAATTCTGTGATAAAAACTTTATCGGAAAATGTTCAATCATGGCAAAAAGATTGTCAACGTATTATGGAAATAATGGAAAAATATGTTGAAGAAAAAGTAAATAGTGAAAATGTTTATTCATCCAAATTGAAATGTATATTTAAACGTCTTTGGTTTTGTAAAAATGATACACAACAACGTAATTGGCCTGTTTATCAGGATGAAGATATTATTCAAAGTTATCTGGATGAATTGATGAATCTTTTGACCAATACTGAACAATCATTCCTGGAAAAAGAAATTTGTTCACAAAATCATGAAAATCTGTTCAATTTAATACAATATTTTCAGATGGAAACACGACGTTCATTACGATTAAAATTGATGGATATATTTATTATGTAAGTATGATTAGTAATCATTAATCATCATTGATGTTAATGGTCAAAAATGATTTTAATTATACAGCCTTATACGATTATATCGACGAGTACCAGCCGATTTTTACCTGACTACAGTGTTACCCGGTGAATTGACTGTTGAAATGAAAAATCATGTCCAAGATGTACAACGATGGATCAAAGCATCAACATTGTTTACATTGATATTCAGTTCTGGTCATAAACCACCGGTGAACATTTATGAACATATTAATGAACAATTTTTCAGTCATCAATTTGATCTTTGTGAAGGTTTTGATATTAATGGCCAAACAATTGAATGTGAAATTCCATCCGAAAATATTATATCACCAATATTGGCATTTAATTTACATATTACCGATATTGGTGATAATGTTATTTTTAAAGCATTAGGTAAACGAACTAATGCTAGCCATTTTACCGAAAATCTTATTTCCTATCTTAATTGGGAAGAAGATATTATATTGACCAGTTGTAATCTGACCAGACAATCATATGATAATCATTTCGATAATAATCAATTGGATCATCAATTTTCTAATTCTACATTCAATCATTATGATTCGAATCAAAATTCGGTACTCAAATTTTTGACCGAAATGTTTGCCGATAAAATTGTATCATCATTATTCTATTATAATGATGTTCGTGTTATTATCGATATTATCATTAGCCAATTGAACAATTTACCTGTTGGTGATCATGTAAGTATTTTTTGAAGAAAAAAAAATTTGATTGATTTTCAAACAACATTTTTTTTAATTTAATCAACAAAAATTAATCATTTCAACAACAAAAAAAATATAGCGAATAAAATATTACCTGGAATTAACGGCCAACATTCTGAAAAATACACAATATGCAGAAGAACCACATAAAGCATTTGAATTGAAAAAATGTTTGATAAGCATTCAACATCATGAATTTAGCAATATAGCCGATGTTCAATTGGCCCAAGATATTATTGAACGTAATCATGATGCATTTGGTTATGTTAATCAATGAACATTTTTTTTTCGTTTTTTTAAAATGTTTGTTTTGTTTTTTATGTTGTTTTGTCACATTTTCATTATTAATCGATCTCGTATGTATATTATATATCCAATATATAATAATCAAGTCAAATCAAAGAATTTTTTACTATACAATTCGTCTGAGAATACGATCTCGATGTGGAAATCGGCCATGTGTTTTGATAATATTATAGAAATTTTTAGCCCAATACAAATGTTCACTATCATTCATTTCGGTAAACAATTTAACCGATTGTTCTTGATCAACTAATCTTTCTGAATGATTGAATGGTGAGTATAGATATCGTCTGATGATGTTCGGTTGATCACGATCCCAACCATTTTCAACCACTTTTTTGGCTACCATTAATGCCTGATCATCAGTAGCATATGCATCCGGTTGATCACGATGAATATTACGTGGAACTTGATCCAACAATAAGATTAATGCTAATGAACCATCAGGTGTTTCGGACCAATGATCTAAACGGCCATTTTTAGCATCTTCATAATCATGACCTAATGCATTACGAACACAATCATCATCAGCTTTATTGGATCCATACCAAAATGAACGTGATTTTAGATAATCATCATCACCAGGTTTTCCAAACCAAAATTCTAATACATTTTGTATACGTTCGTTATCGTCATCCATATGGTTTTTGTCAAAAGTTTTTGGTATTAAATTCAATCCACTATGACAAATGATGATGTCAATATTCAAGAGTGAAACTGACTCATCGTATATAACACTATCCTTTTTGCTATTTTATAATTTCTATGATGACGCCATGGTAATACTTTTGCAAGATATATCTTTATTCCACACACACATCGTTCGAAAATATCGATTGTTTACAATCGCGATTGTGTGAACAAACAAAAAAAAATGTATACATTGTAAGTAGTTCAGAGTATAATATTGACTAAATCAGCCGGTAGTATTGGTTTTTGCTCGTTTGTGTATCATTGTCCACGTGTTAATGAATTTGACCAAGATTGCGTCAGATTTTTACCCGGCATCAATAATTATAATAATAATAATCCAATAAACAAGACAAATAAAAATGTCTGGTCATCTAAAAGTACAGAATCTAGATACTCTTGAAACGAGTAAATTAACACCACTCACACCTGAAGTGATATCCAGACAGGCGACTATCAACATTGGTACAATCGGTCATGTAGCTCATGGTAAATCTACAGTTGTCAAAGCGATATCGGGTGTTCAAACTGTTCGTTTCAAAAATGAATTAGAACGTAATATTACTATCAAATTAGGCTATGCCAATGCTAAAATATTCAAATGTGACAATTGTCCTCGACCCGAATGTTATATGTCAGCTTCGAGTAACAAAGAAGATGAATTCAAATGTGAAAGGCCCGATTGTAATGGTAAATATCGTTTATTGCGTCATGTTTCATTTGTCGATTGTCCCGGTCACGACATTCTTATGGCTACCATGTTGAACGGTGCTGCAGTTATGGATGCAGCATTAGTATTGATTGCTGCCAATGAATCATGTCCGCAACCACAAACTTCGGAACATTTAGCCGCTGTCGAAATTATGCGACTTAAACATCTGATCATTTTGCAGAACAAAATCGATTTGGTTAAAGAAGCTCAGGCTAAAGCACAAGAAGAAGAAATTCGTAAATTTATTCAAGGAACAGTGGCCGAAGGTTGCCCAATTATACCGATCAGTGCTCAGCTCAAATATAATATCCATGTGCTTTGCGAATATATAACCAAAAGAATTCCCATACCTGATCGTGATTTTGTATCGCCACCAAGGCTCATCATAATTCGATCTTTCGATGTAAACAAACCTGGAAGTGAAGTAGAAGATATAAAAGGTGGTGTTGCAGGCGGTTCAATACTTAAAGGTGTACTAACCGTAGGCATGGAAATCGAAGTTCGTCCTGGTATCATTGACAAAGGAGAAAATCAACAAATTCAATGCTATCCGATTCGATCGAAAATTGTTTCGTTGTATGCTGATCAAAATGATTTACAATATGCCGTACCAGGTGGTTTGATTGGTGTTGGAACGAAAATCGATCCAATGTTAACACGTGGTGATCGTATGGTTGGCCAAGTTCTCGGTGCAGTTGGTACATTGCCCGATATCTATGTTGAAATCGAAATTACCTGTTATTTGTTACGACGATTATTGGGCGTTCGAACCGAAGGCGATAAGAAAGGTGCTAAAGTACAGAAATTGACCAAAAATGAAGTTCTTATGTTGAACATTGGTTCATTATCGACCGGCGGTAAAGTGGTTGCCATCAAAGGAGATATGGCCAAAATATCATTATTTACACCAGTTTGTATTGAAATTGGTGAAAAAATTGCATTAAGTCGTCGTGTTGATCGTCATTGGCGATTAATTGGTTGGGCAAAAATTCTACGCGGTCAAACGACTACTCCATTAGAACGATAAGGAATTATCATTTTGTAGCGATTTTTCAATTATCTCTACTTTTTTTTCAATGAAATCTTTTAATCCACATTCATTTATTTCAAAATGTGAAACAAAAAACATATATGCTATACATTACAATTAATTATTATATCATGACTAATATGTTCAGAGTTTTGTTTTTGTTATTGTTGTTGTTGTTCCTGTTCATGTTCACGTTCCTCTTCAATTTCATCATCGTCATCATCATCATCATCATCTTGATAGGATGTTGCAATAATTCCAATGGAAAAGGCATAGTAAATCATAAATAAGGCTGCAATTGCACCAGAAAACATAACATCCGTCCATTTGATTTTCATATAACTATCCTGATCAATGATACCGTCAGTAGTTGATGATGATGATGATGATACGCCATTTGAAATAGAAGAGAATTGTTTAAGATATTCCATTTGATTGATTCGATCCAAATATTGTTGTAAATTTGGTGATGAACGTATATGGGCACGTATTATTTCTTTTTTAACTGGTAATTGTGACAATAAAGTCAAATATGTATAAAGATAGGCATCAATTTTAGTCGGTTTTGAACCGAATAAATATTGATGATTTTCAAGTTTAGTGGACAAAGAATTTAAACATGAAATAGCATCGGAAATTACTTTTTTCTCAATCAATTTGGAACGATTATCATCTTCAAGAATTTTGATTGGAAATCTTTTTTCCAATTTTTCTACTGATTCTTTTCGTAATAATCGTGGTAGAAGAAAATTCGTTGGAAATGGTGCTTTCTTTGCATACCATCGACCAATATTTTCATTATAATTTTCTTCATCATACCAATGAAAATAAAGTAAACATGGTTCTAATCGATTTTCGAACAAACATTTATGGCTAATAAAATCAAAATCATGTTGATCATTTAATTTAACAAATTCACTATTATAGTTGATAGTTTCAAAATGATCGATCACATTTTCAACACCTTCGATTGTTTCATTTAAATCGATCGAAAGTGATGGAAGTTTATTGTAATAAAGATCATTACGTAGATTTATTTTCAATTGTTTAATTCCAGCCAACGAACAATAAGCTATTGCTAATAAACTATCATAATGGATAGATGGTGAACCAAAATCTCCCGAAAAAATGTTTAATTGAAATTCGTTTTGATTCATTTTCGAAAATATTGTGTAACCAAATGATTTTTTTTTCTAACAAACAAATATTTTCATCTTGCCAATCACGTGTATCATAATCGTTATGGATGGGTTGAAATAGTCATTTTTAAAGATCTTTACATTAATAATTCTGTCCCCAAGGAATATAGTCAAGTGTTTTGGCAAAGATCAATATTTTTCCGTTAGGAAATTATCACCAAATACGATTTAATATGATATTCATAAACTGGTGATAATTGTGGCCATCATTTATTCTTTCTTACTTTTTTTCACCGCCAACATCAAATGCTCAATCAATGATCGTTCACTAAAATGGCAAATCCTAAAAAACAACTCGAATGCCATGAATATGATCATAAACCAAAACAAATATCAACGATTAAAAATTTCTTTGCCGGTGGTTTTGGTGGTATTTGTCTGGTGGCTGCTGGACATCCATTGGATACGGTTAAAGTTCGTATGCAAACAATGTCATTAACTTCGAATGCACAGATCGCATCAACACCATCAATGACAAGCGCACAACAAATACCACATTATTCGGGTACATGGGATTGTGTTCGAAAAATTTTTACCGATGAAGGTGTTCGAGGATTTTACAAAGGAATGGCCACACCATTAGTCGGTGTAACGCCATTATATTCGGTCTGTTTTTTCGGCTATAGTTTGGGAAAAAAATTACAAAATCCAGTCGATGGTTATCATCATTCAGCTATGCAAATATTCAATGCCGGTATGCTGTCTTCGGTGTTCACGAATCTTATCACAACACCGGGTGAACGAATCAAATGTTTATTGCAAATTCAACAAGCTAGCGGCAACAAACCACTTTTTAATGGACCAATCGATTGTGCATTCAAACTATATCGAGATGGTGGTCTTCGATCACTTTATCGAGGTACTATTGCAACTCTTTGTCGAGATGTTCCTGCTGGTGGTGCCTATTTTGTTACATACGAACTACTTCAAAGACATCTCATCTTACATCATTCAACAAATGATCAACATTCCAGTCAACAACAACAACAAGAACACGGACTTGGCGTATGGCGAACATTATTTGCTGGTGGTATGTCCGGTATTGTTTTCTGGTGTTTTGCACTGCCAGCTGATGTGATAAAATCTCGTTTACAAACGGCACCTACAAATCTATATCCAAACGGTATGCGTGATGTTATTCGTGAGATAATTGCCAAAGAAGGTATTGGTGGATTTTATCGTGGTGCAATAGCCGTTTTTCTTCGTGCATTTCCAGCCAATGCAGCATGTTTTTTTGGCTATGAAATAGCCATGAAAGTGATTGATTTGATTGCACCGGATCTTTGAAACTTTTTTTTTTGTTTGTTATTTGTTTGTTTGGTTTTTTGTAAAAAAAAATTATATATTAGAAATCACCGATTTTAATGATATAAAAAAATTATTAAAAATGATATTTAAAAAAATATAAGATTTTTTTTTTTTTTGAATTTTGAATGAACGAATAAATAAACGATAAATTTTTTCCTTTTTCTTCTTTTTCACTTTCAAATCAATTTTCTTGAATCCAATTCGTTAATATAAAGCAATTCTTCGGCTGTAAATCTTGATGGAATCTGTGTACCAAGACTACGAAAATAAAGTTTACTAAAAAAATACATATGGCTAATATGTGTTTTGATACGTAATGGCTTTGAACCGGTCATTGTGGTGGTGGTGGTGGTCATAGTCGTAAACAATGGATTTATCATAAGCGGATGTGATTGATTGATTTCAAATTCTAAATATTTTTCTTTAGTAGCTAGATCAGAATTTACTTGATAGTCTAATAAAAGAATCAGATAAAAAGAAGAAAATTCAAATGATTGGCTATTTTGTCGTAATAATTGATGAACAGCATCTAAAAATAATAGGAAAAGAATATGATTCGGACAATTCATCGGTCTATATTTGCTATCATTATGTCCAAATCTTCTATCAATACTTTTATATCCGGATAAATATAGCCATTCTTTACTCAATAATTGTTGAAAACCTTTGATTGTTCGTCTTTCTGGATCGAGAATAATTTGCACAAGACTAGAAAGCAAACAATTCCAATTGGAATCAAATTTTTCAACTAAACCAATCGATTCTCGTTTGTATACAATTTCAGCCAATTTTGAACTTAATTTCAATAGTTTAGCCATTATATATAGCCATGATGAACATTTAGACCAAAAATGTTTACAATAATCAATATTATAATGAAGTTCGAGTTGTTCATTGTTTTGTTTTCGTTGCTGTTGTTGATTAATACGAATTGTTTTGAAACAAGCTTTCCGTAGTTTTGTATGTGCACGTTCTACTTCTTCCAATGATGGTACATTGGCCATAACATTAAATTCAAAAAGTGAATTTAATTTATCATCAAAAATTCTTTCATGATAAAGATCTCTTAATGGCAGACGATTTGAATTATATGTTGTACTACGAATAATCATATGACCATTGTTACGATGTAAATAAGTTATAATCGGTACACGTTGTCCATCGCTCATATTGGCTATCGATTCTAATTCTTTATCGCCAACTTTTCTTGGTACAATAACAATTTCGGGTAATGATGGACAGGCACAATCCAATTCGTTGAATTGTGAGAATTGAATTTTGAAATTATTAACATACCATTTTTCATATTTAACCCAATCCGATCGAACACGATAATGATAATTATCATGAAGATATTCCCAAATCAAAGGTCGACAATATTTTGTTCCATCATCTGTTACCGTTAATGTTGATGAAGATAATGAATCAGTAGTTATCAATGAATTTTGATTCATTCGTTGATGTTCAGCAATCAATTTTTTATATAATGATTCAGCTGATGATTGTTTTAGTCCAATTTTAGCATGTTTAAAATTTCGACAATGTATATAAATGATACTTCTTGCAGTCGGATTTGTGGGCATTTCTAATGAAACTTCAGCAATATTAGACAAATCAATTTCGTACATTTCCATTTCAGCATTTAGATTTTCAGTGTCGATCGGATTGATCGGTACCGGTTGTTTAAGAAAATTATGCTTACGCATTTGATGATGATTGTTGCAATTTCTTGTCAATTCGACTAGACCCGATGTGAATACTATCTTTTTCGAATTGGTCGTCAATGTTCCGGCCAATCCATTCGACATTGAAAGATAGAATAAAACCCCGTCGAATGTAAGAATATCATCATGTAAATCAGCCGGATTTATTGTAACACTACTGGCACGTTGTTTTCTTCGAAATCTTTGTACAACATGACTGGATAAACGTTTTGTAAGAGCTGGAAATCCCATTTCCGATACAGAATCTGGTTCGGTAAAATTTTTTGTTTTAGAAATTTGATTCGTATCATCTTTTTGTTTCAATGAATTTGATCGATGTATTCGATTTTCAACTTTAAGAAAATCATATTGATCGTTCTATTTTGGAAAAAAAAATTCTTCATTAGTTAACCAATTAGATATTCAAATGGTAAATTGACAAACCTGATTAAACCAGGAACCCAACGAAAGACGGTTATTTTGATTCGATAATGAACGTGATCCAGAATTCATTCGAATTTTTGTGTCTGATGTAGAGCTCATATTCTTATCTGGCCAAATTGATTTATCCTACTACACAAATCGACAAAACAAAACAAAACAAACATTGACATTAATATTTCTTATCAAATCTTTTTTCTCTGTTAGATTTCCTACAACAAATATCACTAGCTTTAATTTCTGTCATTCATTTATTGTTGTTGTTGTTGTTTGGCATTGAATTTCATAAAAATTGTTTTGATTAACTTTGTTTTGAGTATTGCATTTCATCTATCTACGCGTATATTGCCAATTGTTGAAAACTCTTTTCTCTTTCTTCATCTTTTCTCTTCAGCTATATTTCACACTTAAAAATACCAAGTAGATTGGATTATCAACATAAATGTCTGATTCATTGAATGACCACTGAGATAATTGAGATTTACTCACAATAACAACAGCAACATTCGTTTTATTTTGTGAGTAATAAATATGATTCTTACCAGCTTACTTTCCGATGGATTTTCAAATGAAATAAAATGAATTGAACAGATATGTTATCCCCGTTTTTTCGATTACAGATGCATTCGGTTGAGAATTACGAAGAATTATTAGTTTTGATGTATAGATAAAATGGATCCATACATCAAACTATGGTCAAATTTGGAAGAAATAAACCAAAAGACCAAAAAAAATAATGATTGAATTGAGTTTGACACACTTTATCATCAAAAATCAGCTGCAGCATTGGAAATTGGGATATATACGTGCAACAACTATTATTATTGGGCTACCCTTATTACCAACATATATCGATAGGAATACTATTCAAGCCTGATGGGCATTAATGAACGTTTACTTATTATATGAATAGAAACACTTAAATAAATTGTTTGAGATTCAACAATCAATTATTTCATCCATGTAATTAGGGTAATTAAATCTATTTGAACATAAAAAGGACTATTAGGGTTGATTTTGGAAAGGGCGATTTTATATTGGCGCCTTCATTATCATCATCATCATTTCATTTCATTCATTAAAAAGAGAAGGAATTTTTTTTTCTTTTGAATGACTAATGCATTGTTCCATTGTGAAAAAAATGGGGGGCAATTTCATTTTTTTCATTGATTGGCCTTGGCAAATCAATCCTTTCAACTTGTCTTCCATTTTTTTTCTTCTTCTTCTTCAACGTTTCGAGCAACAACTGAAACGACTTTCTGCCCTCAATTCCATTCCAATTGTTTGAATATTGTTTCGAATTGGCAACATCTCGACCATACCATACTTCATCGTATGATGATAATCTGGTCTTGAGTAATCGGAAAACTGGCCAACGAAAAAAAGATGAGGAAAAAGTCTGTAAATGAAAAGAAATTTTTTTTCCGGAACCGTTGTGAGTTGAGATTTGTTTTGGGTGAATTTTCTTCTGTTATCATCCAAAAAAATGAAATCGAGGTCGCCGTTTTTGCCAAGCAAACAACAACAAAAAAGAAAGAAAGAAAACCTGGTCTTCAAATCTAGGTTTCCAAGTTTAGACATTTCAAAATACAGACAGGGCAACACAATGAAAAGAGAGCCGGACCGGTTATTCTTCATTTCTTTTTTTTCGGTTATTAATGTTTGTTTCGAATCTTTTTTTAGCCAATTTCAATGTTGAATCACCGTCAGTCATTCACCAATCATGCGAACCATCTCATTTGAGGCCAAAATATACCAGCTAAAATTATTTTCTTCTTTCTTTTTTTGTTGAAATGGGACATCAACATGATGATTGACACGAAACATATTGATAAAGATAAGTCTCTCTCTCTCTCTCTCTTTCTCTCTCTATTTTCGTTCTCTTCACCTCAATATGTCAGTAGTGGGTATTCACACAATATGGAGCCGAAACCCGAAAAAAAATAAAAAAATACCAAGAGAGAGAAAGAAAGAGAACAGGATAATCAACTTTGGCGCCAGATTTGGTCATCATCGATTGTTGCGTTTATTATTGGCAACCTTTTTTTTGATTATAAACTGATCGCCTAAAAGCAATGATCATATAAGCTAATTCCGGTTAATTACCATTCCAATTTCGTTTCGTGTGTGTATGTGTATAATAGTGATGTGTAACAGGTACGACTACCTGAGATCGATTAACGGGATTTTTTTTCTTCTTCTCCAAATGATGATGATGATGGGTGTTTGCATTACCGTCATTTACTCATAGTGTGTGTGTGTGAGTGTGTGTGTGACCTAAATCCATCGATAATCTTGACTTGGCTCACAAACTGGTTATGGTTGAATTGGGCGAACAGTTTTTCGTTTGTTCGTTATGTTTTTCGTATTCCGAATCAAATGTTCGATAATGTTGACGATGGTGGCGATGATGAGCAACACAAAACATATTTGGCCAATAAGATAATTTTCAATCGCAATCAAATGCGATAGAAATTGCGATTTTGATTGATTGCTATGATATGATTCGCGAAATGGACGTGTTTATCAATAGCAAACTTGATAGCTCTGCTCTGCTCACTTTTTTGTTGCTCTGTTTTGATGTTTTTCTAGCTCCAATCTTTTTTTTTTTTTTTGGTCGAAAAGTTTTGAATCTTTGGAATCCAATTCCGTATTATTGAATGATGGCTACTACAATTCAACAATCAAAACGTTTATTACGAAAAGAAATAGCCACAAGAATAGGACAATTATCCGTGGATGAAATTCATCGACAATCACAAATTATACATGAAATTTTATTCGAAATGATTGAATTTAAACAATCAAAACGTATTGGTCTTTACCTGAGTATGGAAGATAAAGAAATTGATACATTACCAATTTTGAAACAATGTTTACAATCGAATAAACAATGTTTTGTACCAAGATATTCACCAGATAATCCTAATATGCAAATGTTGAAAATTAATAATTGGCATGATTATGAACAAATGCCTATTGAACCTAAATATCGAATAAAACAACCAGATTTGATTGATTCAACCGCAACAACAAAAACAACAAGATCTGATGCAATGCAAACAGGTGGTTTGGATCTGATTCTTGTACCTGGTGTTGCATTTACAAATGATGGTTTACGTCTGGGACATGGTAAAGGTTATTATGATAGATGGTTGGATCAATGTCGTCAGCGGCAACAAATGGCAAACGAAAATCATCATCATCAATATCCATTAACAATTGGTTTAGCATTTGATCAACAAATTGTTGATCAAATACCTGTTACTGAATTCGATATTCGAATCGATCGAATATTATATCCATCCATTCAACAGCAAAAATAACCTCGAAATAACCTTGACTCAAAGACTATTTGAAGACCAAATTCTTTATTCCATTTTTTATCAATTCGGTCATAAGAAGAAGAAGAAGAAAAAAAAATAGTTTGAATGAGTTGTATCAGTATCTGATCTGTTTGTTTGTGTATGTTTATGATTGCCACATTTGTTCATTGATGATAATGATAATGATAATAATAAGAATAAAAACAGAATGAAGAAAAAAAAATCTTATAATTGCTTTGTCTGTCACCTGTTTGATCGAGATATGTGTGTGAGTAATGTAAATATAAAAATTGTGTGTGTATTTTCTTTGTTTTGATTAAATCAGTTTAAAATAGATTTCTTTGTATAAAAAATAATAATAATAATGATAATTCAATAAATTAATTGTACTATGAGAGAGCGAGCCAAACGAATACAAAAATATTAAAAAAAAACATTGTCAAGAAAGCAAAAAAAAAAGTTGATCAGTGATTCGGATATTATAGTTTGTTTTTGGTTAATGAATTGATTGATTGATTGATTGATTGTGTATTGTTTGTACAGTATGCATGTCTATTACTATAAGATGATGATGATGTAAACATGCACGACTATCATTTGGAATGTGGATGATAAATGATGATGAATGGTATATGGTAAATGGGTATGATAGGTGGGTGAAATATATGATTATATCTTATCAATATTTATCAATTTCTAATGTTAGTTTTAATTTATCAATGGAATTCATTGTGATGTTGCTGCTAATTGTGCTACCGATGTAGTTACAATTGATGATGTTGAAGAATTATTCGGTATTGTGATTACCGTTGACGATGATGATGATGATGATGATGAATTGGAACCAAGGTTTTGTGGACTTCCACCATTATTGTTACCATTATTATTATTATTATTATTTTGTTGTGGTTGTTGTTGAGTTAATGTAGCCATACCATTTTGATTAATTGTTGCTACCACTTGATGTACCGTACTGGTCGATGTTTGATTCTGTTGCTGTTGATTGTTTGCGTTAGTTTGTGTAGTGAAAAATGATGACAATGTATTTGGATCGCCAGTAAATATCATATGCGGTTGACCACCAACATTGACAATCTGATGATGTTGTTGAAGTTGATCATTAGAAGTAGAATTGATCACTACCGATCCAGCGGTACCATTATTATTATTATTATTGATTAATAACGGACTACTTTTCTGTCCTTTTACCAACATATCCGTTGATGATGATGTTCCATTGCTGTTGGTCGTTGTCGTACCGGGCGATGAAGATGATGAGATGAGTTGATTAATATTGAGTATAGTTGCACCATTGGCAATGTTCGAACCATTTGGATCATTGTTATTTGCTGTAGCAGATGCAGCAGCCTGATTGATGGCTGCCGTTGTTGTGATCATTCCACTATAGGGATCCAATATAAAATGCTGTTGCGAACTGATCACCGAATTTGCTGAAGATGATGTTGGTAATGGCTGTGCATTGGCCAACGTATAAACACCTGATGGTTGATGATGTATCAATTGATGTTGTTGTCCATTTTGATTGCTTGATTGCCCGGTCAATGAAGCCAATGTGGCCGCATCAATTATCGTAATCTGTTGTTGTTGTTGTTGTTGCTGCTGCTGTTGTTGTTGTTGTAACTGAAGTTGTTGCTGTTGTTGTTGTTGTTGCAAATGGACCGTTGAATTGGTTGTGGTCGTAGAATGATCCCGATGTTTATGAATCAATAAACTTTCATATTGATCGGTTTGAAAATAACATAAAGGATAATCACATTTAAATAATGTGACTGCAGCTTGTTGTAATGTGGTTGTTGTTGTACCACCAGATTGATTTGAACCAGTTTGTTGTTGATTCGATTGTTGTTGCTGTTGTTGGACAGCAGCGGCAACTGCAGCAGCCGTCGGATCTGTAAGAAATGTTAGCGTTCCATCAGCACCAATCGTTGCAAAACCATTGGTCGCAACGGCCATATCATTACGAGCTTGTTGTTGTTGCTGTTGTTGAGATGATTGCACTAAATGATGATGATGTTGTTGTTGTTGACCTGTGGTTGATGTACCGGAAATAGATGTGGCCGCAAGTATAGCCGATGATGAATTAGACGTCGCAAACTGATGCTGCTGCTGTTGTTGTTGTTGTTGGTGATGTTGATGATGATTATGATGTTGAAGCTGAAGTTGATGTTGACCATTTGAGGATGACAAAGCTGTCAATTGACCATTGGTCAATGAATTTAGATCGGCAGTAGTGGCATATGTTGCACCACCTGCAGCAATCAATTGATTAATAGCGTTCATATCGTTAGAAGAAATCTGTATAGTGGATGGTTGGCCCGATGCATTAGTGGTTTGTAGATAAATGATTGCCGTTTGTGGCATTAGACCATGCGGTGTATTGGTTGTCGAAGCATTCGTACCATAATTGGAACCCATTGAATGTAGTGTGGCCAAATCGGCCTGAGTAGCATTATTTAATTGCAGTGGATGATATCCGGTTGGCGTTCCAATAAATTGATATTGCTGATTGATTTGATTGCCATTGTTACCGACGTTCGGTGTGGCCAACGTTAATCCACCTGGCAATGTCAATGTAGTGGGAGCAACTTGGGCAGCGTTTAATGCATTTGATGATGCATCATCTTTTTTGCTCTTTTTTGAATTTTTGCGATTATAATTTCGTTTACGACCTTTACCACCGATAGAATTTGGATCATTATCAGTACTGTTTGATTGTTGTTTTCTTGATTTTGTTTCAATTTTATTGCCCATTTCATCGACTCTATGTTTTTTCGTTCCTTTTTTATTATCCAAACCACCATTTTGTTTGAGTTTAAGTTTGGTAAGTTTGATTTCTTGTGCTAGATCTGGATGTTTTTTAATCATATGTTTACGAATATCGCCAAAATACGAAGAATTATATTCACAAAAACAACATTTATGTGCTCGTAATCCTTTATGAGCATTTTGATGATCAATCAATAAACGACGATATTTTGGTGAATAACCACAACCAGGTACTTCACAAATCAATGGATCTTTTGATGAAGATGATTTTCCTTTTCGTGATGGTATAATTGTCGATTCATCACGATGTTGTGTACGATTATGATTACGAAATTCCAATATATCGGTTGATGCAAATGAACAACCTTGCCAACGACAACGATGTATATTGGTCGGTGTTGTCATCATCATCATTGTTGTTGTTGCTGCTTGTTGAGTAGTGTTTGTGGTAGTATTCGAAGCATTGGCAGCGTGAAGCAATTGATTTGTATTCATATTGCTTGTCACCGTTAATGGTGTACCAAATTGAGTTAATTGTTGTTGTTGTTGTCCATTACCGGTATTTGTCGTTGTGACCAATACGGTGGTGGCAGTCGCTTGCTGTTGTTGTTGTTGCTGTTGGATTTGCTGAATTTGAGATTGTTGTTGTTGTTGTTGTTGTTGTTGTTGTTGTTGTTGTTGCTGCTGCTGTTGTTGTTGGATTTGTTGAAGCTGAGATTGTTGTTGTTGTTGTTGAGTAGGACTATTACTATTCTCGAGGCATTGTTCAACAGCTAATGATAATGGATCGGAATATTTCTTTGGACGACCTCGACCTCTGCGAGAAGCTGCACTATTGTTGTTGTTGTTATTATTATTATTGGAATTGTTTTGTTGTTGAGCACCATTTTGTTGTTGCATAATACTGTTGTTTGTTTGACCATGTACAAGTTCGGCAGTATTTGTTGCCGATGTTGCTATCGCAAATATTGGTGATGATTTTGTAGCATGATCCATGATAGTATTTTTATTTTGATGATCTGCGGTAGCTAATTGTAGTTGCAATGTACTGTAAACATAGTTAAGATTAGATGGATCGGTCAATGATGGATCAATAATGATGGAGCCATTTTTCATCAGATGATGTTGTTGTTGTCCATCCAAAAACGATGCATTCGTCAAAAGAGTTGTATTAGATGGAAGGCCAAGTGCCGCTTGATCAAGCGATAATAATGTTGTAGTGGTGGCATTCGTTGCTTGTTGTTGTTGTTGAATGAGACCATTATTATGGTTATTGGTTGCAATTTGTATCTGGGCCTGTTGTTGTTGTTGTTGTTGATTGGAATTGTTGATGACTGCAGCAGATTGTAAGACATTGATTTCACTTAGATAATCTCGAATCTGCATTTGTTCGTTTGTTTGTTGTTGCTGCTGTTGTTGTTGATTGCCATTGTTGTTTGATGATTGATGAGATGATTGAACATTATTATTATTATTATTGCCATTATCGTTGGCCTGATGCGAATGAGGATGATGAAGTTGTTGTTGTTGTTGATTATGAGAATTCGAGATCACTTGTTGCACAAGACCTGATTGTTGTTGTACCATTTGTTGTTGTTGTTGAACATTATTATTGGATGTCGTATTCGATCCTGAAACCGATGACGCTACCGATGATGAAGATGATGATGAATCTGCCGCAGTACTAGTGGCATTATTTGATGATACAGATGTAGAAACAGTGGCAGCAACAACATTGTTTAACAATGTTTCTGTTGATGATTCTATTTTGGTTCCATCCGATTCACCAGTACCAGGATCATCACTTGTAACCGAACTAGTTGAATAAACAATCGAACTAGTACAATCATTACCAACACCGGATGAATTATTACTGGATACAATTTGAGCTGTTTGAAATTGACCCGATGGACTTAATATGAATTGAATCTGGCTTGCATCAAAACTATTATCCGATGATTGTTGTTGTTGTTGTGAATTGTTGGCCGTTGTTACAAGATTATTATTATTATTATTATTGCTGTTGTTGTTGTTGTTGTTACCGGTTGTGGTTATAGTCGAATTGATCGCTGTAGTTGTCGGTGTCGATGATGATGACGTTGATGATGAACAATTATCATTATTATCATTATTATTATTGTTGTTGTTGTTGGTTGTGATTGATGCTGTTGTAGCCACATTGGATAGTTGAATTTTTTGTGCAAGCTGTAAATATTGGCCCATATCGGCATTGGTAATTAAATCACCAACAACCGAACCAATATTATTTCCGCTTGTTGCACTAGTAGCCGTAACGGCTGAACTATGATGTACAACACCATTCATCGACAATGATGACGATGGTGAATGTTGTTCCGAATAATTAGTAGAGATTTGTTTTTGGATCGCCGTCGTTATTGTTGTTGGTGATGAATTTTGTTGTTGTTGTTGTTGTTGTTCACCGTTTGTTGTTGATAAAAATGATGGCCACGTTGTTAATAAATCATACGGTAATAATGGAGGTGGAGATAATGAAGAGAATTTTTGATTCAAACAATAAATATTTTGTTCATCATCATCATTAATAATTGTTGTTGTTGTAGTTGTTGTTGTTGAAATTGTTGAGTCCAATTCTGGTTCGTTGATTGTTATAGAATATGGCATCGGATAATTGAAAAACAACACTATGATGATGATGATGATGATGTTGATGAAACAGAATCAAACACACCCACCACAAATCAATCAAATTTGATTTAACACACACACGTACAATTATACACGTAAATTACACAACTCACTCACCTTTGTTGTTGAATAATCCCGGAATAATCTTTTTTTTTTTTAATGAAACCAAATTTTTTTTTTTGAGAGCAACGATAACAATAAGAAGCAATATGAAGAAAAAAAAGAAAAAATAATAATAAAGAATGGAGAAAATGTCTGCTGCTCTCGTCAACACTGATGACGATGACGAAAACGTCGATCATTCGATGAGGTCAAACACTGATGAACGGATTGAAAAAAATAAGAAAAGAAAAGAATAAACGATAAGAAATGAGAAATGAGAAACGAGAGAGAGAGAAAGAGAATAACGAACTAAAAGAGAACAACAAGTCTGTAAAATGGCAAAATGGTAAATTATGAATCGAGTTCGGGTGATGATGATCATCAAACACTATGTATGTACGTTGATGATGATGATGATGGTGGCCAAAACAAAACAAGTTAAGTTTCGGAGATTTGCGGATCATAGCGGCAGCGATGGTTATGATGATGGTGGTGGTGGTGGCGTTGTGTTTGATAATAACAGTTATTATTATCTTCAAAGTTGTTTCAAGACTTGTTTCGTTAAGAAAACAAAAATCGAACACGAATACACTCTGCTTCCGTCTTTTTTTTTGTTGTTGTCGTTGGATGGAGGGGGAAGAGAACGATAATGATGAGGAGGATGGAAATAAGAACAGTTTTGATTTGTTGTTGTTGTTTTTGTTTTGTTGATTATTTCAAGCCAATGCTTATTTGCAAGCCAGCCAACTCTGCTCGATGATGACGATGATGACGACGGACAACTGACTGGAATGACAACAACCCGATGGATGGATGGATAGATTGGGAGGAGGGATGCAAACTAGTTGTTGTTGTTCATATTCAACCTGTTGTTGTTGGTCGACTTTTTTTAACGGCGTTCAAAACGGCCATTCCTGTTTTGTTATTGTTGTTGTTGTTGTTCAACGTACCTGTTATGGCTGCCTGCCTGCTTGCTTGTCGACAATATAAGCTTGTATATTTCACCTAATTTCGGACTTGACATCACATCAACAACAACAACAAGGCAATCAAGCCAGGTAGTAGTCATTCAAGTTAGACTGGTTATCGTTACGTTGAATAATAATCATCATTATAATTGAATCATAATTTCATTCTTTGGTATTTTTTTTTGCATTGTAAAACGTTCATTATTATTTATTTGCGATCATCAAAGAATTGGTCAAATAATTGTTGCTGATGGTTGGTTATTTTTGTCGTTTTGCTTCTCTTGTTCATTAAACATCTACCTAACAACAACATGGATTGGAATGGTCGATTCATTAGTATAGGTAGCTTCTACTACCTTTCTATTTTTAAAACACAAGAAAAACATATATACTCACCATTATACCTGTTGTTGAAGAATACTGGGATACTGCCTTTTTATCATCATCATCATCATCATTGCTGCCAGTACACACCTTCAATTTGCCGATACCTGTTGCTATATGGCCGTTGTGTGTGTGTGTGTGTAGGTTTCAATCATTTGTTTTTACCATATACAAGTCTTTGATCTTTGGCTTTTTGCCTTATTTTTTGTTGAACACACCATGAAAATAATCGTTGATTGTTAGCAGTAGTGGTGGTGGTGGTGGTGCCATATAATAACGGTATTATTTACGGTTTGAAAATCTTTCACATATGAATGTTATATGTTTCAGAAGAAAATTGAAGAAAATGACCATCATCGATGAAAAAAAAACACCTGACAACCAGTATGACCAGTTGGTTTTTTTTGTTTTAATTGCCATATTCCACATTATATGATCAAAAAATTTTCAATTGATTACAATGACCTTTGAATTGACAATCTTTTCTAATCGTGGTGTTTTGCCATTCATTCATTCTTTAGTCAAAAAAAAACGATCATAACCCAATCAGGATAAATGGAGGTCATATTTGAATGGTCATTAATTGATTACAACATTTGATTTGTAGATGCCCAATATATTAGGAGAATGATTTTCTTTTTGATTATGATTGATCGATGACCATATTTTTTTGTTGTTGTTGAACAAAGTTGATTGACAACCTCAATCAATTTCTCAACAAACAAAAAACGGAAGTCAAACATTGCGCATGTTTGCAATTTGAATAATAATAATCATAATTAATTGATTCGATTGTTAGATCGATCCATCGATAACAATGCGTTGATGGTTGATGGTATAAAAAGACATACATTGATGATTATGAATACAACAACAACAACAATCCCATACTAATTATCAATTGAACTATTATTATTGTTGTTGTTCAATCATTCAACCATTCAATTTCATGTCATTCAACCATCTTCGATTATTCATTCATTCATTTATCTTACCTTTTCAAGCTTCGCTTCGTTGAATTCGGATATAGATCTGCTTGTGTCAAATGATGATGATAATGATCCGTTCAAATTGTCGTCGTCGTCTTCGTTCAACTCGTTGTATTTTTCACAATTGTGATTCACCAGGATTCGATGATAACCGAAAAAAACGGAAAAAAATGATCGAAAAAAAACATATAAAATTTCGGTTTGACTGTTTTGGATGCTCAAATGGAACATATAAATAACAATTTCGAATCTTTAATCATTTATTTTGTTCAACCAAAAGATGGCGTTCAAAACCATATTCGAATAGAATCGAACAAGAATCCATTTAATGCGCAAGTTACCTTTTTTGCTCGATTTTTTTCCCAGGAGTTCAGACAAACACAACAGTGTTATGAATTATTGATCCCGAATATTGTTGCCCTGTGCATTCTCTGTGTGTGTCCTCCCTTTGTTTATTTTGGATTTTGGATCGTTTGAGTTTTTTTTTATTTGAAGATTTTATCATTTAACAAAAAAAATGTCAAATTTGGATAATAAATTATTGGGCGAAAAGAATCATTATTATTGTAGCAGCAGCAGTGATGATGATAATGATAATGATGATGATCGTTCTGATTATCGTGAAATAAGTGTTCAAAGTAAAATTAAATGGGAAGGAACTAGTTGTAATGTAAGTTTTATCGATTATGTAAAGAAATTAATTTTTGATTGATTGAATTGATTAATTTAAAAACAGACTGGACCAAAAGGTGTAATCGAAGATTTTCAACGATATAAAAAATTTGAAAATGAACGACGTTTAAATCGTGAACGAGCACGATCGGAAAGAATTAAAAAATCAGCAATGACAGTAAAATTACCACCACCGCCACCACCACCAGCAACCACTACAGATGATTTGGATGATGAAGATGATCCATTTATTAATGAATATATTGCAAAAAGAATGAAAGAAATGCTTGATCGTTATCAACGATCAACAGCTAATAAACAATTTGGTGAACTTAAACATTTACCAAGTGGTGAAGCATTTCTTAAACATATTGATGATGTTCAATTACGATCCGTATTGATTGTAACACATATTTATAATCATAAAATTGTTGAATGTAATATGATGAATAATTGTATTGATAAATTGGCAAGAAAATATCCGGATGTTCTTTTCTGTTCACTTGATGCTATCAATGTTGGAATGAGTCGTGAATTTGTTAGTTGTTTTTTTAAATCAAACATTATTCATTTATTAATAATGATTTTTGATTCTTCATAGACCAAATATGGAGTTCCTGCTTTATTAATCTACAAAAATGGTGAATTGATTGGTAATTTTGTTAGTCTTGGTGATGAATTTGGTGCCGATTTTGATGAAAAAGATGTTGAAGATTTTCTTGTCGAGTAAGTTTAATTCTTTTTCCACTATAACACATTTAATACTTGATTTTTTGTTTTTTTCTACCGAATAGGAATAATATTCTTATTTCTAGTCAACTAATATCAAGTATTTCAGTCACATCAAATTTGTCCAAACAAATCGAACAACAAAACCAATCAAACAACAACAAATAATCATTCATTATTCATTCATACATTGTTCATTCCCTCTATATTATCCATATATTGTGTATTTGCTTAAAATGAATTATTTACTTTTATTATTATTATTTTGCAAAATATTAAACATTTTAAAAAATTTAAAAACTTTCAAAACTTTCACGAAACCATCATATGCATGAGGTAACGTTCTATCTGTATACGCCATTATTCGAACGTCTGGCTTGTTGAACGGCTGTTTTTTTTTTTTTGAATTGAACAACGTGACTTGAGCGTTTTCAAACATTTTGATTCATTTTTTTTTGGGTTCAAAATTCTTAAAAAAAATCCATTTCTTCAAACATGGAAACAATGTGTGATGATTTTCTTGCATTCGAGGTATTATTATTATCATTGATTCAAAAAGCTTTGGTTTTTTGATTTTTTTACATTTGTTTCGCAAAAAAAAAAAAATTAGGATGCACTGAAAAATCTTCGTAAATTTGATGATAATATTGTACATGCTATCAATACAACCATACCTACACAATCATTCGCTGTGAAAGGTATCGATCCAACAAAACAATGTCAAGAATTATATAAACAGGTATGGTTAATCGTTGTTTGAAGAATGATTTGATTTTTAATATTTGATATTTGATTTGATGTTTTAGCTCATCGAATCGCATAAAAATAGGGAACAAGCAATCAAAAAATGTATCATTCGTGTATCCGAATCATTTCATCAATTAAAACAACAAAATGATGAAAATGAAGCAAATTTTCCTGTACAAAAACAATTACGTAAAGAACAAAATAAATTACGTTTAATGCAAAATGAATTGTATGTTGAAGAAGTGGTTAAAGATCGTAGTCTTAAAGTAAGATTTTGTTGATTTTGTTGTTGTTTTCATCGATTGATTGATCAATCATCTCTTTTTGTTAAACAGATTTTCCATGAAAGATGTCGTGCATATTATCGACCAACCGATACTACATTACCTACAATTTGATGCTGAATTTACTCAATTTTTTTTTTAATAACAATTTATTTTGATATCATCAATCAAAACAGTAACAACAAATTAGAATTTTATGAATAAAAAAAAAATCTAGAGCTTTTTTCTATTGAAAAAAACAAACAAACATTTTGCTCATTTAATTTGAATTCTACTTTTTTTGTTGACTCAGTTCTTGTTCTTTACGTTTATTATATTCTTGTTGATAATCAGCAACAGCTTTTTCAATTGAATAACCTTGTTTTGCTTGATATTTTCCAATCATTGCATTGGTAAACATACCGATACCGGATAATGCCATAATAATAATTGCAACATGAATCCTTGCTTTATCATGAACCCTACGCATCATGATTGAGCTATGAAAATGGAAAGAAAAAATTCAAAAATTTCGATTTAAAAAAAAATTGATTCGCGAAAATCCAAAAATACAAACCTGACATTATTGGGTATTTGTTGAGCATTTGGATATTTTTTATAACGAACTAAAAGCCAACGATCTAATGCTGTTGGATTATGTCCTTTTGGATCGGTAGACATGATTAATTAATTAATTTCAAACAACCAAATTGATTTGACCACGATTCGCGAAAACTCAATTTATTGACAAATGACCTATTATAATCACCTGCGATCATGATGTTTATGAATTGCTCTTGGATTATTATTATTATTTTTGATTTTTTTGAAAACCGAATGTTTCGAACGTGCGTTGTCAATGGCAACCATTATTCAAAACAACGATGTTTGATGAATTGGTTATGAGTCATTTCATGAATTTTTGATCGTTAAAAACATCGCTACAAACATTGTTAAAAAACAGTAATGATGGCCACCACCACCACCACCGCGATAGATATTGCCGATCCAACATTCTTGAAATGTTTTCAGAATCATCATTTTTCAATCAATTGGATTACATTTTCACCAAATTCACAATATTTATGTTCAGCATCGGATGATAATAATGCTATGCTTTGGTGTTTAGATGATGAACAACGTACATCAAATACTTGTTATAAATTTGTTGGTCATAAAGATTCGGTTACTTCAGTTGCAATGACTGATAATTTTATAATATCGGCATCGAAAGATTGTACGGCAAGACTTTGGCGTATCAATCAAGATGATATTAGTAATTGTTCATCTGATTCAATACAATATCGATGTCATAAATCACCAATCAACAGTGTACATATTAATGTTGATGGTAGTCAATTCTGTTCGGCCAGTGATGATCAAACAATAAAATTATGGTCAACAACTTGTGCAAATAAATTACTTTGTACCCTAAGTGGTGGACATTCGAATTGGATACGTCATGCTCGTTATTCAAAATTAAATTCAAATCTTTTATCATCATGTGGTGATGATGGTAATATTTGTATATGGGATATTCGTTCAAAAGAAGCTGCTATACGATTAACATCAAAACGACGTTCAACACATTTTTTAGGTATTCAATGGCATCCAACATGTGAATACATAATATCATCATCAAGTTCAGATTGTCTATTAAGAATTTGGGATTTACGATATGAAAAAACTATACAATTCTATCAACTACATAATGGTATTGTATCATCAAGTGATTTTCATCCAAATGGAAATTATTTAATTAGTTCATCAATGGATCAAACATGTAAAATAATCGATGTACTTGAAGGTAGAAATCTTTTTACTCTAAAAGCTCATACTGGACCAGTAAATTGTGCACAATTCTCTCCTGATGGTCAATATTTTGCTACTGCCGGTCAAGATCATGTTATACTGTTATGGCAAAGTAATCTAAATACTCAACATTGCAACAATAATAATAATGATGATGTTATTATTGATGATAATGATGATGATGATGATGATATACAAAGCATTTGTTTCGATCCAAATCAACAAATGAACAAATCATTTAATGTAACCAAAAATGATAAAAAATCCGATGATATTGGTGATGATCATCATCCATTAAAATTGTCCAATTCAATTAGCATATTAAAATGTATATTACAACAATTGGAAACAATGACCGATTCAATATTACATATTGATCAAAGATTAACATTACTTGAAGAAAAATTTCAATCGCTTTCCACTACTACTTGATCTCTTATATTATCATTTATTTTTTCTTTTTTTTGGTTTTGCCTAATAAGCAATTAGCTTATAACTAATATATCAAATGTTATTATTCATATGAATTATTCAATTAAACAAATTTTTCCTTTAAAACATTAACAAAATGATTACGTAAATGAATTCGAAAACGATAATACCATTTGATAAGTTTGATTCGTCGTCGGATAAGTTCACGTAAATCCATAGCATTATATTGTGCTAATAGATTCGGTAATTGTTCAGTCCAATTTTGAACATAATGAAATGGTGCATTGAATTGTTTAAATAATCGTAATACTTGTTGACGATCACATTGATTTTTGTTTTGGACATTGTAATGATTGATAATCGATTCTTCAATCACTGGTATCGATCCATATTCAACAGCTTCCAAAATTCGATAACATTCAACATTTAAACCGGCTGGACATAATGTTAAATCAGATGAATGTAATGCTTCAACATAACTATTCATTGATTCGATATTTTCATTGGCTATCCATTTGGAACGAGTTTTAATTAAACATTTATGATTCCAATCATTTTTAGTGAATAAATTGTAAAGTTCTTGACGTGAAGAATTTGGATAAATGGTGGCAACAAAATTACATACATAAGGCCTTGATGAATGAATATCAATAACAGATGTGGATGGAAAATTACGATATGTTGCAACGCCTAATGGCCATTGATATATTAATTGGTTATCAACCAAAGTAGAATCATAAACCAAAAATAAAAAACGTAAATTTGGATAGTTTTTCAAATGGTCGGTAAACCAGGTATTATTACAGGATTCATTTCCCAATGCTATAATGCCAACATTTGATGGTACATTATTCGGATCTTCAAAAACTGTACGCAACCATTTGTTGGAATAATTGATTTTATCATTACTACGCCAATTTAAAATCAATACCAAATTTTTCGGTCTAAATGATCGATAACTTTCAGGTTTAAGTGACGGGCCAGTACGAAAATGAAAACGTACGGAATCGATAGTTTTCCAACCTTCCATATAAAGATGATTCAATTCATCTTTGGTCATTAATTTTGATTCAATATTTCCATCGAAAATATTTTCCCAAAAATATTGACCAATAGCAGATTTACTCCATATTTCAACAACGATTGATTCATTTTTCCGAACATCATTTGTAGGCAAAAAAACAATGATAAATCCAATGTTTGCAATAAAAATCAGAATACAAAAAACTATCAACCAACGACATTTTATTAGCCAAGTTTGCATCCGAATCCAGAATTGTTAACCAAAAAAAAACAAAACAAAAAAACATTGAAAAATGGATCGAATTTTTCTTTTATTCGGGCAAAAAATGGAATCGGCTATTTGAACCTGATGATCATGATGAGCATGCCCATTTTGACAATAATAATGATGGTCATTATTACTGATGCTTCTACCCTCATACACTGTTACCGTGTTGTGTGTTGGTGTGTATGAATATCGCTCGAATCTCGCTAACTGCATTGCTGATTGGCAAACTGTTTTTTTTCACATCCAAAAAAAAATATTGGCCATCATCAAAATATCGTTGTTGTTGTCCATCATCTGATCATTGATTTAATGATTCCAAAACAATCATCAACAAAAAAAATAATCAGATAACAATTGTATCTGATTTGAATGTAAATTTAATCGAATAGTGGTAGAAATAGTCGAAATATCGAATTTTTAAAATCATTCGAATTTTGGTTGTTCTTGTTCAACATTTTGACATTTTGAGATATTTTCGATTCGATTTTTGTATAAATATAAGACCGGTATGTAATGTTTTTGTTTGAATTTCCTATGTGCATTGAAATAATTTGATAATCATCATTATGCTTCCATTGATCACATTCAATCAATGTGTTTTCCTGTTCTCCCCCATTTTTTTTCTCCTTTCCGTCATCATCAATTTATGAACAAAATCTTGACAATGATGATTTGGCCGCCAAATCAACAATGTGTGTGTCTATGTAATTCGAATCGATTAATCTTAATCCCAATATACTATTTTGACTGGCAACAAATGTTTGCTTCCGAAAATATTCAGTCATTCAGCCACAAAAAACAAAACAAAAATGCAATCCAATTCTTTTCACTCTCTATATATATGTGTGTGCGAATAGGGCCCCAAAAAAATTCTTGAATTGCATGAATATAGCAGTAGTGTTTTACCTAAATAGACGTATCTGCGTTGTATAGATTAAATCTATATAATAATAAACCATATAGATAGAAAGATAGATAGATAGAACACCCTAAAATAGACAATGAACCAACAGATATAGATGAATTGCATTTTAGTATAATTATTATCAAACACAGTGAAACAGTAAAACAGTAAAAATCAAAAATCAATTCAATAAGACAATATGTTAATTATATAATCTTTGTTTGTTTGTTTTTCTCTTTTCTCATATTACCAGTCAACTTTAATTGCAAAATTATAAAACGACTTTGAATCAAGAATCGATCGATCGATTTTTTTTTGTGTGTTGGATGGTGGTGTACCTAATCAATAAAGTTTTTCTAGTCTTTTAAAATTGAAAACCAATATTATTTGTTTGAAAAAATGTCATCAAATCATTCAACAATGAAACCAATGAAAGTAAAAACAAAACGTTTCAAACCAAAACATCAGAAAGCAAAATTATTTCGTGCATCTGAACCATTGTTTTCGGTATTTATGTGGGGTATTAATCATACAATCAATGAATTAACACATGTAAACACACCAGTAATGTTAATGCCCGATGATTTTAAAGCATATACCAAAGTAAAAATTGATAATCATTGTTTTAATAAGGAAAATATGCCTTCACATTTTAAAGTAAAAGAATATTGTCCACTCGTCTTTCAAAATCTACGTGAACGATTTCATATTGACGATGTTGATTATATGAATTCATTGACTAAACATCAACCACGTGAACATCTTGTATCGGGTAAAACAAGTACAAAATTTTATGAATCATATGATCGATTATTTTTGTTGAAAATATTGACCACTGAAGAAGTAGAATCAATGCATCATCTATTAAAAGAATATCATCCATACATAGTGGAAAGACATGGT
The DNA here is from genome assembly GCF_027571235.1 of Dermatophagoides pteronyssinus. Classification (NCBI taxonomy): domain Eukaryota; kingdom Metazoa; phylum Arthropoda; class Arachnida; order Sarcoptiformes; family Pyroglyphidae; genus Dermatophagoides; species Dermatophagoides pteronyssinus. Next base: position 2,462,882 of record NW_027461532.1, on the reverse strand, counting down.
AAAACATTATTGCCACAATATTTAGGCATGTATCGTATTACTGTTGATGGTGCGGAAACCTATATATGTGTAATGCGAAACATTTGTTCATCACAATTTATCAATGTTCACCGAATCTATGATCTCAAAGGCTCGACTGTCGATCGTGAAGCAAGCGAAAAAGATAAAACACTTGATGTTCCCATTTACAAGGATAATGATTTTACTCGAGATGGTGTCCGAATATATGCTGATGAAGAATGGAAAAAGAAATTCTTCGAAATGCTTGAAGCAGACACTACGTTTTTGATGAGAAAGAACATCATGGACTATTCGCTTTGTGTTGCTATTCATGATTGTGAAAGAGCCGAACAAGAAGCACAACAACGTCAAGCCGATGGCCTCACATCGCAATTCAGTGCTGAAGACGAAGAAGCCGAAACAAGTGGTGATAATTGTTGCCAAGATCAAGGACCAAATTCGATGCTTTCACCTCCTGATTCACCGGAATCTCAATCACAACCAAAAATGTCTGCCGATTCGGACAATTTGCTTCTTTATTCCAGTGAGAATGCTATCGATCCATCCAGGGACATTTATGCTGTCATTGCTACCAAAGGTTTGTTTGAATTTTTTCATCAATAATCAAATTAATATTGTCTGATTTTTAATCAATTTAGATTCGCCAAGGCGAGAAATCTATTTTATCGGCATAGTCGATATTCTTACACAATTCGGTATTCGTAAACGTACGGCATTAGCAGCCAAAACGGTTAAACATGGAACGACGGCTGAAATATCAACAGTCCATCCAGAACAATATGCCAAACGTTTTTGTGAATTTATCACTAAAGTGATTCAATAGTCCACCATTCACATCATATTTCATCAACATTATTTCTGCACAGTAGCTACGCATAGATGAAAAAAAAAGATTGGCTCATTTCGACCAAAACCATAACCATCATCACATCCATATTATTGGCCACAGATCAACATACATTCATTCAAAGACATTTCATTTCATTTTTCTATTCAAAAATGTACAGATCAAAAAAAAAAAATAATTCCATGTCAGTGCTCATCACAAACAAAAAAGATGATGAATTCAAGATGAGAATAATAATAAAAAAATTTTTGCTGTGTGTGATCAATACAAACAAGCCGACAATTTTAGTTGCAATATTTTATTCTTCTTTTTTTTCTCAAATGCTAGTAGTATTTAGTGATACAACAAAAAAAAACCCTACAGATCGAATGTTTTCTTGTAATAATATTCTTTAGAAAATAAATGTCTGAATGAATGATTTTTTTTTTTGATTATCTTTGCTATTTCTTTTTAATTTTTTCAATTACTAATGGTGGTGAATGATGATCACGTATAGTGGATGGACCATCCTGTATAGATTTCTGTCGATGAGTACCATCACAAAATGGTGGATGTTTTGTTTGTTTACAATTACAAAACCAATATTCTTTTGTTTCGTTACAATCCCATCGTAATGGTTTTAATTTAATTTTCAAATGTTCATTACGATGTGTTCCATCACAGAATGGCTATTCAAAAAAAAATCGTTTTAAAATCAGTGAAATTTTATTCAAGTTAACTTACCTGTTTATGACTATGGCCACAACTACACCAAAAATATGCTTTTCCAGCGATGCATTGATATTTGAATGGTTTTCTATCATAAACAATTCCATATTCAGTTTGTTCATATTCGGGATATAATTGTTTGGCTTTCAAATCGCTTATCGCTTGTTTTGTTTGTTTGGTTTTTTCATCTGAATCATCAAAAAATTTACCTTTCGAAGATAATAATCGTAAAGGATTGCTATTGATGGAAATTTTTCGTACAAATATAAATCGACAATAACTTTGGATGATCATCTTGTTCGTGTCTTTCGATATCGATCGAACAAAATGTTTTCATTTTTTTACAAATCAAAATAGACAAAAACAGTTACGCCATCTATCAATGATCAGTTGTCTAAAACACGTGCTCGAATTCAGCTGATGATTTTTTTTTTGTTGAAAAATGGATCGTAAAAAACAACGTCAAATTCAACGACAAGAAAAAAAGAAACGTAAAAATCTTTATTATCAACATCGAAGTACGAAACCCATTGAAGAAGATATTTTAGTTGAATCAAAACAAAATGAAATAGTGAAAGAGAAAAAGAAGAAAAAGAAACGACCACCAAGTAATGTAAAATCTTCGGCACTTATCGCACATCAACGACGTTTAATACGTGAAGAAGAAAAAGAAATCAAACGATATGAAAAACTATTGAAACTTCGAAGTTATACCAAACGAAATAAATTACCCAAATCATTTTATTTGGATGGTTTGGCCGATTTGATCGAATTCTGTAATGGTCGAAATGAAAATGATGATGGTGAAGAAGCAGAAGAAGATAGTAGTAATGTTCAACAACTCGAAGATCATGATATCGAACCATCATCATCATCAGATGAAGAAAAGGAAGAATCAGAAGAAAGTGAAAACGAATTAGAATGTGAAGACGAAGAAGACAGTGAAGAAAAAAAACCTGAAGAAAGCGAAACCAATGATGAACTTCGTGAAGATATCTATGGTTTTCTACGTGATAAACATGGAAACATTGTTCAGGAACAGAATAATCGAATGGACGAAGCTGAAAAAGAGAAATTCATTTCGAATGTGGTTGTCGATGATAATGTTCAACGAAAATTACGTGGTCTTCTTAATCGACTTACATCATCAAACATAAGAGTTATAAGTAATGATATAATCAAACTGAATAGTAGCCACAGTCGTCATATAATCAACAAAGGAATAATGAATTGTTTGGATAAAATTATTATCCAATGTGAACATAGCTTACCGGCAAAATTGTTTGCCGAATTGGCAATGTTGATTGCCATTCTGAATTTTGAAATGAGCGATGATATTGGCGGCTATTTCATTCATTCTTTAGTCTGTCGATTCGATGCCGCTTTCACAGATGTAACCGCTTGGAATGTATCCAATAAACGATTGAATAATATTCTTATACTTTTGCTTAACATTCATACAACCGGTCTTATTGATCATCAATTAATCTATGATATAATTGATAAATTTTTATACAAACTTGACAATGAAAAATCTATCGAAATTATTGATTCAATTCTTAAAACATCTGGTTTTCTATTACGAAAAGAAGATCCAGCTAAAATGAAATCACTTATTCTTCGTATACAAACATTAAGTCATGATTTTTTGAGCGAACAAATGTTGGATTCTGGTAATCGTGTAAAATTTATTCTTGAATCATTGGTTGCCATTAAAAATAATAATATGTCTAAAATTAAAACAAACGAAACTGTTGTTATGACTGATTTGATTGAAACAACGTTGAAATCTGTGATTAAAAAACCACGAGTACCTTCAATACCGGGCCAATATTCAACCATATTACAAAGTTCACATTGGTTTTCCTATACTAAACAGATTATTCCATTGGAATCGATTAAAGGTAGTGATTTGCAACAAACATCATCATCATCAACGGCGACAACAACAACAACAATTTTGAATGAAACAATCGATTCGAATAAACTAGATCGATTATGTCGTACATTACGATTGAATACACCGTTACGGCGGCAATTATTTTCGGCAATATTTACCTGTTGTGATTATTTAGATGCAGCCGGTAAACTTATATCAATTGGAAGAAAACAACCAGCCGAAATAATTAATGTTGTATTACATGTTGCTATCAATGAAAAATGTTTCAATCAATTCTATTTTTACCTTCTGCAACATTTAATCAAATTGGATAGAAAATATCGATTAGCATTAGATTTTGCTATACGTGATAAAATAATTGATTTACAATCATTATCAACAAATAATCGTTTACGATTACAACAACTAATGTGTCATTTATTGATAAATAATTGCCTTTCGATTACCTGTTTGAAAGTAATCGAATTTTCCGATATGAATGAAATGTATGTTGAATTTATACGTAATATTTTTCAATTTATTTTCAATCAATCGAATGATTCGATTGTTAAAATGATATTGGAAAAAATACCGAAAAAAGATAATTTTGCTAGCGCAATTAAATTGTTTATTGCATGTTTTATGGATGATAAAAGTAAAAATAGAGCTTCAAGTATTCAACAACAATTACAATCATTTACTAATTCATATTGAATAAAATAAAATAAAAATAAAATTTTTTTTTTCAAATTTAATCAACAATCAATTTAGGCCAATGATAATTTTCATTCGATTTTTTCAATGTTATCTGTACATTTGAAACGTTTATAATAACTTTATTACCTTCATTGCGGACATAATCTCTTAATGTCCATTCTTTTTCGAAAATAATCAATCCTTCATGATTGATCAAACGAACAAACAAATGTCGACCACCACGAATTAAAACCTTGGAACGAATTTTTCCATCTTGTGATTCTTGACGTGCACCTTTTAAACCATATAAAGCTATAGTGATTGTACCGGGTGTTTGAAACCAATTTTCTTTATATTCAATTTTTGCTATCAATATATGTTGATCTGCTCGAGAACATGGTGGTAATTTTTGAAAATCTTCAAAATCCGAAAATTTTTTATGATGACAACAGCTCCAATATTTATAGGCATCATGGAAACTATTTTATTGAGAAAAATTTCATCAAATAAAAAATACAAATAAGATCGACACACTTACATTTGAACTCCTTTATGATAATGACATGGACCAGCCATGTTTAATGTTGATTCTTCATGTTTACAATTCTTACATATTATAATTGCCTTTGGAACTGGTGGAGCTGAAGCTACATTAGATGATTCGAATATTTCCAATTCTTGTTCGTGATTAGCATCCGGTGGAATAAATGGTTCGATCGGTTCTTTTGGTTTTTTATTTTCATCATTTTGTTGGATTGTTACCGATTCCGTTGACTCGTTGTTGTCAGTCGGTTTGGCTGGTTCTTCAGGTTTCACATTTGAATGTCGTCCTTTTGTGCCTATAAATAATCACAATGTTAATGATACAAGAACGAGAATCGATTCAAATACTTACATCCTTTGTAACCCATGAATACGGAAAAATCTCTTGAACGCATCTTACAACAGGTCCATTCTTTATAACCATCATGAAAATATGGTCGACCTGGATGATATTGACATGCTAGATCATTATTTTCATTTTCCAGATAAGTTTGACCACATGAAATATTATAACATTGTAATGGATTTGCCATATTTTCTTTGGATTATCAAACAATTTGAAAGATTAGATGATTTAACATGTGAAACAAAATGAGAAATTTCTCGAACCATGTTTGCAACACGTTATTCATGAATAAAGATTGCCAAATTTATACACGGTACAATTCACGCAGCAATGTTTTGAACTTTTTGTTTTTTGTTTTTTGGCCGATCTGAATTTAATCATCCAAACAAACAATGGACGAATTAGACAAACTACAATATCTTTCTTTAGTTTCGAAAGTTTGTACCGAATTGGAAAATCATTTAGGTTTCAACGATAAAGATATGGCCGAATTTATAATCGATTTGGCTGATGAAAATTCTACATTTGATTCATTCAAAACGGCATTGATAGCAAATCAAGCTCAATTTACTGATTCATTTATTGCCAATCTTCTTCGTATTATTCAACATATGCGACCGAAGAAAAAATCAAAAAATGTTGATCTCGATGATGATGATGATGACAAAAATGATGATCGAAAAAAAGATGATAAAGAAATGAAACGTGCTCTTTATCCATGTTTAGCGTTGCCTGATCAAGAATTGAGCCAAAAATCCGACGACGAAGAAGTAGTAGAAAAAGAAAATCTTGAAGATATTGATGATACAATGAAATTATTGGAACAATTATCAGAGAAAAATAAACAAACTAGTGATAATGATGATGATAAGGATGATAAACATAAACAACGACGAAAAGAAAATGATCGAGATGTGAGCGATAAAAAACGTAGTCATCGTCGACATGATGATTCTGATTCCCGAAGACGAGATCGTGATCGAGATAGAGATAGAGATCGTCGCCATCGAAGAAGTCGCAGTCGAGAACGACATCATCGTTACAAATCCGATGATGATGAATATGAAAAACATCGATCAAGACATTCCGAATCAAAAAGACGATCCCATCATGGTGATGATTATGATGATAATGATGATAATCGACGATCTTCACATAGTAAACGAACAAAATATGAAGATCTACCTGAAGTACCGGCTGTAGGAATGATATTGAATGGTCGTGTTTCGAACATTATGCAATTTGGTTGTTTTGTTCAGCTTGAAGGTTTACGTAAACGATGGGAAGGTTTAGTGCATATATCACAATTACGTCGTGAAGGTCGTGTTAATGATGTTAATGAAGTGGTCAGCCGTGGACAAAATGTCAAAGTAAAAGTATTATCATTTACTGGTCAACGAACAAGTTTATCAATGAAAGAAGTTGATCAACAAACTGGTAAAGATTTAAATCCAATCAATCATCAACATGGATCTCGTAGTAAAGGTGTTGGTGATGATAATGATGATGATTTATCGGAATTTAAAAATCCTGATCGACCTTCAAATCTACCACCATTACCGGGTAGCAGTGTCCAATCTAAAATCGATGATGATTCTGTAGAAGATTCTGAAACTCGTCGTCGTATTATACAACGAATTAGTTCACCCGAAAAATGGGAATTAAAACAAATGGCTGCTGCAAATGTTTTGGATCGTTCCCAATTACCAGATTTTGATGAAAAATTAGGTGTACTACCAAGAATCGATGAAGATGATGATGAAGATATTGAAATTGAATTAGTGGAAGAAGAACCATCATTTCTTCGTGGACATGGTCGATCACATCTTACCGATTTAGATCCGGTTAGAATTGTTAAAAATCCTGATGGATCATTGGCACAGGCTGCAATGATGCAATCAGCATTATCAAAAGAACGACGTGAATTAAAGCAACAACAACAACAATCCGAAATGAATAAAAGTCGACCAGAAGATTCGAAAGATTGGTTTGATCCTATGCCACAAAATCCTACACCTGAAACAATTGGAGCTGGCTGGAGTAGTAATAGTGGCAGTATCGGTAATACTAGTGGAATTCCAAACGAAATGCCCGAATGGAAACGATTTATTACTGGCGGTGCAAAAGCATCGTATGGTAAACGTACCGAATTAAGTTTGATGGAACAACGACAAAGTTTACCAATCTATCATTTTAAAGATGAATTATGTAAAGCTGTTGGTGATAATCAAATATTGATTGTTATTGGTGAAACTGGATCGGGAAAAACTACCCAGATTACACAATATTTAGCTGAAGCTGGTTATGTAACACGTGGTAAAATTGGTTGTACACAACCACGTCGTGTTGCAGCAATGTCCGTTGCAAAACGTGTTGCTGATGAATTTGGTTGTCGTTTAGGTTGTGAAGTTGGTTATACGATTCGTTTTGAAGATTGTACAAGTCCAGAAACAGTTATTAAATATATGACCGACGGTATGTTACTTCGTGAATGTCTTTTGGATGCAGATCTGCGTGGTTATTCAGTATTGATGTTGGATGAAGCACATGAACGTACTATACATACGGATGTTCTATTTGGTTTATTGAAAAAAGCAGTAAAAAAACGACCAGATTTAAAATTAATTGTTACATCGGCAACATTGGATGCTGTAAAATTTTCACAATATTTTTTTGAAGCACCTATTTTTACAATACCTGGTCGAACATTTCCAGTTGAAATATTATATACAAAAGATCCTGAAACTGATTATATGGATGCATCATTATTAACTGTTATGCAAATTCATTTAACTGAACCACCGGGTGATATACTGTTATTTCTTACTGGCCAAGAAGAAATTGATACTGCATGTGAAGTTCTTTATGAACGTATGAAATGTCTTGGTCCTGATGTACCGGAATTATTAATATTACCAGTTTATTCAGCATTACCATCGGAAATGCAAACCAGAATATTTGAACCAACACCACCTGGATCAAGAAAAGTTGTTATCGCTACAAATATTGCTGAAACATCATTAACAATTGATGGTATTTATTATGTAGTTGATCCGGGTTTTGTTAAACAAAATGTTTATAATCCAAAAACTGGTATGGATTCATTGGTTGTAACACCAATTTCACAAGCACAAGCTAAACAACGTGCTGGTCGTGCAGGTCGTACTGGACCGGGTAAATGTTTTCGTCTATATACTGAACGTGCATATCGTGATGAAATGCTTACAACACCTGTACCAGAAATACAACGTACAAATCTTTCTGAAACTGTTTTACAACTAAAAGCAATGGGTATTAATGATTTAATTAATTTTGATTTTATGGATGCACCACCAGCTGAAGCATTATTAATGGCATTAGAACAATTACATTCATTAGGTGCATTAGATGATGAAGGTCTACTAACAAGATTAGGTAGACGTATGGCTGAATTTCCATTAGAACCACGTTTATGTAAAGTATTATTACAATCAGTACAATTAGGCTGTTCGGAAGAAGCATTAACCGTTGTATCAATGTTATCCGTACAAAATGTTTTCTATCGACCAAAAGATAAACAAGCATTAGCTGATTCAAAAAAAGCAAAATTTAATCAACCTGAAGGTGATCATCTAACATTGTTAGCCGTTTATAATGCATGGAAAAATAATAAATTGTCAACTGCTTGGTGTTATGAAAATTTTGTTCAAGTTCGTACATTGAAACGAACACAAGATGTACGAAAACAATTACTAGGTATTATGGATCGTCATCGTTTAGATGTTATATCATGTGGTAAAAATACGGCCAAACTACAGAAAGCAATTTGTTCGGGTTTTTTCCGTAATACATCGAAAAAAGATCCACAAGAAGGATATCGTACTTTGGTTGATGGTCAAGTGGTTTATATTCATCCATCATCAGCATTATTTCATCAACAACCTGAATGGGTTATTTATCATGAAATTGTTTTAACAACAAAAGAATATATGCGTGAAGTAACAACTATTGATCCACGATGGTTAGTTGAATTTGCACCAACATTTTTTCGTTTTTCTGATCCATCTAAATTATCTAAACATAAAAAACAATTACGATTAGAACCATTATATAATAAATATGAAGAACCAAATTCATGGCGTATTTCACGTGTTCGTAAACGACGAAATTAATCTTTTATTTATCCATTATGTAATATCATTTTAATTAAATAAAAAATAAAAATAAAATTTTTTTGAATTTCAAAATTGATTTGCATTCATGCCGGCGCTTTGCTTCGAAGCCAAATTTAAGGGAAAACAATATTTAAGCGAAAAAAAAAATTAACGAACGAATTAACCTAACCTAACTTTGAATTATCGATATCTGTCACTAGCTGGCAGCAGTTATCCGGCAAAAAAAATAAGAGGAAAATAAGAGGAAGATCTAATTATGTCATCAGTTATGGTCAGTTATGGCCATAATTAGTTAAATTTAGTAACTTTTTTTCAAAAAAAAAACGTTTTTCTGGTCAATCATTTTATCAATGATGACATTTCGGTTATTTTCAATTACCAATATAAAAGTAGAAGAAGAAGTAAAGATTAAGGTCAGTTTCGATTTTCATTTTCTGATTATCAAATATGATGTGAACGAAAATTTTGTCGTTAATCAGTCTCAGTCTCAATCATTCAGGTAAATATCATCGAATAAGTATGTCAACAACGCAGATATTTTCAGGTTCGATTTTAGTGTCTATTTTTACAAAAACTCAGAAAATGGTTGGTGGAGTTGGGAAAAACTTGTTCCTGTCCATTTTTTTTGTTTGTTTGTTGACAAATCGATCGTTCGATCGATCGATCAACAAGATGAGTAGAAATAGTCAAATTACAATGAAAATTTAATGAAAAAAAAGAACGAAAAAGAAGGATGTTTGTTTATCGATTTTTTTTCTGTGTTTATTATGGTCAAATTTATTGATGCAATCATCATCATCAAGCTGTTTGTTTGTTTGTGGTAACAATTATGTCACAGTTATCAATGATATGAGCAAATGTAAGCAATTTCAATGTTGTTCATAATCAATAATAACGATATATGAACAAACTATGTAATTATAGACCATTATCATATGGAAATTGACATGACATGAATAAAACTCTTCTCTATCTTGCATCAATCCATTAATAAACTGGATGATGATGAATTTTGTTTGTTTCCCTGAATGAATGAATAAATAGTGGTTCCAGATGGTTGCAGGAGTAATGACTTATCAAAAAAAAAAAACCAATCTTTAACCATAGTCAATATGTGACTGGGTGTATATCTTTATGCTGATGACAAATAACGACTATAACGATGATGATGATGATGAAAAAGTTGTCAATAGCGACTGATAAAATGGTTCAGCTTCTGTTTTTTCTGTTTTGTTTTGTTTTGACAAAACAATACTGCAGTGGATATAATGTGATTTTATTTTTCTCTCGAATGGGGGGGTGAGGAAAGGTTTTCCAAATGCCAGAAGCTGGTTTTCCAAATGGCGCCAACCAAAACGAAAAAATGAAGAAGAAGACGACTAACTACCTATAATGGTTTGGTATGTTTTTTTTGGCAGGACACACGCACATGGAGATAATAACCAATATCCATTAGTCGAATAATTATGAAGGTGCTTTATAAAAGGTAACTCACTTGTTGTTGTTGTTTGTTGTTTGGTTGGGTTGGCGTCCCATTATTCAAAACTCATTTTGAATTCCCATCATAATCATCAATGATGATGATCATCATCATTAAATTTTTCGTTCACGTTCACGTGATCAAAAGAATGCCTTCGGTGGGTTAAAATTTTCCACAAAATAACTATTTTTTTTTGTTTCTGTCGAGGAACATATAAGGAGGGAGAAGTAGAAATAGTCGCGCTTGGTCGAATTTGAAAATATTCGAAACTAACTAAAACAACAACAACAACAACAAGATGGTCTATCCTCCCGCTTGTTTGCTGGTTATATATTTTCATTCATTACATAATCAACAACAGCGAAATGTCCGTTAGCTTTTTAATAGTGTGGATAGATAGATAGATCCATCAAAAAATCCTATCCAAATATCATAACCATAAAAGTTCATAAGAAGAGAACTTGATTGCTGCTTCCTTTGGTATATATGGTAAGAAGAAAGAGAGAGAAAGAGAAGCAAAGTCGACGATTGATAATAAACGAACCAACCACGATATACTTCGATGCTATCCTCTCTCTCTCTCTCTCTCTCTCTCTCTCTCTCTCTCTCTCTCTCTCTCTCTCTCTCTCTCTTCGATCATATTGGCGCCATCATCCGAGTCGAATGTTTCGAAAATGTTTTTCGAAAAGAAAAGAACTCGTCGTAATGTTTATTCGATGTAAGAAGTAAACGAAGCGCAACCAAATCAAACCAAAAAAAGAGATGACAAGAGGGTTTCACATCGTTTGACGTCAACCTGTTGTTTTTGTTTTTGTGTTGAATTCTTTTTTTTTCAATATACATCGATTGATCGATTGTGAAAGTGAATTGCGTATGTATGACCTGTGTGAACTAATAATAATCAATAAAAAAAGTGTTTTATTTTTTTCAGGCAAAATAATAACGATTATTAATCCGATAAAGCAGATCAAAAAAAACTTGTCAATCAATCAATCAATTGTGAGAACCTTTCAAAAAAAAAAAACAAACCGAGTTTGCGTCCAGCCATTTAAATTCCTGTTGTTTTAAATGTTTGTTTGATTTGTTTTCATCAAGAAATTTTTTTCATCGAGAAAATTTTTTGTCCGTTCACGGTATCCAAGAGTAACCAAGTGGTCTTCATTTTATGTGCTGTGCTATGTTAGTTAGTTAATGGATTCTGTGTTGTTTTTTGTTTTGAGTTTTATTTTTTTTTTCTGGTTTTAAATGTTATCCAATTTTGAATCCTTGGAAACGACCATCACCTAATATTCACATTCACATTGCAAAAAAAAGTGATAATCAAATCAATAGACATTAAATGGCTAATTTCTTTCGACTAAATTGATCTGAATTTGTGTTTTTTCGTTTGTGTTTTTCTGATCTGTTAAAACTCTTTTGGTAAGTATTGTTTTTTTTCTGCTTTATGCATGGTATGTAATTAGTTTCCTTGCTTAGATGTCCTTTAATCATAATCATAACAATGATAATCCTGTTTCCGTTTGTCCAATACATGCATGTGTATTGTATATTCAAATAAATGATGTAAATAATTTTAAAAACAAGCCTGCTTTGGATCAAGTGCAATTTTACCATAATACCATAGTAAACACACATTTAAATATTCTAAATTTAGAATCACTTTGTTTATTTGTTTGGTTGGTGTGTGTGCATTGAGAATGACCAGAAATTGTATATGTTTTTTTGCCAGAAACATTTAAATTTTTGAATTTTTAGTTGATATTTAACAGTTTACAAGTGTGTGTGTATCTGGCCATGAAAATGGCCTGCCAAACACAAAAAAAACAAAATCCTTGTTGTTGTTTAGATTCATTGAACCTTTTTTTATAGAGAAAGAAAGAAGGAAAACAGAAAAAAAAACTTCCATTTAGATATTTAACCTTTGCCATTGCCATCAATGACCTCGGTCATCTTTCTATTATCATTATCATCATCATTTAACCTTTGTATAGGGTATTTTGATGATGATGATGATCATAATCAACCGGTTTGTTCAGATATTGTGATAATGAATGAATGGTTGATGTGAGTAGCTGATAGTGAGCCAAATTCATCATCATCATAATGGATTTTCAGTTGTTGTTTGGGGAAGTGGAATCTCATTTTATATATATGGCCTTGATTTAATCCATAATCTCTTTCTCTCGAAGACTTGTTGATTGTTAATGAATGAATGAATGGATAGAAAGAAAAAAAAATGGCCACCAAAAAAAACGAGTTGTGTAAATTGTTGCCAAACAAAAAAAAAAAAATCTTAAAAATGCCAATTTTAAGATATTTTTACTTCTATGGCTTCAGTGTGTGTATGTATATCTGGTGCTGAAATACCTATGATGGAAAAAAATGAGCCCTATGGATCTTTGCGTTATATGACGATGCACTATATGTGAAAATTGTTTTGCTTTGATTTTTGGATAGATAGATAGATCATCATCATCAAATCTCGAACAATTCACAAAAAAAATGATACACAATAGAATGACATATATGCAGATGGTGGTGATGTGATGATGCAAACTTTCTAGTTTTTTGTTTCGTTTAGTTTGCTTTTTTTCATTTCATCAATCAATAATAAATATATTATACAATCGATGACATTAAACATTCATCACGATTGTTGATGTTTTTGTTCTTCTTTTCATCCGTAACGATGATGGCTATTTACATTTTTTTTTTCTTTTTTTTTTGCATATTTCTATTTTGTTGATAACCAAATAGTTATGTGGTGTTTTTTTTTTTGGTGGTGTGGAGGCGTTATTGCATTCATTTCAAAAGTAAAAAAAAAAATTAAATAAATCACATCACTGGTTATGCGTTTTTTTGATGGGGATAGATGTTTGTTTGTTTGTTTGTTTTGTTGTTTTGCATCATTTAATCATCATGATCATCATCATCAACAACATAACCTTGTTCCATAAATATAAATTTCATATTAACATGATCATCATTCATTCATTATCCAATGAATAATTTTTAATATAAAGGTTTTTTTAGCGGCCAAACATTGATGCGAAATTAATTAGCCCCTAAGATTGATCATGATTAATGAGTTAAGAATTTTTTTGCAATTCTTTTCTTTATTCACGAACCTATAATGAAGAGTGAGAGAGGGTGGTAAATAACAAAGTCGTGTTGATCGTGAATATTTTCAACAACACATCACATCCACACGTGTGTTTGATTAAATGGCACATGACTGCTATTTAATCAAATACAAACAGCAAAACACACAAAAACAACAACAACAACAATAGACAGGTGAACAGGTTTACCTTGAATTAGTGCCCGTCTAACTCTTTTCTTGTTTGTTTGTTTATTATTGTTGTTGTTGTTGTTGTTGCATATCGGCCATGATCATCATGATTATCATCATCATATGTATGTATGATTGTCATGCAGATCACTTGGTCATTCGGACAACCAAAAAAAAAAAAAAAGAAGAAGAAAATTCTGTCTATACGGTTCGGCTTACATAGCTGATGATGATGGTCAGTAATGATGATTATAACCGAAACATTCTCTATGTGTTTGTGTTTTGTGTCAATGAAAATAATCGATGAGATTTGTCCTTCAAATCTCATTCCAACACCTCTCTCTTTTTTTTCATCATTATTGTTGTTGGATTGATGCAAACAATAATTATTTTTTGTTCTGTTTTGTCTGTATGTCTATCCGTTTTCTATGTGTTCAAATTGGCTAATGGATAATGGATAATTGAAATGTCCTTGAAGCATTTTATTTGATTATTTTAAATCGATTCAATGATCAATATCAATTGAACATTTTTATGTGGAATGTTTTTTTTTTTGGCACACAAAAAAAAAAGAAACTTCCTTGTTGTTGTTGTAGGATGTGTTGTTGTTGACCTATATGTTTTTAGTCAATCCTTTCGCTGGTTAAGGTATTATTGTTGTCAACTGGTTCTTTTTTTTCTTCACTCTATTGGTCACACACACAAACATAGAAGATAATGCCAGTGACCTGCACCATTCTTTCTCTCTCTCTCTCTTTCTCTATTCAGGGTGATGATTATATAACCGATTGTACCGAATCTGGCAACATACATTCTCTCTCTCTCTCTCTCTCTCTCTCTCTCTCTCACTGATAAATAATGATGGTGTTGTTTCTTTTGAATGATGATAATGGTAAAAAAAACTAGTATCCATTATTGGTTTGGTAGCAAGAGAACCGTAATTATGATTATTATGATGATGATGATAATAGTGGTGGTAATGATGGTGAGATGTGTGTGTGTTGATGCATCAACTAGTTTTTTTTCTAGCCATAGTTGACGCCTTGTTGTCGTCGTCGTCGCCGTTTCAAACTTTCAGTGATGATTATACATAGTGTTATTGTCGACGATAGGATTGAACCAATCGAATCAAAAACAAGCCACCAACAAAATAAATTTCATTTCAGTTAGTCAAGCATTTTTTGTTTTCAATAAACGTCGTGTTTCAATGTTTAAAAACAAGTGGTTGGCCATTGGCCATTATATATTATACTAATCATCCGGACTCTCCCTTTGATATTTTTTTTTTTTTTTGTACTACCTATCTTTATGCTGTATATGTAAATGCTGAATACGACGCAACCACCATTGCATGATCATAGTTTCAAACCAAAAAAAAATTAGTTTTGGCGCCTTGAATTTAGTTTTTTAGTTTTAGTTTTTTTGTTTCAAATTCCAAAAAAATTGATTGATTGATTGTCTGTTGTTGTTCCAAACAGTTCAATTGGATAAAAGTGCATCCTATCACCTACCTTTTTGCCTATTTTATTTAACCCTTCATTCAATCAGCCAATCTATATTCATTTAAAATGTTGTTTCCAATAAATTTCGGTTGATTGAAATAACACCAACTCTCTCTCTATCTCTATCTATCTCTGTCTCTCTCTCCATCTATCTGATCCGGTGCTTTCTAAGATTTTCCATTCGAGATTCTAATCCAAATATTGCCATCTTTTAATCGTCAAATCAATACATCTAATAATGTCGTCATCGCAAAGCAGTAATACTAATGATTATTATCGTCAAACATCATCATCATCCGGTGGTATTGGTCAAGGAAAAACAATAGTTTCTAGTTCAAGTTCATATCATTACGCAACCAATACAACATCATATACAACAACAACTTCCACTTCGAATACATATACAGCAGCCGCATCAACTACACCTGGTATTATTCATAGCCAACCATATCGTAATTATTTGACCGATCGTAATCATTTTTATCATTCGGCAAGTCAACCAACAACATTCACAACTAGTTCATCATCATCAGCACGACCAACATCAACTATAATCAACTCGGTACAACAATCTACCGTTCAACAACAGGTTCCATCTGCTCGCGACCAATATCAACAACAACAACAGCAACAACAAAGTAAACATCAACAATCACTTTTTTCTTCATTAGGAATTCATAGTAAATTGAACGGTGGTTCAAAACAATCATTAAATTCTCAATCATCAAACAATCAAAGAATGGCATCAGCTAATAATAAACATCAACATCGTTCCAATTCTTCATTGGCAATCGATGGTGGTGGTGGTGGTGGCTATGGTGGCCCAAAAACATCGATCAATAATATTGACGATGATGATGATGATTACGATCTCTATCCACAATCAACTTGTTCGAAATTTCTTTATGGACTACTGTGGCTTTTGGCACAGATCGGTTTATTCGGTTCGGTAGCTGCATTGGTCTATTGGTTTTTTAAATATGATAAAGGTTTTGCCTATCAAAATGATAAACGTAAAATGTACAATTTGCATGCATTTCTTATGCTTACCGGATTCATCTTTGTCAACGGACAATGTAAGTAAAATTAAATAAAATCGACAAAATATATTCACACTTAATGATTGATATATATTTTTTTTGGATTTTTCTTTCCGGCCACACAGCCATGTTGATTTACAAAACATATTTGTGCTGTAAAAAGATTTACAACAAAATTGCACATGCTTTCTTTTTTGTCATTTCGATTGGTTTGGTTTCGTTTGGATTTTTGATTGGTTTTCAGGCTCAATCGATCGCTTCCAGTCCGGATCAACAAGTTCAACATTTTTATTCACTTCATTCATGGATCGGTTTGACTGCCTGTGCTTTGTTCGCACTTCAGGTAAGTTGGTTGTTGTTGTTGTTGTTCTCTTCACCTATCATTAATACCTATTTTGTGTTGTCTTTTTTATCCTGTTATAGTTTTTGTTTGGTTTCGTCACATTTTTGGTATTGCTCTGTTGTGATCGTTCAACTGCCGGATATAGAGCCCGATTCCTACCGACGCATATTACATTTGGTATAGTGATTTTTGTATTGGCAATTGCTGCCTGTTTGGCTGGTCTTTTACAAACAGCTCGTTCACGTTTGGCTGGACCATCGCTTACCGAACCTGGACGATTCGATTATCGTGACATGCGAGTCGAAGATTTCAATATTTTCCTTAATGCTGGTATTGTTATCAATTTGGTCGGTGCTTGTCTTATACTATTGGCCATACTTATGCCATATTTGGTTCTGAATTTTGCCCGTAATCGACCATCAACATTTTATGTCAATTAAAAAAAATGGAACCCATTTCTTCATCCATTTGATCCATTTATGGAATGCAATCATACTCGTCATTTGATCATCATCATCATTATCATTATCATCATCCTTCATCCTGCTATACATACCATAACAGTGTTTATCTCTTTTTCTTTTTCATCCATTGGTTAGATGAATGTAAAATTGAATGAAAAAAAAAAATAATAATAGTAACCAATTAACCAAAGCATGACAATAATAATAATAATAATAATGTCAAATATATTCCTCATACACATCACCAAATACACCCTTATTATTCATTTCAATTTCAATTTCAATTTTGATTTGGTTTTTATTTTTCGTTGGAACATTAAACATTAACATTAGACAATAAACATACCAAATAATCAATGTATCGATGTTAATCAAAAAAAAAACTTTTTTAAAAAATAAATTCATTCATCCATTTATTCTTTGTTCTTCTTCTTAGTTCTTTTGTTCAAGGTTAAGGCTATTTCAAGGTGAACTACGGTGTGGTTGTTGCTGTGAAACAACATCAGCAGTGTGATGTTGATGTTGTCCACAAACAAACAAAGACAGTTTTGTCTTTATTCAAAAAAAACATGCATTGGTGGTCATTTTTGTTATTACCATATTTCCTTTGGTCGGTTATTATATATGTTGTTTGGAAATTATTAAAATGGTCTTATCAAAGATATCAATTGTTGCAAACATTTCGAAAAGCTTCGATTCAAGGACCTGAACCAAATTTTTTATTTGGTAATATTCGTTTGATTGATAAACAATATCAATGGCGATCATTGGATAAATGGTTCGATCAATATGGTCATACTTTTGGATATATTCGTGGTGATCGAGCTGTATTGGTTACGAAAAATATTTCACTTATCAAACAAATATTCATTCAACGTATAAGACAATTTCCAAATCGTTTCAAAATGATGATTCAATTACAACCATTTAGTTCATCAATTTTGGCATTGAGAGGTTAGTGTGCAAGTCGAAATTTTTTTACTTAACTTAATAACCATCTGAGTAGATGATCGATGGCGTCAAGTTCGTCGTGTATTAACACCGGCATTCAATGCAACAAGAATAAAATCATCAGTTTCAGCTGGACGAATTATTGGCGAATCGGTAAATCGTTTGATGGCCATCCTAAACAGACCAGACACTAAATGTATTGGTTATATCCGACCATATGATAGTGATGGGAAATTAATGATAAATGTTAATGAAATGTCTAAACGTTTTACATTGGATACAATATGTCATTATGCATTTGCAATTGATGATGAAGATTTTTTCCGTCAATCACCATTATTCAATATGGTTGAACATTTTTTTACACACAATTGTAATACTGTTTTAGTTCGATCGGCAATGATATTTCCGTTTATGAAAAATGTATTGAAATTTATCAACGATCATGTTAGTTCAGGTCCGATTATTGATCATCTTACCGGTTATCTTCAAAAACAAATCAATCGTTATGAACAACAACAAAAACATTGTTCAAACATTGATAATGATTCGGAAAATATTGGTGTTCGTAAAAATCTTTTGGATTTTGTTCTTCATCATCATCATCAACTAAATACGCTTTCACATGATGAAGTGATTGGTAATTTATTGGTCATTTTGATGGCTGGTTATGAAACTACTGCTTGTGCCATTTCATTTGTTCTGTTCAATTTGGCTCGATACAAAGAGATTCAAGATCGATTACGACAAGAATTGATTGAATTACAAAATACCGATAATAGTAATTCGGAATTATTGGATCGTATTATTTATGAATCAATGCGTCTTTATCCACCGGTTATTGATTATCTTTTACGTGAAACTAGTGATAATAATGAATGTAGTACTTATCAATTTGAATTAGATTCACAAACAAAAACTTTACCTAATGATGTTGCTATACAGGTACCTGTTTGGACTATTCATCATGATCCAGAAATATGGTCACAACCAAATTGTTTTGATCCAGATCGTTATGGATTACCAACAACAATATCGATGGCTGTTAATGATCCAAAATTTTTAGCATTTGGTCTTGGTCAACGTAGTTGTATTGGCGGATCATTAGCTATGGCCGAAATAAGAGCAATAATTACTCGTTTGGTAATTGATTATCAAATCGAATTCAATCCCGGACAAACATATCCACTCGATTCAAACGGATTGCTTCAAGTAGAAGCACATGCTGAATTGATAAAACCATTGAATGATATTTGGTTAGATTTTTATCGTCATGAATGATAATTTTTCGAATTGTCAAAATAAAATTTACCAATGGTAAACACCAGATGATGCTAGTGGGTAATTCTGAATAAAGATCCGTGTTTTTTTTTGTATTGTTGATTGATGTGTGAGAGCAGTATTATGCCGCGTCGGTACTTTTACCTCTGCTCTATATGCATGCATTTTTTTAACACACTCGTGTATGTATCGTCGTCGTCGTCGTCGTCATTGCGGTTGGTTAATGTTTTTTTTTACGTTTGTACACGCGTTCATTCGAAATATTTTTCATTTTGACAGTATCTTTACGAATGTTTTGGTTAAACAATTAGATCGAAAATATAATAATAATAGTCAGCTATCATCTGTGACCAGCTGAAGAAATTTATTGAACCAAAACGATACTCATCCTTTTTATTCATTCATTCATCCATTTAAGTTTTATGTTAGGTAAGTTTGAATTGAATGTTTGTAGTTTCGAAGTTTAACTTGGTTTTCATTTAAAATATTCATTTAGTTAATAAGAAATGGCTGGTACAAAATTCCAATATGATGAAAGTGGAACAACATTCTATTATTTTGTTTTGGCATTCCTAACAATGATCATTGTACCATGTACCTATTTATTTTGGCCACGTGACAAAGATAAAGATGATCGTGATGAACGAACACAATCAACAGAATCGATTGATAATAATTCACCATATAAACAACGTTTCATACAAAAATGTCGTTGTGAGCCTTGTCTTATTAAAGAACATTATATGCAATTAAAAGAACCATCGAAAACAGTTCGTAAACGTTTAACGAAAATAGTATTAATTGTTGCCTGGATTGGATTGATTGCATTTGCATATAAAGTATCTGAAATTCAACCCGATTATGTTACTTTCGATCCGTTTGAAATATTAGGTATCGATCCACAATCATCGAGTGCAGAAATCAAAAAAGCTTATCGTCGTCTATCGTTGATCTATCATCCGGATAAAGAAACCGGTGATGAAAAGAAATTTATGCGAATTACCAAAGCATACGCTGCATTGACCGATGAACAAGCTCGTAAAAATTGGGAAGAATATGGTAATCCAGATGGTCCGGGTGCTATGTCATTTGGCATTGCATTACCATCATGGATTGTTGAAAAAGAAAATTCAGTGTTTGTATTAATGGTCTATGTGTTGATGTTGATGATCGTATTGCCTGTTTGTGTTCGAATATGGTGGTCAAATTCATCCAAATATGGCGATTTTAAAGTGCTTCTTGATACATCACAATTATATCTGTATTTCATAAACAAAAGTCCACAAATGATGCTTCGTCGTGTATTGATGGTCATTTGTGCATCATATGAATTTGATAAATCGAACAATAGTGAAATACAAGAACGACCAACCGATGATGTTGAAATTCCGAAACTAATGAAACAGATTCCAAATCTGGCAATGAATAATAAAGAACGTCCATTGTGTTTTGAATATAGTTTAAAAGCTCGAACATTAATGTATGCACATTTGTTACGAATTCCATTACCATCGATGGCTTCTGAACAGGATAAAAAATACATCCTTACCAAAATTCCCTATTTAATACAGGAATTCGTACAATGTAGCTCACAATTAACTTTTCTTTATTTATCTCGTCGTATTGCAAGATGTCCATCATTGGAAACAATGGAAAATGCAATGAAATTGAATGCTTTGACTGTACAGGCAATGTGGTCGAATAAAAATTCAATGTTACAATTACCACATATTACTGATGATATGTTACGTTATTTTGTTAATCGTCGCCGTAATGTACGAAACATGCAACAATTAGCATCACTGCCTAATGAAGATCGTCGACAAATGTTGGCAAGATTGAGTGATGAACAGTATTGTGATTTGTTGAATGTTCTTGGTCGAATGCCATTGTTGGATGTGGATGTCCGTTCCGAAGTAATCGACGATGAAGATACGGCCACTATTACAGCTGGTGCATTAGTCACTGTATTTGTTAAGCTTACACGACAACCAATGTCAAAATTATTCGAAGATTGTTCACCAGTGGTCAATGAAAATAATTCTTCATCACATTCAAACAATCATCTTCAATCGAGCTTGTCACCTGCCAGTGGTGAACTGGCCACCACTGTTGAACATGATGAACAAGATGAAAATAAATCTTCGACAGTGAAAAAGAATAAACCATGGGAAAAACAATCGAAAAGTAAAAAGAAAGCAAAACCGAAAAAGAAACAACCGTTAAGACAACAACGTCAAAATCAACAACGATCGCAACAACAACAACAACAAAAAGGAGGAAGTTCCGATGTTACCACCAACAAACAAGTAAAACAACAACAATCTGAAGAAAATGCATCGGAAAATTGTTCGGATAAAGAAAGTCATCAGCACAATCATTCAAGAGATAATTCTGGTTCGGATTCGGATTCGGATGCAAGAGAATCAGAACCAATGACGACGACGACCAACAAACCTAGCAAAGAAAGTGAACCAGACGATAATGAAGAATCGGTTAGTAATAGGCATAACGCTGCAAATAAAACACAATCAAACGATGATGAAGATGATTGGTCGATCGTTAGACAGAATCTACCAAAAAAAGAGATATTCAAAGCTGTATCGAAAATATCGCATAGTGTTCATTGTCCTTATTATCCGGAAGATAAACAAGAACATTGGTGGATTTATATAACCGATCGGAAAAAGATGTCACTCAAAACGATACCATACTTTATGACAAATTTGGTGAATCGTGAAGAAGTGGAGCTAAAATTTATGGCACCACAAGAACCTGGATCATATCAATATATGGTGAATGTACGATGTGATTCCTATGTCGATATGGATTATTTCAAAACATTAAAGGTAAACACATTTTGATTTGATTTTCTTTTTTTTGACTTTCTTTTTTTCTCTTTCTCTTTGTGGTTAAATAGTTGGATGTTAAAGAAGCACCAAAAGAAATTGTTTCACATCCACAATGGGAAATGTCCGAAGAAGAAGATGATCAACAACCAGAAGATGATTCAGCTGCATCCGATTCTGATTTGATTGCTACTGATGATGATGATGATGATGATGATGATAATGACGATGATGAAGATGATCATGCTGGCCATCATCATCATCATCATCATCATGCTCGCCACCGAAATGATACTGATGATGATGATGATTATGATGAACCTGAAGACGAATGAATGAATGAATGGTTATTTTATTAAATTATAATAGGCAAAATGTGTTGCAAAAATGTGTTTATTTTTTTTCAATTTATATAATTATGAACATTAATATCATTTATTATCGATTCAATTGTTGCGTTATTTTTGATCATTTTGTGGTGTTGTTGATGTTGATGTTGATGTTGATGTTGAGGTTAAAGTGAGCAATTGCTGCAAATAAGACATGTTGACAATGGAATTGCCCAAACCGACCAAAGTAAACGATTCAGGTTTGTATTCATTTTGAATGACACCACGAGTAACAATCATACCATTGGCTGAATATTGATCCTGAACAATATTGGTACGTCTGTAGAACATTTCAGTCATATCATGATTTGCTTGATTAGTATCGACAATACGTTCGTAGAATATTGGCCATTCTTTTAATTGGCTACCAAACACTAGATATTCGTTTTCGGTCAATAGATAGGCATCTTCACTTCCATTAAGAAATACGGCTAGCCAGCCATGTTTTGCAACCAAAAATACTCGACGATCAATAATCTGATGATTGTTTGTGATTGACATTTGACATGGTCGCATCACAAGTCGATGTTGTGGATTGGTGGTCAATTCGATGGCTACACATCGTCGAATTGTTTCGTCAAATATGGTCTTGCTGAATGCTCCCAATGCATTGGCCAGAAATGATTGTCGAGTGATCGGTCGAAATGATATCTGGACAACGTTTTCGCTAGTATCGGAATCATCATTCTGATCGATGGTGCTGCTTGATTGCATTTGAATTTCATAGCAAACTGCATAGGTAGGCAGCCATTGATCATTTTTGGTTTTATTGTTCGTCTTATATGGATGGAATTGAGCCAAATATGAAGTTTGATTACGACGTAATCGTTTCCGTTGTTGTTCTATTTTCGATTGAGTAAGACCATCATCTTGATGACCACGAATCAAATATTCTTTAAATATAGTATATAGATAGGTTAAATCATCCTGATAGCAATTAGTTTTAGAACGATCTTTACGATAATGACGAATAATAACACCACCAGCTAAATATAAACGACGCATACGATTCATTGACAAACATAGTTGTGATTCTTCAAAATCTAAACCTTCATTACTTGAATCATAATAAATGGCATTTTTTTGACTAGTCGATGTTTTGACAGCCACTGTACTACATTTACTTAATCTTCGTTGGCTTAATCTACTCGTTTTACTTATGTTCGAATCCATTTCACAAATTTGATAAATTACATTGATTGGTAGCTTTTTATTCGAGTTTTTTTGAAACAAAACAATTCATCGATAATAATAATTTTCAATAATGAATAATTCAATTTGTTATTCACATTTGCTTTGTTTGTTTTGTTTTGTTTTTCTTCGATTATCCGAATTGACCTTAATTTGGTCGATAGAGTGCGTAATGATCTAGCGATGGTGTATATAAAATGTTTGTGTTAAGTGAGTGAATTGAATGCCGATGCACGAACAACGATCATTATTCAAACGACGACGACGACAAGATCCGATTCGATCAGATCAGATCAGATCGAATCGGATGAGATGCAAGATGAAGATGCTTATTCTTCTTTTCACATCCCAAGCGATTTGTTTTCATTATATTAAAATCGACTGGTCCAAAAATATATACGACTAGGGGGGGAATAAATTGAAGAAAAATTTTTCCAATTTTCGAGTTTTTTTTTCCTTTTACTTTTACTTATTCTAAACATTGTCAAGATGACACTTGACACGGTTGTTTTGTTTATTTGGGAACCAAAAACAAGGCACGACATTATGGCACTAGAAAATGAATATTATTCGTCGACACACATACGACGAATTAGTAAACATTCGTTTCAAAGAATAAAAAGTGATATATATGCCACAAACATGGATTTTCAAAGCAATTGGAAATTTTCCTTTTTTCTTTCATCAACAACAACAACAACTTTAAGCTTGTTTCTCTGGTGTTTGCCAATTTAGTTATGGATGAAAAAATTCTTTTTCATTCATTCATTTATTCGGGCAGGCAGGCAAGCAGTCAGTCAGTCAGTCAGTCAGTCATTCAGTCAGGCATCCAATTCAATCATTTTGAATAATAAAAAAAAAGTTAGACATTGGATAAGTTTGCAGGCGACAAGACAACAATTTTCTTCTTTGAGTGAATAGGATAGATACATGTTTTGTCGGCCAAAGAAACCAAAAAAAAAAAAAATTTTCTGTATAAATTGACGCCGAATCTTTTTATTATGTGGCAGCGAAGAGCAGAGCAGTGCAGATCAGATCAGTTCAAATAATTCCTTAGGGATGCTTTTACTGTCGATTGATATGAGCGAAGAAGAAGCGAGCCAAAATAAAAATTTTAAATAAATTTGTTTTCGAGGTTCAGTCATTGATCCAATGTTGCTGTTATTAGCTTTGGATATTTGTTTATCGGTTTATATATAAATATGCATGTTTGTTTGGGGCAATGAGCAACCAGGGATTAGCCGCGATACCTTTTTCCTTTTTTCGTTTCATCATCAACATGGCTTTTGGATCAATTGTCAGGCCAAACCAAACCAAACAAACAGCCGGCCTAAATGATTGCCTTGCCAAAGTTAATTGCAAAATGTTTTTTCAATTTCTTTCATTCATTCTCTATATAGAGATGGGAAAATTAAAATGAAAAAAACAGCAGCAGCAGCATTTGTAAATTGAGAATCATTACAAACCCAAGAATGAAGAAGAGGAAGAATGAAATTATTTTAAATCTGCCTCTATTCATGAGAGATGAGATGCCATTATGAATGTTGTTGTTGTTGTTATTGTTATTGTTGATTATGTTGATTGGATGGATCAAGTTTCCCAAAAAAAGTTAGTCTTGTTGTATGTGTTTTGTGGTAAGAAACACACGAGAATCACACACGTACACATTTCGTTCAGAAACACAATTCTTCGACCCGGATTCTGGTCATGTCCAACATTTGCTGCTTTCTTTTGTGTGTGATGATGATTGTGAAAATAGTCACATGATGAATGAAGCCAACAAAGTGCATATAGCGCATTGTTGTCGAACATTAAAATGGAAAAAAGAATTCCTTTTGAATCAAAATTTTTGATGAAATTTGATATTCTAATGACCCTTGCTTGTTTGTTTGTTTGGTAATAAAAAAGAGGAATGATAAAGTCATCAACCTCCCAAAGATTCGTTCGTTCGTTCGTTCGTCATCATCAATGAAGGACAAGTGTCAAGGCAGAGAAACATTGGCAAATTTGTCTTCACCATTTGTCTGATAATTAACGATCCTAAGATATTAGGTAGGTGTTTTCGATAGGCCTTACGGCAATGTTTTAATGAACATCAATTCTGTGTATGATCTGATGGAATTCTAACTTTTTATTCTTGACACCTCTAGTATCAATGTTTACAAAGCCGATTTTGTTGATGGTGGATGTTTATGGTGGTGGTAGTATATCAAAAATCCCAACATGGCTCTCTCACGATCTCTTTTGAAATTGTTTGTTCAAACATTCAAATTCCACAGCCAAACACTATAAAAAAAAAGTTTTATTGTGATAAGTAAACACAACAGAAACAGAAAATTGAAACAAAATTCTGACTGGCCGTTTGATTGATCAATCACAGAAGAAGAAGAAGAAGAAGAAGAAAAAGAAAAAAAACTGGAATCGAATTGATTGAAATAATCAAATAGAATCCATCATCATTGTTGTTTGTTGGTTAGTTGATTTTTTTTCTGGTCTGTCTCGGTGTGACAAGACAAGTCAAGTCAAATACAAAAAACAAACAAACAAACCAGAATTGAGTTACAACCAAACTAAACAATGTGAAGGCTCATTTGATGGCTCTATTCATTCACAAGCCATTCAATTATTCACTATGGCTTTTGTTTAACCGACTGAATGAATGAATGAATGGAATGAATAGAATAGAACTAACGAAAGGGTTGAACGAATGTTTGGCACGTTTCGGATGAATGAATTATATGAATAGAGAGATGATGGTAGTGATGATGATGATGATAATGGTCATTACCATTATTCTCTCTGTTTGCAAGGTTCATTTTCAACAAAAAAAAAATAACATAATGATAATGATGAAAACAAGGGGATCATGTTTCATTCTTTCTTTCTGTTTTGCAGACAAACAAAATGAAAGAAAGAAAAAACAGCATCCTCTAATGACAATAATGAATGAACGAAACGAAAAAAAATCATCATTAGACAATTCGTAACTAATTAGAAGTTGCGGTCGATTTTGCAATTATAACAAACCATACATATAACCAGACATAAAAATACAGATGTTCATTAACCCGTCTATAACCTGATTATCACATTTATTTTTTTTTTATTTTGCTAATGTTGACTGCCCAGCAAATATTGTTACAAGAAAAATACAAACAAAAAAATGCAATGCAGTTAAGCAAGCTGCGCAGGGACTAAATTGATGATGATGAAGAAGAAAGAAGCCCCATTATAAATTGATGACATAATGTTGTTATAAAGTTGTTTTATTATCATCATCATTTGTAATGTTCATTATTTTTTTTCGACCAAAAAAACATTCATTATTTAACTTGCAATTTTAGACACCTTTTATTTTATTTTTATTTTTTTTTTTTTTTTTGGTTATAAATGATGACACCGGGGTTATAATTAATGTGTTCGAATGTCTTGTATGTGTTTGTTCATTGAAACCGAACAGAACAGATCGGTGCTTTGATTTTTTTGGTGATAATGAAAACGAAGGCATTTTCGAACGGGGCTAAATTGCACAAAGGTGGTTTTTGGATTAATTAATTGTCAATTGACGATTTGGACAATGGGCCAGTCATTCCGAATATTCTGGAAAAAAATTAATGAACAAAAGAATATCATCATTACTGATATTTTTGTTGTTTTGGTTGTTGTTCGGAAACCAGATTCTTTCAATAATAATTCAATGGCAAACAGTGTCGGCATTTTGAGATTGAGACATTATTCTGCTTAGGAATATTATTGTGAATGTTTGCCATTAAATATCCGCAATGGTCTAAAGGATGATGATCGACTATGAATGAATGGAATATTAGGACTAGCCATATATGAATGGAATCCAGAAATCAGCATGATTATGATGATTTGATGATTTATGAAGTTGAATACCAAAAACTTGGTGACACTATAGGCAGCCTTTCTTTCTTTCTCTCTCTGTCATCATCATTGGAATCCTCAGTGGGCGCTCTCTTTTATTTTGCTTATGAAAAAAAGAATCTGATTTTGGATGAAGGAAACTGCAAAAAATGGAAAATAAAAGGCCATTTACATGATGAATCTTTATGATTTTTATTTGGGAAATAGCACAAAAAAAATAGTAAAAACCAAAAGACAATTTTCACAAATGAAAACGATGAATCACAAAACCAAATGGTTGGTTGGTTGACAGCCAGCCATAGTCGTCGTATATTGCAAATCGGTCAGATGAATCGGTTTTTGTTTTTTTGGTTTTTCGGAATCGTGGCTTATCTCAAAGATAATTTATAACCGAAAAAAATGGAAGCAGCATCAGCAGCTGTAACATCATAACTCTTAACAAGAAACTCATATCAAACCATTGATTGATTGATGGATGGATCGATCAATCGATCGATTGCTACAAAAAATCATCGATAACTGATCACCTGTACCTGTACCTGCATTGCCATTGTTATGAAGAGAACAGGACCGAAAGAATTTATTTTTTTGAATTATTCATTGGCGATTGGCGACTAACACATCACCACCTTAGATTAAATCGTTGATCAATAATTCATTTCTGATAACGGTAAGGCATGACCAAAATGAACCAAAAAAAAGATCAATAGTCAAATTTTAGCAGTGATAATCCTAGTAGTTTGAAATGGGGAAAAAACAAAAGATTGAAGAATGATAAGGATCATATTATCATATCTTATGAATTATTAATTTGATTCGTGGTGGTTTTTTTTTTTTTTTTTGGTTTTGGTTACACACTACCAATATCGCTATCTCAACAGGTAATGGTAATGTGATCAATGTGTTTTTTCCTGATAGCGAAAAAAATTCTTTGAAAAAATATTTTTCAACGAATTTTTTCATTCAACCAAAAAAACAAAAAACAAAACAAAAAACTCAAATAAGAATCGAATAGAATCTAGTAGAATAGAAGACTTTTCACCAAACAGCAGAGAAAAAAAGAACTAGATCGAATCAAAATTGATTGATCCTGATCGGAAATTCATTTCCTGATCAATGATCTTATTCCGGATTTTTTATCGAAAATGAAGTGAGCGAGCGATTCTTCTTGTTTGCTGGCTAACACAGAAAAAATGAGCCATAACGAAAAATCATTGAATTGGTCATTTCTGCTTGTTTGTTCGTTCGTTTGTATCCATTTCCTATGTTCAATTTATCTTTCTTTCTTTTTCTGGCTTTCTGTGAAAGATGATCACACTGTGTGCCTTTGCCATTATTCATTCATTCATTCATTGATTGTTTGGTTTGGTTTGGTCGGGTTGTTCATAAAATCATTTCACGTTATTTTCAATGAATGAATGAATGAAAAAGACTAACCAGAATCCCTTATAGCTTAACGTATTATGCTAACATAAACTTTTTTTTTTTTTTTTTGAATTGCGTTGATTGCACCACCACAACCACCACCAATGCTGCTGCTGCTGCTATTCTGATGTGTTTGCAAATATCGATAATCCTTTGGCCGAAAAATAAGTTTTTTTTTCTTCTTCTTCTTTGCAAGCAAGCAAGCAAAATCCAATTCTGCTATATATTCTGTATATATTCTGCTGTGCTGTGTGGACAAGGAATTTGTATAAAGAAATTTTCTGGGAATAATGATGATGATGATTTGCACATCATCAATAGAAAATGCTGTGTTGTTGTTGTGGTCATAGGACTTTTCTATCGTTGAGAATTTTTGAATTTGACTATGTTCAATTGACGTTGGTAGAAAAGAGAGATGTCCAAAGACCATTTTTGGCACCTAATCGAGGGAGAGAGAGAGAGAGAGAGAGAGAGAGAGCATCAGTGGTATTTACACACACAGTATGCAAACTATTTTGCATAGAATATTCTGTGTGTGTGTGTGTGTAATGCTGCTCGTGCCCAAATAACTGTCAAACACTATGTCTCTCTGTTTTATTCCCTGATTATCTTTGTATTACAATCTAAGAAAAGTTGCACAATTTGAAGAATTTGTTTCTGAATTTTTTTTCCAATCAAAGCACACACACACACACAGAACTAAAACCTAAAACTTGAGAGGCTCAACACAACAGAATTGCTCTTTTGGTTGGGCGCCCATACACACTATCACTACACAAAAAAAAACATAACCAAAAAAAAGTAATCAGAAATCAAGAAACAGAAAAAGAAAAAAGTTAAAGATTTCCAAGAAGGCACTACATTTCATTTCGATGGATGGATGAATGGATTGATGATTATGTTGTGTGTCGTTTGTTTGGTGTCTCTCTCTCTCTCTCTCTCTCTCTCTTGGAACAACACAGTCTCACGCTAAATGATCATTTCGATCACTGAATTTTTGTTTTGTTTTTTTTGAAGTGTTTTGTGAATATACAGCCAAATAGACATAGACATAGACATAGACATAGACATAGATAGATACAAATCAAACACGACAATCATACATCATTTGGATGTTGATTAATTTACTTTTTGTTTTTAAGTTTTTTTCTCATTTAGGTTTGGTTGTTTGTTTTTTTTTTGTGTGTTGTATTTGGTATTAAGCATCACTATCTTTATCATTATGTTGATCATCCGTATCATTATCTTGATCGTTTGCATTCTGTACAACCGGCACTACTGTTAATTGATCTGAAACAGATTTTATTTGTACTTTTTGTTGTAAATAATCACATTGTTTAGCTGCTTCTTCTTTCATTGATTTTGTTAATTTGAATACGAATGGTGCACGATGTTTTGGTGGACATTTTTTTGGTGTATGTTTTGGTTGTTGACGTTGTTGTTGTTGTGGTTGTTCACTACTACGTTTATCACTTGTACATGGTGAATTTTTTATTAATAAATTACGAACATATTTATCCGAATATGAATCTTCTTTATTAAATGCTTTTGCGATTGTTTGCATTAAACGTTCACGTTGTTGACTATTTTTTGTACTTAATGCTAAACCGGGAAATTTCATACATCTTGGATTATTATTGACCGGTGCTGATTTTGGTTTATTTGATTTATGTTTTTTCGGTGAATGTTGTTTATTTGGTTGACTCATCGTTGATTTAACACTTAGTTAGGCCAGCCAGATAATTTAAAAAAAAATCAAAACATTTAGCCAACCGAATTCATATTAAATATTGCAGATAATTAAATTTCGGTTTGTTTTTTGGAATCGAATTTGGATTTTAATTTTTTTAAAAAAATAATTTAATTTCCAGAAACTTTCCGAAAAAACCCTAAAACGATTCGATTTTTTTTAAAACAGAAATCACAGTCGAAACTTTTTTTAGCTGACTACAGCAGTCATTATTATTTGAAAAAAAAGTTTACATCGATTCCTGCTGGTCTTGTTGGCCGACTGAAATCTGTTTCTTTGGTTTTTTTTTGGATTAATGAACATACAGTCATTAGAGATTTGCTTTTTTGTTCTTTTGGTGGTAGTTTTTTCGGGTTTAATTAAATTGTTTTCGGTTGCCTCGGCCATTATACGACCATTATGTGGTTTTATATATGGGCCAGTGGTGTGTGTGTGTGTGATTTATGATTCAATTGATAAACTCGATTCTCTCTCTCTCTCTCTCTCTCTCTCTCTGGCTCTGTAAAGGTGCCCGGTTGTGCACGGCTGCCTTGATGTTGTATGCAAATGTATCATTCATTCATTCATTCATTGGCCTCTAATCTAATTGACAGTTGTTTCTTGCTGAAAGCTTGCAACAACAAATTGATCGGAACACCGATGTTTCATCACACCAATTTGTTTCAGTGTTGTGTAATATGCAAAAAAAAAAACAAAAAACGAAAATATGCAACATTCCTGGCCCGAAAATCATTCATGGCGCCCATGTTTTTGAATAGCTGCTGCTGCTGAATTGGGTGGATATAGTCATCGTCGTCGATAGGCATTTTTTCAAAAAAATCGATTGAATCAAAAAAAAAAAAAAAAAAGTAAAGTAAAAAATCTTTTGCCTAATGCCTGCGATTGGAAAGAAAGAAACGAAACGAAAAAAATTTGTTCACTTTTTTAAAATGTAATTTTGGATGATGGTTTCCCCCCTTTGCGAAATTCTCTTCATATTCTCTTTCCCCTGTGCGTGCTTGCTTGTGTCTTATGTGAAAGATGCCAGGATGTTTTTTCTCCTTTTTTTTCACAAAGTGATGTTGTAGTGTAGTGTTAAGCAAGCAAATGAATATTTTGTGTTCATTTAGGCGTTTTTTTTTTTGTTGAATCTTTTTCGCTCTCTCATTGTTGGAATGTGTATCTATCTTTGTGTGTGTGAATCAATTAAAATGAAATTTAACTTGTCTCTCTCTCTCTCTCTCTCTCTCTCTCACTCTCTCTCTCTCTCACTCTCCATCTCTGGTTTATGACATGAATGTTTCCATGTTGGCCATTGCCTGCCTGACTACAAGTTGATAAATTGAATCGAATTAAATTAAATTAAATTGATTCAAAATCATAGAGATAGAGATAGTTAGAAGGGCAGATTGTAGATTTTTTTTTTCTTCATGTTTTTTGTTTCACCAGAAAGTGATTGCCGTCTCTCTCTCTCTCTCTCTCTCTCTCTCTCTCTCCAAGTCGACGGCGAGGTTCATTTCAATTTGGATTCGGCAACAACAATGAAATGAAAGGAAGGCAAATACAGTTTGCTTCACCGAATAATTCAATTTGTCTCCATTCTCCCGTTTTTTTTTTTTTTTTGGTTCCAACATCCCAAACAATAATTTTTTTGTTTTGTTTTTGTTTTGTTTTGAAATGAATGATGTCATTGAGATTGGGTTCATATCCTGATCATCATCATCATCATCATCATTATCTATATGAAAAAACAAAACAAAATTGTGACTAAGGTGAAAGCCTGAAGCTTTGAAAGTCGTTTTTGATGATAGTCGTTGATACCGATGATGACGACGACCTTAATCAAGCAAATATACACAAGCACAGACACACGGAATCACGACAACGATTTTTCGAAAAAGAATTCTTGGAATATGAATTTTTGAGCAAAAATTTTTTATTCTTTTCTTTCTCTAATTCTATTTTTTTTCCTATTTCAATCTAAATATGGATGGATGGATGAGAATAGTTTAAGGGGGGTGATGCATGCAATTCGAATGTTTGTGTTTCAACAAAAAAAAAGTGATTCAAACAAACTGAAAAATGAAAAAAAAAGAAAAGAAAAGAAAAGAAAAAAGCTATGAATCGATTTGTATGGCAAGTTTTGTTTTGTTTTTTGTTTCAGTTTTTTTCCCGCGACCGTAGGCTTTCAATCATTTTTTCGTTTTTTCGTTTTTCCCATTTTTTTCCTATGTTGCCTGTCTTTGATTATATATGGGTAAATCATTTTCATATGAATGTTTGGCTGGTTGTTTGGTTCGCATCTTGAGCCATCATCTTTGTTTTTGTTTTTTTTGGCTGACGTTTACGTTATGGTTACGATACACGGTTACCACCGATATTTAAGTCCCAAGTCGATTGTGTATGTATGTATGTATGGTGTGTGTGTGGATGATGGTTATGGTCGATGGAAATGAAATGAAATGAATTTAGTGGTGGGATGCAAAAACACAAAAACAAGAAAAGATGTCTTAACAGTGATTTGGTCGAAGGAGGAGGGGAAAAAACTGAATCACTAAACTGCAGAATCTGTGTATGTGGATGTTAAGCAAATGAAAATGAAATGAATTGAAAACAAACAAACAAAAAATACAGAATTTGGAAACGAATTGAAAAAAAAACAAGATCGCCACAGAGAAGAAGAAGAAAAATCAATCTATGTGATCAAGTTTGAGAAAAACAGAAGAAAAACAGAAAAACAGAAAAACAGTTGTCCAATCGAATTAAAGATTTGAGCTGATCGTCGCTTTATATAAGCTGGTTTTGGGTTTTTCGGGAAATTCCGAAATCGAAGAAAAACAAATCGGGGGGAAACATTTCGGGAAAAACACACATGCAAAGAAACCAGAGAGAGAAAAAAATTTTTCGACAATCAGCATTGCTGGCCATCGGTTCGGTTTGCTCAATTTTCAGTCTTTTCAATTTTTCTTCGTTTTTTTTCGTTTTTCATTTTCCAGTTGATTAGATTTAAGAATGGCCAGCAGTGGTGGTGGAAGAACAAGCCTTGAAATGATGCTTGGTTTGGTGGAACAATTAGAAAATCAAGAAAAATTTCGATTCCATCATTGATCATGATGGAATATCGAATTGAATCGGTTAATAAATTTAATCGAATTCTGGTTCTGTGTGTGTGTGCGTCTCAACACAATAAGATCCAAAATCAGAATCAAAATTGACTTTTATTTTTGCCAATTTTCTTCAATTTTCTAAATAGAAAATAGAATAACCAATTCAGGAAAAAAAAGGAAGACTATTGATAGCTTGGTCACGTTTTTTTTCCTTCTTCCACCAACCATCCATTCAGTCATTTGAAATTAGACTTTTTTTGCTCTCTTTTGAACCGGCCATTCTCGTTCAGTTTTTCACTTTCACATTTTTTTTTCTCACATTGACAAGGTATTAGGCCTATTGTTGTTGTTGTTGTTGTTGTTGTTGTTGGCAAAAGAAAAACAACAACAACAATGATATTTATGATGGTTATTAACCGCCACATCCAGAACAACAACAACAACAACAACAAAAATTATCATAATGCTATGGACAGCAATTCTTTGACTTTTTAAAAGTTTCATTCATTTAAATTTTGTTCAAGTTTTTGGCTGTTTGCCAAAACGATATTTGATGATGCGAATAAGGATGCGGATTCGAATGATGTTATCGATTCTTTTAGTGAGCAAGAAAAGGGTCACTCGTAAAGTGTGTGTGTGATTCTAAATTGGTTTCGGTTTTCACATTCGGATATGATACGATATGGGACG
Organism: Dermatophagoides pteronyssinus; assembly: GCF_027571235.1. Taxonomy (NCBI): domain Eukaryota; kingdom Metazoa; phylum Arthropoda; class Arachnida; order Sarcoptiformes; family Pyroglyphidae; genus Dermatophagoides; species Dermatophagoides pteronyssinus. Next base: position 2,428,067 of record NW_027461532.1, on the reverse strand, counting down.
TGTTTGTCTTTCAAAAAAAATCAAACCAATCTTTGTTGTGGGTGATCATCATCGCGTCAACAAGGACTATCATTCTCGATGTCAAATCATAATTGGCAGCGGTCAAAAAAAACTGGAAGAAAATTGCTTGACATTTTTTTTTTTGCTTCAAGTTAATTATTTTTTCCTTGTTGAGAAAAAGGAGCGATGAAAAAAAAAATCCTTAATTGATCAGGACAGCAGTTTTTGGTTTTAGTTTCATCGTTGATGTTTGATGACAAGAATTTGTTCAAAAAAAGAAGAAGAATCAAGAATCAAATTTTTTTTTGTCCGGAGATTTTAGGTTCCGTATTAATAATTATTATATGGACATGTCTTGGTGAAGGACGAATCACACACAACACACACACACACAATCGATACATCGATTCATCATTTGACATCATCGTGATTATATTCTAAACACGGCCATTATTATTTGGAAAAAAGAAAAAAAGAAAAACTGAAAGAAAGAATCGAATTCGATGCCATCCAGATTTGAAAACGTATGCTTGCTGAATGAGAGAGTACATTCTTTGCATTTTATTCTTACCCAAAAAAAAAAAAAAAAAAAATCAAATATAAAATGAAAATCTTTTCTCTCTCTCTCTCTCGACTGGCGGCCACCACCACCACCGACGTGACATTATTATGCTTGACCAGTCGCCAGTTTGTATCGGATGAGGTATATTCTTTTCCATTCTTCACTGGTCATTCAGTATTTTTGGGCGAATGAACGAAAGAATGAAAAAGCTAAACTAATCTCCACACATTTACATGTCTTTCTCTCTCTCTCTCTATTTCTTTCTATCCAAAATTGATTCATCAAACATGAATGATAATATGGCCTCAGCAGCAGCAGAAGAAGAAGAAGAAGCAGCTCATCACATAGCATAACATTCCATTCATTTTGGTAACATGATCGATGAATTTGTGAAAATGAATACAATGGACAATCTTTTTACATTGAATTTTTTTACTACATTGACATGTCAATACTATTGTCTGACTGTCTGAATTTGAATTTGGACTGACAATATTGGTGTGTAGACACATTGGTCAATTGTTTCTCTCTCTCTCTCTCTCTGTCTCTGTCTCTTTGGTTATTCTGGTGATTTGTTACTTCGATACTTCGCTGTTTGTTTGGTTAACGATCGTAAATCTTGTTTATCACCTCATTTCATTTAAAGAATTATACTTGGTTTAGGTGTAATCAATGATTGACATCATCAAACAACCAAAAAAACAACAACAACAATGTTTGAACCGAAAATTAATCGATAAGTGTGATTAATTGAAATAATGTTTGTTGTTGTTGATAATGTGATGATGGTGTTGGTGGTCAAAACCTGGTAGGTTTGATTCAAGCTAAATCGATTGATTTGTGGTAATGATGATGATGGCAAACAAACTACTATTGCTTTATTAGATCGAACCGGCCAAATGTCGATTTTTGTTTTTTGTTGGGCCACCACCACCAATATAACTCTCCCAAAATAATGTCTTTTCGGTCGGTGTGTGTGTGTGTGTGTGTGTGTGAAAATCGATAAATCTTATTGAAGATTTATGTTTGGTAATGTGTGTGTGTCTGGGTGCTTGCTTTCTACCGATATATTTTATTTTCAGTAGCCATGATTAATGGATTTAGATTTGTGTTCTTCCTATTCGCATACTATTAGCATCTCAAGTGTTTGGTGGTTATTCGATCTTCTCTCTCTCTCTCTCTCTCTCTCTCTCTCTCTCTCTCTCTCTCTCTCTCTCTCTCTCTCTCTCTCTCTCTCTCTCAGTATTGACGCGCAATTAGTTATTTTTTTTTGTACTAATCGGCAATGGTCACCACCACCACCTGATCAATTCATATTTGATCAAAAATCGCCAATCGAATCGATCAATCAGGCTTTTTCAAATATATAATACCCGTATAAATGAATAAATTTAGCCTGCTGGCATTCTGTTTTTTTTTGAAATGCGGAAAAAATATCGACAACACAGGACATTCCAACAACAACAACAACAACAACAAAAATGTCAATAACCACAAACAAACAACAACAAACGATGTCCAGTCAATGTTTGTGTGTGTTTGTAACGGGAATCTAATTAAATTCTTATTGGGAGAGAGAGAGAGAGAGAGAGAGAGAGAGAGAGAGAGAGAGAGAGAGAGAGAGAGAGAGAGAGAGAGAGAGAGAGAGAGAGAGAGAGAGAGAGAGAGAGAGATTGAAAGAATGATGATCTTTTCTTAAATATAAAAACCGAATGACAGTTGGTAACATTATTTCGATATTTCTTCTTTCTTGGTCTGATCTGACAATTGACAGTCAAAAAAAGCAAGCAAGCGATTACATCATGTGCCAATTGATATTCGAAATGATCAAAACATCGTTGCTGCCTGCCTGCCTGCCTGCAACGATCTAAACTTGTCACTTTGAATGAGGAAAAGGAAAAAAAATCTTTTTAAATCGGCTTTTTTCTCTTCTTCCTCCCTCCCATCCCCCACATTAAGTCCATCATTTTTTCAAAATGTGCAAGAATGAATGATCCGGTGGGATATCGTCGACCTGGTCAGCAATTGACCAAAGGGGCCGATAAATCTAAATTTATAAGTATGGTCCACCAGCACCACCATCATAATACTTACATCATTGGATTTGCATTCATTCAATATCAAGGAAAAGGCAAAAGCAAACACAAACACAAACTGTGAAAAAAAAACTTAAGCTGTTGATAAAACTCATTTGTTGTCATTTGCAATAAAACGAATCGACATGAATGTTTTTTTTTGGGAAGGGGGGAGGTTTGAATGGTTAGTTGGTTGGTTGGCTGGTGTGTTAAAGTGTTAGGCACACATCCAATCGACCAATCTTTAATCTAGAATCGAAAATGAACATAAATTCTGTTTGCTGATGCTGTCACTGTCACTATACACATAGCAAATGATGGACACTCTGTATGTGTGTAAACACACACACACAAACATTATCAGCAATACCAGTCGATCAATTTGTCGTTCAAAATCGATTGGATCGATTGATTGATTGAAAAAATAAAGGAAGGAATATTATTTAGGTATATAATCTGGGTTATTTGGAAAATGAATGAGCAAATGACCAGTCAACATGATTCACATGTAACCCTTTTACTTTTTCTTTGAATATTTTTTGGATTGACGGACTTGACTTGACTCGTGTATCGATTCGATTATTTGAGAATAACGAGAGGAAAAAAAAGAAGCGAATGAAATGAAACGAATGAAATGAATGAATAAACGAACACAATGAAAAAACGAAGGAAAAAAAACGATACAAATCGAGCAAAACATTAGTACGAAAAACATGACAGGAAATGTTTCCATTTATGCCAGTTCGTTCGTTCGTTCGTTTGTTCCCATCACATTGTTGTTGTTGTTGTGGAATTTTTATTCGTTTCTGACATGCGCATTATCTAAAGCGCAAATCATTGACAGAATTGGAATTTTGGATCATAGCATTCGAATGTTATGTTGATTTGTTTTTTGGTTGTGGTAGAGGCACTACTAAAGGTTATTGGAGACAGTGACGATGAACGACCACGCATACAGAATCCAGAATTCGAACCCAGAACATGATTCTCAATTCTCAAAATTGGTTTTTTTTTTTTTTGGTTTTTTGGTTTATTTATTCATTCATTCAAATTGTATCATCGGAGCTTGGTGGTTTCTATTCATTTCACACTGAATTATCATAGACATTTGGCGCCAATCATTTCATTTCATTCTGGTGAAATTCTGGTCCCTATTGGTTTTTTTTCACTGGATCAATTTTTCATTCAATCAATTCTCTCTTTCTGTATGTGTCTTTTATGTATACATCTCTCTATGGAACATCTTCCAAAAAAAACCGGCAAAAATCCAAACACACAGTCAATTCAGTAAATCAATGATGCAGAACCATTGAATTGTTTTTGTTCTTGTTTTGTTTTAACAACGTCAACGTCAATCAACAATCATCAAATTCACCACATCATCAATTCAGGTATTCACTATATGTGTGTGATTCATCATCTTAGTCAATTCCTGGCCCATCAAACCAACCAACCAATCATCGATGACAACAATTTATCGATCGATCTTTTTGGATCGACCAAAACAAAAACAAACAAGCATTCAATATATTCATGATGGATCGAAATAACCCGTTTGTTTGCATTTTAGTTTTGTGTGTTTGTTTGTTTTTAGAGCCCGAAGCAAATGGATTTAATTAATTGTTGTGTATAGTGTGTTTGCTTGTTTGTTTGGTGTGGGTGTGTGTGTGTTTGTGTATTTTCTTTTTGCCAACTTTAAGATGTTATCATAACATATCAAAAAAAAAAAAGAAGTGCAGGAAAGATACCCGCAAGCAAAACGGATGCAGCACTGTGTATGTATGGATGGATCATCATAAATTGATTGGGCGCACAATTTGTCGTTGTTGTTATTATTTGCCCGACAACCACCACTACATCCTCCTCCTACTTTTATTATTACCATAATTGATCCCAATCGACCATCATTTATTGACACTATTTTCAGTTTTTTTCGTGTATGGTGTATGGTGTGTGTTGAATTGATCGAATGCATCGATTGACAGTGAAAAATTATTTAACCCAGTGGCAATCATCATCATCATAGATATTTTGTTCATTCATTCATTCATTCATCATTGAAAGAACATCATTACCCCAAAAAAAAAAAAAATTGATTCGATTCGTTTTCAATGGATCGATTGATGGTGACCAAGTTGGACATCATTGATCGACAAAAAAATAAAAAAGAAGGTGGTGGTTTTGTTGATAAATGCCTCATTCAAATTAATGGTAAGTAAAGATGGTACAGGTGCCATTTATTTTCCCTTGTTACATTTTCTGATCAATCGATTTGATCAACCAAAAAAAAAAATGAAAAAAAGGGTAACCTAGACTACCAAACACCGTGTGTGTGTGTGTGTCATTTTTGTGTGGTCGGTTATTATCGTCAAACATTGATTGTCATTAAATTTTCAAATAAAATCGATTGATGTGTAGTAACATCCATTGGTTTGTTTTTTTCTCTTTTTTTTACTATGTTGGTTGGTTGATGGTGGTGGTTTATACAGAGCCGCCGATCAATCAATGAATCGGTTATGGGTTCCTATTGTTTTGTCTAATGTTTTTATTCTCTCTATGTTTGTTCAGTGTGTTGTATGTTATATGTGTTCTTATCAGCTTCAATGATTTCATTCAATAGAATTTCACCAACAAAAAAAAACGAACGAACAAGAATTGTGTATTCCATGTAATTCGCAGTGCACAAATATCAAACAGAAGATAGTTAAGGCAGTGTTTGCTTCAATTGGCTCTTAATCGGGAAAGCGCGGATATTTTTATCATTATTATTTTAGTTGTATTGTCTTTCTCTCTTTCCCTCTCTTTTCGCTATCCGATGACAATTAATAATTGTTTTCGATTCTGGTGATTCTGTGTTTTATGCATTTACCAAATATTCTCTGTGAAAGGGTTATTCTTTTACCCAAAAAAAAAAAAAAAAAATAAAAATAAACACTGGCCATTTATTTACACACATCATGCATTTGATGATGGTATCCATCTGGCTATCGATTGGTTACTCTCTCTCTCTCTATTAGTGGTGTACAGTGTTTGAAACCATAGACCAATATTGCCATTGGCTATGGCTTTTTTCTATTGATGATATGATTTGACATTCTGCATAATCATATATTGATCAGAACAACCAACTAACAAACTTTTATAAAGAATATTCTAACTTAATTAATCGTTAATTTAATTTAATTTAATTTTAATTCACTTTCTTTCTTTCTTTCTTTATCGATTCTTTTCATACCAACAATAAATGATTGTTTGTTTGTTGTTTTTGTATAGGCTATGGCCAAACTATCATTGAATGAATGATGCTTGCACACAAACACACGCAGACACTGTGTTTTCCGTATCAAAATGATATCCGGCCTAAACATACATACATACATCGAGCGCCCAATATTATTCTTCTCTCTATTGAATTTTGTCATTTGGCAAACAAAAATCAATTAACCAAACAAAAAAAAAAAACAAAAATACAGGCCTTGGTTAATGGTTAGAAATTAATTTTATAATTATTTTTAACTAAGCTCCCTATAGTCAGTTAGTTAGTTAGTTTAGTAAAGTTAGTCAGTCAGTCAGTCAGTCATTCGGTAGATGTTTGTTTAGTCTCTCGATTAATTTGCATATTTTTTTTGCATTCAAATTCGATTCATGTCATATAAAACCACATTATATATTAATGATTGACAGTTCCAAAAAAATGAAAAACACTGATATCAAGATGAAAAAAAGTGTTGGCATTATTGGGCTTGATTGACTCGTCAATCAAGCCAATCGAATATGATTTTTCAAGATGTGCTATCATCATCCGATCCAATCCAATCCAATCCAGAACACCAAACACACAAAAGCTACCGCTCTTCAAGCATAGATTTTTTGGTAACCAAAACCAGTGTAAAACCTATGAAACTATGAATCAGTGAATAGCGTGCTTGAAAGCCATGACAATGATGATGATGATGATGATGATAATAGTGTTAAATGGATACATTGCGTGTCTCTTACCGAACTAACCAAACCAAATCAACCAACCATCTTCATCAATGTCGAATTGGTGACAACACCTTCTCTCTCTCTCTCTCTCTCCATATCTATTTATCTATCTTTTTTCTTAATGATATGGATATAGAATTATGATTGGTTAATGAATGATGACCATTATTCATTAAGTTTGACCATCCGATTATTATTATTAAGTTACGGTGTCTTCTTCAGTTTGTTGCTTCCATTATTAATATTCTTTTTTTCTTCTTCTTCTTCTGATCATTTGACTGGTTCGAATGACAATTCTCTTCTTTTTTAATAATTCATTACTATGATGGCTCATCATAACCACCACCGAAAATAAAAAATTCGAATATCAAATCAAACAAAATCCAAAAAAATGAATAAGGGAAACCCCATTTACATAATGATAGGTGTTGGTTTATGCATATATGGCACACACGCACAAACAACGACAAACAAACAACAAACGACAAACAAACAAACAACACACTGCCAATATGACAGTCGAAATTCAAATTTTTTTTTTTTTGTCAATTGGGTCATTTGATAATCATAACTCCCAAAATAAGAATAATATAAAAAAAAACATTCAAATTGGATTGGACAACAAACAAACAAACGAGTTTTTGCATTTATCATTCGTTTTTTACTTTTTTTTTGGTTACCAATTTCCAATTGATTGGGCCTATGGCTATTTTGCTTGCTTGCTTCTCTCTTAATCCAATCAATCAGGCAAATTGTGTCCACCACCATCACCATCAACAATCCATAATAATAAATGAGTTTAGGTCAGATGGTGCCCTTTTCTTTCTTTTTTCGTTTTTTTTCCTATAGATCCGATTACGATCGATGGTCGTTTTTTTTCTTCTTTTGGTTGTTTGGGCGCGACATTCAGTTAGGTTTTCATTTTTGATCGTGTGTGTACGCTAATGTGGGGAACATAATTAAATAAAGCCGCCTTTTCTCCCTTCAAAGTCTATACGTGTTTATTAATGTTATTATTATGATCCTTTTCTCATTGCTCCAAGTATCTCTATCTCTCATTGTCTGTGTGTGTGCGTGCCTATCAAAAGTCGACTTTTCTGGTCGACGAATAATAATAATAAAGTCGCTGGTGCCAACCCATCATTCCATTTCTCTATCTCAATGAGAGAATTTATTCTATATTTTCCAAATGGAATTGGACCCGAAAAAAAAAATTTAAGCCGTTCTTTTTTTTTCTTTTTTTTTTGTTTTCTGGTATTTGCCTTGTCAGTAATCAAATACATATCATTGGGTCACACATGCTAGGTCATCATTCTTTTTTTTGAGCTGGGCGTGCTTACCATGTAATACGGATTATAATAATAATAAATGGCAGGTTGTAATTAACGTGTTCGATTTTGGTTGGCATCATGGTCTCTTTTTTTTTTTTTTTTGATGGTCGATATATATTCAATGTTCATTCTTTGTGAATAAAAGCAAAAGAGTGAATTGAGATGTGTTGTAATGGTAATCTGCATTTATAATAATAGTTTCTTTTTTTTCTTTTTTTTTGCTGATATGGCACAAAAAAAATTATTAAATTAGATTTGTTCCGATTGGCAACCAACCAACCAACCGCCAACAACGACGATGAATTCATTTTTGATTCATTGGAGATTATTATTGCTGTTGCTGTTTAATGAATATAAAATTAGAGAAGGAAAAAAAAAGTCATGCAAAAATCGAGAGAGAGAGAGAGAAGGAAGAGAGAGATGGAAAAAAGCATTAATTACAATAATTATATAAATGAAACAAGAACCAGAAGCGTGTGTCTTTCTTCCTTTTTTCTCTTTCTCTATCGACATAATGATGATGGTGGTGGTGGTGGAACAATGTTATCACACACAAACACACAGAGTACCAAAATTCAAATTTAACACTTTGTCACACACAAACAAAGAAAGAAAAAAAATATTCCAAAATGTCAGGTGCTCCGAGATATGAATATTCTGACAAATCTCAGAAATTTTTTTGTTTTGTTTTTTGAAATTGAACAAGTTAATCAGAATAATTTATTTTTGTTTTGCATTTTAGCCTTGTTGTCATCCATATCGGCCTTTCATTGGTTTTGGTTATTGTTGATCATCATCATTATCTTCAATGTCACCATATCTGAATCATCTGCATCATCCATAAGTAATAATAATGGTGGTGGTGGTGGTGATCTAGCTTCATCCAGCACAAATTCTCAACAACGTAATGGTCCACGTTTTTTAATCGAACCGCCTATTCGTGTTCATTTTCTTAATGAAACTGGTGCTGTGATTCAATGTAAAATTACTGGACAACAACCACTTCGTATTTGGTGGTCATTATCCGATGGTACAATCGTTACAGATATTAATGGTTTACGTACAATCAGGCCAAATGGTGATCTTGTTTTATCACCATTTTCATCAACATTATTTCGACAAGATGTCCATTCAGCAGTAAGTTTTTAACTAAAATAAAAATTTAAATAATGATTATGTCATCATCATCATCATCATTTAACATTAATAACACTGTTAACTTCAGATCTATCGATGTATGGCAACCAATTCGATTGGTACAATTCGTAGTCGAGATTGTGAAATTCGTGCTGGTAAGTAGTGTCGAATAGAATAATTTTGCTTGCTTGTTATTAACACTCACTCACAAACACACACAAACACAAAAATCAATTAGAATCGACGATGCATTTTCTTTTATTCGATTTGATTTACGCCCTAATCACGTTATATGCAAATTAGATCAGTTAACACTCACAGTTTCCCAAAAAAAAACTAAATGATGTTTTTTTGTTTGCCAAGTTCAACACCTGATTTTTGGTGATGATGATGACATACGATCCACACACATAGAGGTGGAATGTTGTTGATGGATCTGATCTGATAACTAACTAAACTCTGTGTGTGTTTAGTATAGCCAACATAATAAACCATTAGAATAATAAAAAAAAACCATTAGCATCATCATTTGCTCATTTGGTCCATCATTATTGATGATGATGAAAAAAAAATACTGCCCATTTCCATTATGATGATAACCCGCGACTAACAAAAATGATCCTGCATTGCTTGTGCATCTGTGTGTTTTGTTTGATCGAATCAATAAAATGATTGACTTTTTTTTTATTTGATCATCATCAAAATATATATAGTGATCCCACAACCATATAATGTCCAAGTTTATGGTGAATATGCAATCAAAGGAAATACGGGTCATCTAAAATGTCAAATACCAGCATTTGTACGAGAATATGTTCATGTTATTGCATGGTTAAAAGAAGATACAATTCTGGCTACACATCTTTCGCCCAAAGGTATGTCTTAATAATGTTTTTTTGAACATATAGCGGCGCGCATAGTACCATCATTGATGAACAGCCGAAAAAATGTGTTTGAGCGGCCAGCATGTTTTGAGAATGAGTGTTTTTTCTGTGTGTTTGGTGTTTTTGATCGATATTTGCATTTTGGAAACTTAAAAAAATGGATCGACGACAAACACGATCATCATCATCATCATCGGGTAAACAAGGAAGAAATAATAAAAAGAAAAAAATTGAACTTTGTTTCGATGAATTTGATCGTCAACAATATTTAACCGGCGTACATGGACGTAAAAAACAACGTAAACAACGTGCCAAAGAACAATTAGATCGAGATTTGAAAATTGAATTAAAACGTTTAAAAGAAAAGAAAAAAAAAGAAATGTCTGATAGGATGGAAGAAATGCGTCAAGCTACTGCTCCTACTGTTGATGATGATGATGAGGATGAAGATAATGATGGTGATGGTAATGGTCAATCATCCACTCAAGATAAATCGAATACCATCAAATACGAACTGGATGAACAAACGGTCGAAATAAAAGCCATCGATCTGGTAGCCATTCCATCTAATATTTCTTCCAATATTGAAACAGTCGCTGTTGTTGGTGGTGGTGGTGGTGGAAAAGAAACGAAGCATAAGAAAATTCATAAACGTCATAGAAAATTGCGTTGAATTGCATCCATACAGTGTGATGTGAACCCATCAATTCGTATTGTGTATGGTGATGGTGATCATCATCATCATTCAGAATGTCAACTAACCAGAATATAAACCTCGATATCATTCGAATTGGAAATGATTTATGCTCAGTATATACTGTCCATTGTTAATGTAGAACTTTGGTGGTCTTCTTCTCTCTCTCTCTCTCTCCCACTCAGTAATTGATAGAATTCGATTTCATCATCAACATTGCTGCTATGGTTGTTGAGAGGTATTATTCTTCTTTATCATCTTTTTATTCTTTGATGGATCATCCCTTCTCTCTCTCACTCTCTTTTTCTATGGAACCGGCCATTATCATGACAATGGATGGTTTTTAGTTTTGGGCAAACTTGATATACATTGCCACATCCATAATGCTATACACACACACACACATTTGTTACGGCTCACTGCCTGTATTTGTCGAATGACAAAAAGAAAAAAACTTTTTTTTTTGTTTGTTGGCAACAATGTTTCGACCATGTTTAAAACCTACTGTAAAGATGTGAATATAAATAAACAGCGTTTATCAAATTGGTCATATCATCAATTTGATGATGAAAAACATTATTTCTAATCCAAAGAATCCATTAATAAAAGTTTAGAATCGCTGTTTATATCATTGTTTGGGTGATGAAGAAAAGAAAAGGTCCACCATGCAACAATTCTACATTCAGAATTGATTAACTTATGATTTCTCCCAGAAATGAAAAAAAAAGATGTGCCCAGTCGATTACCAAACGACCATCACCATCATCATGCTGATATGAATCTCATTCATTCATTCATTTTAATCGAATCTCATTACCGATTTAGTCGAAATAGTTAGTTCGCGCACAAACTAACTTCCAAAAAAAAAAAACTATTTTCACTGTTTATATAACGAGATGTGATGGTAATCGATTTGATTGTTATCATCATCCGTTTATGTCCAAAAATGTTGAATGAATAAAACTTAATTTCCGTATTTTCCAACAAAAAAAGAAAGAAAAAGAAAAAAGTTTTCCATTTAAACTTCCAATGATGATGATGATAACTCAAATGCTCGAATCACATAGAGGTTATCATCATATAGGCAAGTTGGATATGATATGATATTCTTCATCATTTTGATGCCTGATGCCTGATGATGGTTTGACCGGATGGCTACTCAATTAAACAAATTGATTGAGAAAATGGCCATTTTTTTTGAAAATGAAGAATCCAAGTCCATTAATGTTTGAATGTTCAACTGGCCATGTTCAATTTTTGTGTGTGTGTGTGGACTTACTATGCAGCCAATGGTCAATACTAATTGAATTTGTTTGTTTTGTAACGTTTTCGTTTTTCGTTTTTTTGTTGAAACTAGATTCACGTTATGTTATACTAGATAATGGTGATTTACTAATCAGAAATTCAAGTCGATCAGATAATGGTTATTATCGTTGCCAAACACGACATGAACTTTCACAGGAAACTGTATTAAGTTCAATTGAAGGACATTTTATTGTAAATGGTAAGTTGTTTCATTGCATTCGTTTTTTTTTTTTTTTTTTGTGAGTTTCAAATAACCTAACCATCATATTTTGGTGATGTTAATCATTATTAAAAAAAATAGATGTCATATCGGGTGTTAGTCCAAGAATAACATCACAATCACCGATCAAAACACAATTAGGTCATAGTGCACAATTATTATGTGTAACAAAAGCATGGCCACAAGCAACTGTCAGGTAAGTTTAACCATTTACACATATGTTAGGATAATGTTTTGATGTGATGTTTTGTTGAGAATAGATGGTTTCAAGCATCTGAATCCGGTTTAATTACACCGATTCGACCGTCCACAAATGTACAAATCTTTGATAGTTTTGTCGATATTCGTCACGTAACCGAACAACATTCGGGTAATTGGATTTGTGTAGCGAATAATTCATTGGGTGAAGAACGAGCATATATCGAATTATACGTGACACGTCCAATTCAAGTAAACATGTCACCCGATTATTTAGTTGCCGATATGACTTCAACGGCTACGTTTGTTTGTAATGTTAGTCAAGGCCAACCAATATCGATACTATGGGTTAAAGATGGTCAACCAATTATGATGGCTGGTTCTATTGGTTCTGCTGCCAATCAAGCCAGTAACAATCTCGGATATGTTACCAGCGGCGGTGGTGAAGGTCGTATTCGATTGATCGAACCACATGTACTTAATATTCGTTCGGTTGTCCGTGAAGATGCTGGCTGTTATCAATGTATTGTCCAGGCAGATGATCATAGTATACAGGCTATTGGTGAGCTTAAATTAGGTGATAGTCCTCCGGTGTTTGTCGAAACATTTGCCGAAGGTTTAGTGTTCGAACAAGGCAATCAAATATCGTTGAAATGTTCGGCTAGTTCAACATTACTACCTCAAATTCGATGGTTTTTAGATGGACAATCTATTGATGGCTATGCACCACGGCGATTGACAATGGGTGATTTTGTTAAATCAAGTGGTCATGTAGTCAGTTTTGTTAACATAACTAATGCCAAAGTGATTGATGGTGGCCAATATCAATGTATGGCAAGTAATAGTGCTGGCACCATAAACTATTCGGCTCGAATCAATGTTATTGGACCTGCTTCGTTGCGAGCTAACTGGCTTTCAACGGCATCGGCAACGGGCAGCAACTCATCTCCAACAAAGACATCATCATCATTATCCGACTACACGATTACGGTAATTTCAGGCCGTTCAGTTACTTTAATATGTCCAGTAATCGCTTATCCAATCGAATCATTGATTTGGCAACATCGATCGGCTATATTGCCAAGTAATCATCGTCATCAAATCGAAGCCATTATCGGCGGCATGGGTGGCAAATTGACCATTCAAAATGTTCATCGAGACAATGATCAAGGAGACTATGAATGTATTGTTAAGGCAAGTAGTGTTTTGATGTTTTGTTGTTTTTTTTGTTTGCTTTTTCTCCTGTGCATGGTACTAATGAGATTCAGAACGATTCTAGTGTAAAATTGATGAGAATACCATTAGCCTATTGGTACTTATTTCATCACACTATCATTCTCATCATCATCATCATAATCAATAATAATTGATCCATACGATCGAGTGTTTTTATTTTCCCATTTTAAATCTACACCAAAACTTGTCCATTTAGTCAATGAGATGGACATGTTAATGATGATGATGATCCAAACGTTGTCAGTTTGATTTTTATTTTTGCGAGTTTGAAGAATATGTAGAATATTAAGGCCAAGTCTGATTTATTGATTTTTATTATTTGTGTGTATAATATCTTGTCTTAGTTTGATGCATGTTTTTCTCTTTCTTTCCATATTTATCGATTTCTAATCTTTTTTTTTGCTACCAGGCAATCTAATTCTAAACACACTCTCTGTCGATACGATCAATGCAAAATAGTAGATATTTACATAGGATTTTTTTTGAAAAATCATTTCCATTTGTAGCAAACATCTGGAACATTCTTTCATTTTTTTTTAAAAAAGAAAATTTAAGACTCTTTTCGTTCTCTCTCTCTCTTCCTTTGTCTTTGTTCAATCGATGCATAGCCTGATTGATTGAATGTCGATCATCAATATTGCTAATATGGATTATATACACCCCCCACACACAATTCTCATTTCTTATTTTTCTCGTTTTTCATATAGGGAACGGATGCTAAGCCGGTACGCGGTACTATTAGAATGGTTGTTCGTGTTGCTCCATTAATCGATTCACAATTGATATCGGCCACCACTATAGCCAATCAAGGAATGAAAGTAAAACTTATGTGTTCAGTATTGGAAGGTGATCCACCACTTCGTATTAAATGGTTTAGACATGAAAATGATGGCCATATTGAACCGAACAACAATGGTGTTCTTCAACCAGTCACCACTAATCATGCGATGGGTATATCCGTACAGGAAGATGAAGATTATTCATTGCTTACATTTCGTAGTGTTTCGATTCGTCATGTTGGTAATTGGACATGTCGGGCATGGAATGATGTTCAATCGGTAAATCGAACCACATATCTTATAGTGAATGTAGCGCCATCTTGGCTTACCGAACCAAAAAATAGTCAAGTAGTTTTGGGCAATAATATTATTATCGATTGTAATGCACAAGGAAATCCAAAACCTCGTGTTTTATGGAAAAAATCTACTGCCATATCCGGCAGTACAACTAACGGACTGGATGATTATAGTGGTGTTAATGATCAATCGATTGATCAATCATCATCATCAACGAAAAACGATATCGATCAACATCCATCCGAATACAGAGAACTGTTATCCACATATCGACGACAAGTCTATCCAAATGGAACACTTTTCATTCAGGAAGTGGACAAATCAGATGCAGGGTTCTATATGTGTCAGGTATCGAATGGTATCGGTGCCGGTCTTAGCAAAGTAATTCATTTGATCGTACAATCACCACCATATTTCGCAACAAAATTTCTAAGTAAATCTGTAAGCAAAGGTGAAACAGCTTTGTTAGAATGTCAAGTACAAGGTGATCCAGTTCTTCATATTCATTGGTATAAAGATCGAGCCTTAATTCATTCATCATCCAATATGGCAATCACTGAATCACCATCGCCACCACCACCAGCAACAATGAATGACAGTAATCATTTGACAACGATGATGCATACATTTCACGATACACGTTATACGATCAAACAGGATGTTATTTCTTCACAAAAAGTTATATCCTTTCTACAGATTATCAATGTTGATCGACAAGATTCGACTATTTATACTTGTATTGCTAGCAATGATTTTGGTACTGATAATACTTCGGTTCAACTTATCGTTCAAGGTTTGTTTCAATTTTACTTTTGATTTATTGATCGTTTATCGATTGTTGATTTTTTTCATCTGTACAGAGGTACCTGATGCACCGCCAGGTGTTGAAATAGTTGAAGTATCCAGTCGAAGCATACAACTACAATGGAAATCTCCATATTCCGGTAATTCACCATTGATTCGATTTCATGTTCAATATCGTCGAGTGAATTGCAGTTATATGAAACATGAACCGGAATCTTTTTGGAACGAAATGAGCACACATAGTGGAACCGAATTACGAATTACGGTCAAAGGATTAATGCCCAATTGTTATTACGAAGTTAAAGTCAGTTCTGAAAATCAGATCGGTCGATCTGAACAAAGCACAAATTCAATTGTAACGAAAACTTTGGAAGAAGTACCGGGTGGTCCACCGACCGATGTCCAAGTGGAAACAACATCTTCTACATCGCTTAAAATTAAATGGCGACCACCATTAAGAGCTGTACAATTTGGTCGTATTCGAGGCTATTACATTGGTTACAAAATTGTTGGTTCGGATGAACCATTTCAGTACAAAAATGTTGATGTTGTCAATGATGATCCTAATGCTTCAACAATCAGTGAACAATCGCAACAAGTTAGCTACATAACCAATCTGAAACGTAAAACCAGTTATGTAATCATTCTGCAAGCCTACAACAGTGTTGGTCCTGGACCTCGTTCTGATGAAATCAAAATATCAACTTTTGATTCGCAACCACCAACATCACCGTTGTTAGAAGTAGTCACTACCACCTATGATGGTATCCTAATCAAATGGGATTCCAGTTTTCAACAATCACATGGTCATACTGTAGACGACATCGAAGAGAAAGAATATGTTCTTTATTATCGCCAAGATGAACAGAAATCAGCTACCGAATGGCATCAGAAACGAATCTATGCAAAATCGAATCAATTTGTGTTGAACAAAGAAAATAGCCAAGGACGTATTCGTTGTGGTACAAAATATCATCTGTATATGACTGCTACGAATAGTCTGGGTACTGGAGAACCAAGTGAAACGGTCATTGCTAGAACCAAAGGAGATACACCGATTGCGCCTAGTCGAGCCGAATTTATTGTTGCCAATTCGACGACTGCAATTTTATCGCTAAAATCATGGCAAGCTCGTGGTTGTATGATACAGGCATTTACCATACAATACAAACCAGTTCAACAAAAACAATGGATACCTTTGGTAGAATATTTGGAAAGTCGTGATTATTTTTATGTAAATCATTTGAGTCCAAATCGTGATTATCAACTATTGGTTAGTGCACATTCTGAACCTGGTGTTACAAGACAAGAATACACATTCCATACGCCAAACGATTCGGCTGTTGTCCGTCTACATAGTGGTGGTGGTAGTATTGGTTTGTCCGCATCGGCATCGCCAATGGATCCTTATACAATCGATTCGATGCACAGCGGTCATACAGCCAATATTCATTTTCGTAATTTTACTGTTCTATTACCCGTATTAATATCATTGATGGTATTGATTGTTATATTGGCCACTTTATTTGGTTGTCTACGACGACAACATGTTAATCATGTGGTCAATTCGGTTGATGGTCATGGATCAATACGACAAGATCTTTGTGCCGAACATTTGGCCCGTTATAATGGTAGTAAAGAAGGTGCAATCACTACCAACACTATGTTAGTAAACGGTAGACGTGATAGTCTTGAATGTTATCCAATGACCGAATTTCATCCACCTGCCAATGTAATGGCAACAACATCCTGTACCAATTCCTGTGATTCAAAATCAAATCTTTTGAATGGCAACATAAACAATGGAGATATGTTTGCCACTTCACCACGTCATGCTCGTATTGGACCATATATTAGCGAGAATGGAATGGCCAATTTTGCTACATTAAAATTGCTACAACAATCAAAAACAAATGGTTCTGCCATTATAGCCGAACAATCATATTATTCATCACCACAACGTAAAAGTTTGTTGGCAAATATTAATGGTGGCAACAATCATCTTCATCGATCCGATCATGAATATGCTGAACCATTACAAACAAGCGGTAACATAGTTCGTAATGGTCGTTGCAGTATGGCCGATTTATTACTGGTCGTAGACAGTAATACTACTGTCGATAATTCCAATTCATTAGGATTGGCTGATAATGATTCGCTTGCGCAACAACTACAACAACAACAACAACAACAACGACAACAACCATTGTCGATGCAAGTTCAGCTTGCTCAAACCGGATGTACTTCAACAAACAACGATCATCATCAGTCATCCTATTCAATTCTAAACAAAACGGCAAACACAAATCAAGAACATTTATGAATTATTATTGTTGTTGTTATCAATCTCCATACATCTTACCTGTGATATTCTTTCTTTTCCTTTTCGATAACAATCATTTTATTCCATTTTTTAATTGTGTTTTTTTTCGTTTTGTTTTGTTTTGTTTAATTTTAATCAATCAAATAAATCATTTTTCTTTTTATTTATCTCTTTCAACAATGTGTGTGTGTATTTGTGTTAATAGTTAGTTAGTTTGCATATGTACCATTGACAATATGTTGTTTAACAAATTGTATTTGACAATTATTATTTGAATCATACCAACATGGACTTTCATCCAATTCAAATAAAATTATTTCATTTGAATTTGGTGCACGATTAAAATATGGTACCGGTGCATATACAGTAATTTGTGGTCCAGCCACTGGCCAATATCTGCCCAGATTATGATTATTTAGGAAAGCTACACCTTTACTCCAACCATTTGTTTGTAGAAATGTATCCAATGGATATCCAGGTAATTTTGGTAATGTAAAATTTGCAATATAAATACTTGGGATTCGATAATAATTCGATTCAAATTGTAATGTCGTTTTTGATTGTAACAATTGTGTAACGGTATCGATAAATGAATGTTCATCAAACGGTAAATTATAAATAGTCCAATTGATCAGTAAATGTTTATGGTTGACGGTTACATTACCAATGATGCCTCTATGTTCGTTAATACAACCATACGAACATCGACCTTGATTTTCGACCAAAATACTTAATTCAGATCCATTATGAGCTAAAATCGAAAGATTAAAATATTTTTGTGTTCGAGAAAGAATGCCGGCAAATCTTTGATCAACAAAAACATGAGCTCGATCTCTAAGTCCCGGAACAGAAAGTATAGCCGGATTGGTTGGATGGAATGTCAGATTGGTTTGATATAGCAAAAAACCATAAGCCTGGTTGACTTGTTCGAATGTTAATGGATATTTGCTTAAAGTTTTATTTGCCAAAAATGGTAACAAATCGAAAATGGTTGCCACAAATGTCATATTGATAGGAGGTAATGACATTTTTTCACTCACAGCTTTTATATTTCTTTCATCGATCGAATCCGTCGGTAGATACTTGATTGTTGGAAAGGAAAAACATGAAAAAAACCTCAATCAATCGAAAAACAATGGAAAATGACAATATTACCTGTGCAATAAGATCACGAATAGCAAAATATTTTTCATTAAGATCACCTGCTTCATTAATTGGTGCATCATAATCATAGCTAGTCAATGTTGGTTGATAATTTTCATCACCACCATTACCGGAAGCTTTAAAATCAAAATTACTTCCACCATGATACATGTATCTATATAATTTAAAAAAAAAAATTACAAAGTTCATGTTTATTTGAATTTAAAAAAAATGTTAATTACATTTATAATAATTATCTTACATGTTTACCGATGCATTATTATCAAGTAATTCTTGTAATGTTTCAATAAATGGATTAACATTAACAAAATTAAAATTACTTTGCCAATAATCTAACCAACCACTATAATATTCTGAATTAATAAATGGACCAAATTCTTGATGTCTATATAATGTTTGTTTTGCTTTAGTTACATTCGTACCGGATCCAAAATCAATAGTAGTCAGTACATGTGGTATATGACCACAACGAAGATAACCATCACCATTACCATCGGTTGTAAATAATACTACTTTATGTCCCAAAATTTCACGAAATTTATCACGTAAATGAATGGTATAGTTTAGATCACAACCATAACTACCGTATTCATTTTCAACTTGCAACATAATTATTGGACCACCATTTTCATATAATAATGGTCGAATTTTAGGTAAAAGTATTTCAAGCCAACGATTTACTGGTCGAAAAAATCTTGGATCCGATGTTCGTAATGTAATATTTGGTTCACGTAATAGCCAAAATGGTAAACCACCTAAATCACGTTCAGCACAAATATATGGACCTACACGTAATATGACCAATAGATTTTCGGTCTGTGCTAATCGAATAAATTCAATAAGATTATTTTGTCCATCAAAATCATATTGACCAGGCATTGGTTCATGTGAACTCCATTCAACATATGTTTGTATTGCATTTAAACCACCGGAACGCATTTTTTTTAAACGATCTTGCCAATATTGTTTTGGAACACGAAAATAATGTATCGAACCGGATACATAACGAAATGGTTGGCCATCTTTAAGAAATCTATCATTCGGATAATCGACAATAAATGTTCGGGAATTGTTTTTGGTGGTGGTGGTGGTTTGACAGGTCACCGTCACCAACACAAACACAAAAATTGAAAAAAACAAAAACAAACGTCTAATCATCATCAATGGATGAGTTTGGCAATTGAAAAGAAAAAGAATGAAACAAACAAGCAAACTCCTTTATACGATCAATTATCATCATCATCATATGTTTCAAGTTTGATTACTAATCAAATCAAATCAATTGATTTGATTTGATTTTTTTGTTATACTCTCTTCTCTCGTGACATCATTAGTGATAATTTGGAAGGGAAAATACATGAAATATTTTGGTTTGGAATGCAAACACAAAAACTCCCATTTACGTTCATTAATTTGATAAAATTTTAGTTTATTGTCAAGTATTCATGTGATTATCATTGTTGTTGTTGTTGATGTTGTTGATGTGGCTGATGTGAAGCGGCGGTTAATGCCTCATCAATGTAAATATTGTAATGATTTTGACAATATTTACGATAATCATTCCATACGGTAATCGGTTGTTTAATAGCACATATAATCGATAAAACAGGTAATACTATTTTAACCTGAATGATCATTATGATACTCATATTATGTTTGATAGCATCACTGGTTAGATTAAAATCAATATCGGTAATATCATCAACAAAATCTTCCAATTCATCGGTAAACAATGTTTGCCATAGCGAATAAAGACAAACCTGAATTGAACATAATAAACTTATACAGGATAATAAACTATTACGAGCTGTTGATTCTTTCCACAGCCATTCGAAAAATGATTTTCTTGTATAACTATAACGTATTCCACGATATTGTCCCGAACATTGATCACAATGAATTCGATCATTCGATAACATATGTTCAGCAAGACAATTAACATGTACATAATTGGTAATCAGACAATCACATGGACGAATCAACGATGTATTTCGACCACGTTTATGACACAAACGACAATAACGATATTCATGTCTTGGTATTCTTTCTGGTTTTTGTTTTTGTTGTTGTTGCTGTTCGATCATCTTAAAAGTTATTTTCTTTTTCGAAATTAAAATCTAATTTATAATAATTTGGTTATTTTTTAAGATAAATCCAAAATCGTTTGGTATATGGGTAAAATTGCCAGTATTATTATTATTATTAGCATGATTCAAATTAATTAAGGAATTGTTGTTGACCCAAAAATTATATTAAACTGTACAATAATTGTAAATATTGAAATTGAAAGAAATGTAAAATTATCGAATTAGATGATTAGATGCATGACATGACAGCTTTGGTTACCGATTCCTGTGCATACGGTATATATGATATTGAATACCAGATATAAGCGAAAAATTGCAAACAACAAAAGATTATGGCCAATAATGATTTTTTCCACACCAAAGCAGCCAACAATGTAAGGACCATGAAAAAAATGACCAAAGCAGTTGATATGACTCGTTTTTCGCTAAACATCTTTTTCATTTGTCGCCAAGGTCCCATCAGGAACATAGTGCTAGCAATACTACAGCCATTACCGATCGTATAGAACAGGGCGAACAATGCCAAACCACGAGGTAATGGTATAAGAGCGGTGCCGATTATCGACATTATGAAACCAAGTACAAAACAGATGATAAAACCTTTGATTCGGGTCGACCAATCCAACGAAGAGGAACTACCAATCGGTAGTTGAGCAAAGCCTTCGCTTTCATCATCGTTTGCATCATTGCCGTTCAATACACGCCGTAGTTTATCCATTTTTTGATAATATAATCGTTGATCGGGAAAAAAAAATTTAGGGATTAACTGTTGCGTTGAGTTGTCAACAAATGATCAATTATGATGATTGGTTTTAGCACGTTATCTATGAATGGTAACCTGATTTCAAATCGAATTTCTTAACAACGGATTGTTTTGTTGTTGTTGTTGTTGTTGTTGTTTTTCTTTTCGGTTCAAAGTTGGCCGTTGCTAATCGATGAAAGATTGATTGATTAAAGTCTATCATTGAAGATGGACTCAACACCATCATCATCATCATTCGTAAAGAAACGTTTGTCGGATATGGTGTACACTTGGATCACATATCGACAGAAAGGTGTACAGACTTTGATCATACAATCGTTGTCGATTTTATTGTCAGTGACAATATTGTTTCTGTTGTCACAGGTGTACTTGATTTTTTTACCATGTCTTAAAGCATTGTTATGGGCTTTGCTTTGTGGTTCGGCTCTGTATCCGTTCAAGATTCGATTGGCAAATTTATTGCGCGAATGGCTGGATCAACTTGATCGAACAAATCGATCACTATGTTTTGGATGTCTAATGTTACCGATGCAGTTGACCATAATGCTATACAATCGTTTTATCGATTTAATGTCCAATAATCTAGTTCTATTCATCGTGTTTCATTTTCGTTATCAAATTGTCAATCAAATACGACGATTGTTTTATCGATTTTTACCAATGATGCTTTCGGTGCCGATGGCCAAAGATGGTCACTTTGCAGCCATTATTTTAGCCATAATAGTGATCACTATACATGCTGTGATTGCAATGTGCACTGCACCCGAACATCGTTCATTGTTACGATCAATGCCCACTGTTTTACTGATGACTTTTATCTATTTGCTTTATTATCATTTGGGCATTTTTGGTCAGCTCACATTATTGTTTATTGTGTGCATGTTCGTAATTGGTTTAATAGCCACTGGTTACAACTTGTTTCATGGATCATCCGAACTACAATTCGATGGTTTAATCGAATTATTTCGCGATAATATTCGGATCAAAATCGAAAATTACGTCACCTGGATTCGTCATAAGTATCTACTATCCACTGACCATATTGATGGCAGCCATTTGAACCTAGGCCAGCTATTCATCAGACAATTGTTTATGATTTCGGCTTTCGTTGTAGTCGAACACATGAACGTATCGAGCCTGGTGTTGATTATTGTGCTTGTACATCTGATTCTTCAGCGAATGTTGGCTTTGCTTGTTAGCGATCAAATGTCCGCTGTCATTGAGCGAGGGTTCGAATCGGTTACGAATGGGATTGCCAATAAATTCAGACATGATGTTTTCTTTCAAATGTTGGCACATTTCTTCACGCAAGGTGATCGCTTGATTAAAGTTGGCCTTGGAAATAGTTTAGATTTGTTGACTAGCATCGGTTTATTCATGATTGTCGGTTCGATGGTCACATTTTCGGCCGTATTCGTTTCGATCAAGGTATTTAATTTGATATTTGATGTTTATCTTACATAACTGATTTTTTTCATTTTTTTCGATTAGATTTACGGTGAATGCTACCAGACAATATATCTATTGCAAAATGAATTGAAAAACATTGAATTCATTCAGGAAATTATCAAACAGATAAGCGAACCACATTACATTGATAATCTGATCAACGATCGTCTAAATCTACAAGATGATGAAAAAATTTTTATCAACAAAATGTTGGCCGAAATTCGACACAACATTTTGCCCTGGTTGAATCCGAATAACAGCAGCAGTAGCACTGGCACCATTGAACATGAATCAATTTCAGCTGTCGAATCGTTAGGATGGCTATCATTAAATCAATGGCCCAAATTGTGGCGATTAGTTGACTACAAAAATTTCGGTGATCTAATCGAATTGGTTCGAACACAAGCTTCATCATATCTCCCAATGGTTAAATCGATTATTTCGGTGTCCTATGCATTCATATTTGTCATACTGGATTCTAGTACGATGCTAATGAGTTTTGTTTTCAACTTTATTATTTTTCTGCTCGCTCTTTTCTATCTGTTATCATCCAGTCAAAACAAATACAAACCAATCGAATTAATCGACCATATGGTGGCTAGTCTATTCATATCGAATCAAGAAGAAAATCGATTCAGTCATTATGTGGAACAAGTGGTGAATAGTATCTTTGCTGCCACTATCAAGATATCGGCATTTTATGGTGTTTACACTTGGCTCTTGCATTCCTTGTTTGCCTTACGAATCTGTTACATTCCGTCAGCGATTGCGGCTATTTTGGCAGCCGTTCCTTTGCTTAATGCTTATTGGGCTTCATTACCAGCTTGTATTTATCTGTACTTTTTTGAAGGAAATCTGGCCCTAGTCAAATCATTATCGATGTTTGGACTGGCAATGCTTCCATCATTCATGGTCGATTCATCGATCTATTCGGATATCGGAAAAGGTGGACATCCTTACCTGACCGGATTGGCAATCACTTGTGGTGTTTTATACTATGGCGTGGAAGGTGCCCTGTTTGGACCACTTTGGCTTTGTCTTTTGGTGATCATAGTGAACATGTGTACTGAAATGGACGGTAGAAATATGCTTAGTCCAAGTTGAATACATTATTTTGAGAATAATAATAAACGAATTAATTTATTTTAATAAATTCTATTTTATTTTTTTTAAATTTAATCAATGTTAACCTATCATCAAACGTTTGCGTCCACGCATTCGAACTTGATCTAGACGTTTGTTAATTTTGTCAGTTCCCATTTGAGTTTGATATTCGTTTAGAAAAATGTTCATATCGACATTTGGATGTGTACTTTGTACGGCTCGTTCCAACACGTACAGATCAACGGCACGATTTTCGTCCGTATTGGATGAATATGAAAGGCCAAAATCGATTGGAACTATTGTAATGGGTGGTTGTTGTTGTTTGATCACCATAAAATTGGATGTGGTAAGGTCACCATGTATCAATCCGGTCGAATGAATCTGAGCGATCAATTTGGCCAATGCAAGTAATGCTTGGCGAATTGAATCGGATTGTTGTTCAAGTTCGCATTCGGCTATAAACATGTTGAGCGTACAAGCATTTTCAATTCGGGTGAGAATAATGTGACGATCATCAGAGAAAAGAATCGATGGCAATGCTTTCGATAATTCAGCCGCAGATTTAGTCGATAATTTAGTGTAGGCTTTGATCTCAGCTCGAATCCTTTCTTTAGTCAGTTTTTTGTCCAGTTCATCGAGTCGATATCGTTTGGGAAAACGTTCTTTAAGAATAGCTTGTTTCGATTGATAGTTACCTTCATAAACCCGGGACTCGGCTCCTTGAAACAATAATTTCCATTCGGCACCAACAAACGATTTCTGTAACGGACACATGGTTATCATACACACAAAAATGCTGACCAATTGTCAACACCAGATGGCGATATGGATAATTGTATTGTTTACGGGAAGTAAAATCCGAATGGATTTGAAACAAAATGACAAGGGAAATGTCATTTTTGTCAATTGTGATTAATAATTAATGATTTTTTTTTGTTTGACTTTGTAAATTCATTACTGACGTCAAGTTAAGCTGTCGTTTGTTTTTTTTAATAATTAATAATAACAATAATAATCATAATTGATTCATTTGGGTTATGATAACATTAAGGGGTGTGTGTGTGTGTATGATTTAATCAATCAATCAATCAATCGATTTTTTTTTTGGGTTTATGAAGTGGTTGATGATCATGTGAGAAAAATAGAAATTTGTATCTGTTATTCATTGTGTGTGTATGGTGTCATTGGGAATCAGTTGCTAATGGATAATGCTTTGAGAATAGCTTGTACTTCATCGGCAACGGCCAACAAAACAAATTCAAATTGTGTTTTGCTTTTTACCATGGCCATTCGTTGATCGCGAACATGTTCCAATGAAGCAGCTATATCAATCTCTTTGGCACCTTTGGCCAAACGATTCAGTACCATATCGATCAATATATAGGTACCGGTGCGACCTACACCATCCGAACAATGTACAACGATTGGACAGCTACGACCTTTGTACGATTTGTTTACTTTGCGACGAAACTCGAGCAATGATTTAATATTGCTTGGAACACAGTTTTCCGGCCAAGACAAATAATGAAACTGAGTAACTGTGCGCGTCTCTCCTGTTTTTAAATTTTTCAGATAAAAACTTCGTACAAGATAATCATCACACCAAATGTGTTCGGATACAAGATGTACTTCATAATTATCAAATAATTCGGATCCTTCTTCTGGCCAATATCGATCGCACATATTAAGACCATTTTCACGAAGACGTGTCAACATTACAATCAATACACTGCCTTGTTCCCATATCATCTGGTACACCAAGATACAAATGAATAATGTTTGATCATTTTAGTGTTTAATGGTTGTGAACTTACCTGCCAGAAATCAGCTTTGGTATTGGGCAATGGTCCTTGTGTAGCAATATATGCTGGATTACGAGGATCATGATCAGTCTGTCATAATTGGAATTTAAAAAAAAAGATCAAAAAAATAATGAAAGTTTCCCCGTAAAAAATAAATACTCATACAATAGTATTTGCATTGATGTAATCAGAATTGGTTCCGTTAGCCGAATCATCAAGAATGACACGTGAATGATCATACGGTAAAATAGTCGGGTAACGATTTTTGTTGGCATTCTTTTTCTGCAAAGCTGCAATCGTTGCACAAGGATCTGCTTCATATGCACATAAAGCTTCCCATTCATGTTCCAATCGAGATTTATTTTTCAGATGATCTTCCATGTATGACTGTTTAATGCAGAAAAGCAGAATAACTAACGTGTTTCTTTTAAACAAAAAATTGTCCATTTCTTACCAGAATGATATGTCCGGTTGTAATGTCCATGTTTGATGAGACAGGTTCTTCTATCCAGGATGATGTTGATGATCGACTTGCTGGACTTTCGTGGCCATCATGTCCTTGTTGTTGTTGTGATTGAGTAGCAGATTTTGTATCGACATTGCTCCCAACTTTGGACGGTTTACCTTGTTCTACATCAGATTTATTCTGAAATCGTTGACGACAAAGATCCTGATAATTAAAATTAATCCAATCTTCAGATATTTTCATTAATCCTTTAACACGTTCTCTAAATAATGTATCCCTTAACATATAGATGATATAGGCAAGTAATATCACCGATACTACTAACGAACAAACAAATATAATAACCAATTTAATATGTTCATTATTCTGTTCAATAATTTTCGGCGAAAGAACCGGTAATTTAGTTTTGTCACCAATACCCGTTTCTTTTACTAAATATCCAGTCATTTCATGAATAAGTTTTGCCATGTCCTCTACACATTTGTGTTAATTCAGATTAGTTGTGTTTTTTTTTTTGAATTGTTTTGCCACAAAATACATACCTATACGAGATGCTACTTGTGATGCATTCAAATCAAGATAATTTGGATTAACTTTAAACGTTATTTGATAATCTTCTTTTCTTAAATTAGAAAATGTTCCTCTTGGCAGATTGAATACTTGTTCAATAGTTTGTACAAAACGATCCGAATCTTCTTCACCAAGACTGTAGTTTGATAAAGTTAGTGAATATTTAGTTAGTTACTTAATGTATGATGCTTACATTTTGTCAGTGATAACATATGTATGTGTCGAATCGATTGCTTCCAAATTGGTACTTTCACCTTGTTCAGCTGTACGAATTATCAACATATCATGTGATTCAGTATCTAATTTTACTGGTCCTTCGGCTACAGGTTGATTGGATCGAACGCTAAAATCTTTTTTGGGTAAAATAAGATCAATTAGAGTTATTGAAGTTATTGTTGGTCATTGAGGAAAAATACATACTCAAATTGGTCTGTTGTGTTGGTATGATTGATTGTTGGGTGGTTGATTTAGATTGTTGTTGTTGTTGTTGATCTCCATCACTTTGGAACCAATATTCTTCTACATAGATTGGCCCCGGTTTTTTAGTATCGTAACGATGATTACGATTAAAATTTGGCATCAAATAATTGTTACTATAGTTGATGTCACTTAATAATACTTCTTTTTCTTCCAAATCATCATCATCATCTACATCACTATTTTCATCATTATCGCTATCATCATTGTCATTGCTGGTGGGCAAACGTAATGGCAGAAGATGTTGGCTATCATAATGGTCTTCGTTTGAATCATCATCATTGTTTGAATTATCGAACATTTTCAAATTATCATCATTATCATCAAAATCGACGACAACAACATCATCATCGTTAAGTGGTAAAGTGCCGAACAATGCTGACAGATCAATATTATCATCATGATCATCGTTGCTAGTATCACGAGAAACACGAATTTCCGGTATACGTCGCATTGACGATGACCATAAATAATGACCACCAATGTTTGGTTGTTCATCTTGTTCGATGGTTGCAGCAACCGGATCATCACGATAAGAACTGTGATCATTCAAAAGCATTTGGTCATCATCATCATTATTCGAATCAGTATTGTCATGTGCCTGTGTTGTAAGGGTTACCATCAACATCAACATCATCATAAAATAAAGTGTTTTTTTTTGTAAATTCACTAAATTTACCTTTGCCTGTTGTTGGATAATTTGTTTAAGATAAGCGACTAATGGTTGATTATTTTCAGCGTCATAAGTTGAATCCGCATCATCTTCATAGTCGGGAAGTTGTTTGTGTTGGTTGTTGGTGTTTTGTTGATTGTTGTTGGCCAATAAACGTCTAGACAATTGAATCAATCGTTGTCTACTATCATGATCGGATTGGTCAATGGTTGGTTGAGGAGTTGAATTGATTGATTCTGTGTGTTGAATGATAACGGGCAGCAGATTCTTTTTGCTCAATGTTTGTATGTCTGATCGATGTTTTGATAATGGAGATTTAGATGGATTTACTTTGGTTGTTGCTGCTAATAAGACAGGTAGTTCTAGAAACCAATTTTCATCATCTTTTGCTAATGGTTGATTAGTGGTGGACGAAGCCAAAGATGATGGTGACGGTAAATAAACATCGCATACGGTTGGATCATAAACAACACGAGGACGATCATTTAGAATAGTTTTCAATATACATTGAGTATATGGATCAGGCCAATCAAAATTTTGCGATGAAAGTCTTGTCAGTTCTTGTTCAAGTAGTTGAAACGTTTTTCTATCCAATTGATAGGTATAATCATTGTTGACTTTACCATTGATTGGATTATATTGTTCACAACGACCAAATGCATGATCATCGAAACAGGTTTCGTGAATCGAACATACAGTGTCACTGTAAAGACAACCGATTGTTTGATCACGATATGATTGTGAATTAATGATCGTCAACGATGATGATGATGATGGAGATTGTTTGGTTTGATAACATATTGTGGTCGTTACGATGACCAACAGAAACGGTATCTGTACGAATTTTCTTAACATATTGACATGATTGATAGACAGATTTGATTCAAGTTTCAAGTGTGAAAAGGATTTAGATGGATATTGTTGATGTTTAACATTTATAATGGTTGACTTTGTATGATCATTATTTTTTTTGGGTAAGGATTATTATGGCTGCCTGAATCCTAATTGGTGTGTGTGTGTGTGTGTGTATGCTAAGCAGCCAGCAAGCAGCAACAATATGTCGGTCCTTTTTTTTAGCTAACTCAAAGAACAAGAAAGCAGAATCGAGCACGAATTGATCAATGTTCACTTGCGTCTTATTTTTGTCATGACAACTGAGTCGAACCAAAACTGTGAGTAAATATTTAAATGGCAGGAGCCAAACTTAGGATTCCATAAAAAAAAAAATTCATAGAATATAGTAAATTTAATGCCCACGCATTTAGCTAATGATGATGATTTGGAGAATATTCTATATATATTGGATTCAATTTATAGTTTAAATCATTATATAGAAATTGGATGAAAAGAATTAAAGAATTGTGTGTAGTTTTTATATAGTTTTTTGTAGTTTGGCATTCCACTTGCTGCACCGGAACCAAAAAAAAAAAAAAAAAAAAATAGTGACTGACTCGATTCTGAGAGTGGTTGACATTGGCGCTCATTTGTCAATCAGGTTAACAGAATATGTTATTTACCTGTTTGTTATGTTGTTGTTTGTTTGTTTTGAATGTAAATAGGAAAAGAAAAAATTACAGATTAGTGTGGGCGGGTATATTGATTATTTAGTAAATTAAATAAAATAAATTATTAATAATAATAAAATAGTCATTTACAAAAAACTGACTCATTTACTCAAAGTTAGATATAAAAAATGTTTATTTATTTGGATCATTAATGTAGAGAGCGAAAGATAGAGAGAATGAGAGTGAAAGCTTGATCAGGCATGATCGAATTGGGCCAACAACCCAAGTATACGGCGATTGACGTAAAATCCTTGTGTAATGGCAACCTGAAAATCATGATGTTCCCATTTATCATATGGTACAATGTAGTTGTCCAATAATTTTACTGTTGTAAATTCATAATATCATTCATATATTGAGATTAACTAATATTGAAACAAAAATAACCTACTAACCTTTAAGACTACGAACCAGATGTTCTACATCGTAAACATCGGCCAACGCATCATTTTGGCCACGGAATAATGCAATGTGTGGAGAACTGATATCACCCAATGGATATGTAGGTGGATCATTTTGACCATAACGAAGTATATTTTCTACAATGCCATGATTCATCATCTGATAACGATTCGATTTGACTTGCTGTGCTAAATGAGCCAATAACCAAGTGGAAGATGTAACTGCCGAATGTCCTACTTCTACCGTTACCGTAGACTACATGGTTGTTCAATGAATTGATTGATTGATTGAATTAATGGACATTCGATGATGATAATTCTTACCCGATTGAAATTAGGATTATCCGCTCCGTCGATCAGATTAAGTGTATCAAGACAGATATCATTAAGATATTCGTTGCCGCAAATTACAACGGCTATCAACTGCATAATTGGTGCCGGAACACCTATTGGACCTGGAAATGCCCTGTAAATGTTTGTAAATGATCAAACAAAAATCAAATGGCACGATTGTTATGGCCAACCTTAGTAATGGTTCGAGAGGAACACCGAATCTGGCAATACTCCAAATACCGCCCAAATAAGCAACTGGCGCTAACGCTATGAATGGTTCGAATAGTCTACCTGATTCGGGTATCAGTGATTGTAATGCAAACATTTGATCCGTACCAAGCGAATGGCCAATATACCCCAACGATTCTAAAGAAAAACGACTGTCAGTAAAAGCCATATGACAATCAATCATTTACTGTGGCCAGTAGTGCGCAACACGAATTCAACGACCGCCAGAATATCATACAATGCCAGTTCGGTTAAACTAAACTTCCAGTATAGAGGATCTCGGCTTGAATCAAGTTTGATGTGTCCAACTGAATAGTGGCCACTGCGACTGTTTGGCAGCCAAACATCGTAGCCGCAAGCGGCCAAAGTAAAACCTAGCGAATTTGTTACCGATTCATGACAATCATTGACCAGCAAATTATTTTCCACATAGATTCCACTACCATTGATACGACCTTCGGTAGAATAAAGCCACGAATCAGACGAAACACCCAATCCATGCCACAGAATGATCGGACGTTTAACGTGTTTAATGTAAGGATTGATTATGCGAAACACAACAAGAATATATCCGTCATCGGTGGTAACCAGATGTTGTTCGGGTACGAAACCTCGTGATATAATCAATTCTGGCTGTACAACATATATATCAATCAAATATTGATCAAAGTGAACAGAGAAGAAAACAAAAATAGGAAACACAAACCGTAGTACGAAATATATCGGGATTTAGATCGAATAATCTTTTTGAATAATGTGTTTGAATGACGTCGATACGTGCCAACACCGCCATTAACACGATCAAAATGACCAAGTAGAGGTTTATCATTTCTTTGGCTTTCTTTAGATTACTACGGGCGTTTATGCCATTCTATTTATAGCTTGATTGTGATTACATAGAGAGAATGAGAGAGAGAAAAAAATAGATATATGGGGCCCGTATCTTCAATAAATGAATCGATTATTTTATTGTTTTCGCTACATTTGGCAAACAAACTTTGTGTTTATAATGTGTGTGTGTGTAGTGTGCAGTGTATAATGTGTAATTATACATAACATAATGTGTTTGTTTATTTGAACAATTCAAACCAGACAAAGCCCGATATGAGTGTAATGAACATATAGGACAAGGCGGATATCATTCCAAACATAACTTCAGGACGCATTAAAGTCCAACCACGAAGCATTATATAATGCAATGAACGTATTGGTAATGTTAACGGATTGAACATGGCCAATGTTTGCACCAAAGGAGGTACACTTTCCAATGGCCACAGGACGCCCGACGTAAATATCATTGGCATTTCCGAAATAAATACCATTAGCTGAATGAAAATGAAAAGATGATGATTGATTAATTAGTATTGATTGAAAATATTTTAAAAATAATGATGATGATTACTTACAAGCGATGCAACTTGCGATTGGCATGTAATCGACATTGCTATGCCGAATATCAAACCTTGGAATGCCATTATGAAAGTCATAAGAAACACTTCCCATAATGATCCTTTTGATTGGCTGTCGAATATGTAGAAAGTGAGAAAAAGAACGAGCACTACCTGAGTGAATAGTGGCACCAAATAAAAGATGATATGCGATAAAAGAATTTCTGTGGTTCGAATGCCGGCAACGAAACCACGCTCTAGGTGGCCATCAAATCGTTCTCTGATGATTGTAAACGAACCGATCAACATTGAAAGACCATGAACGACGGCTATGATCATGCCTGGCGTCACGAATTCCAAATATTGAAGATTGTTTTGGCCATACATAGTTTCGGTGAGGACGACTGGTGAGCCGAAAAAGTTCGGATTGAAGCCCATGCTTTTGCCGACAATAACCAAAAACTTTTCTAATGCTTCGAGTACCTTTTGGTATGTGTACAGATAAAATACAGCTTGAGTGGTGTCAGGAAAAAGACTGATAGTACTTTGTCGTACAATCTCATCGGTAATCTGTTCTGGTTTGAGAAATCGTTGGCGAAAAAATCGAGAGAAATTGCTGGGAAACGTTATGACATTGTACGTTTGAAGATTTTGCACCGATCCAATAGCATTATCAACGTTGTCGTAGTAATGAAGCAACAATGATTTCTGGTCCAATTGATCGATGAACAACTATGAACAAACATAACAAACAATCAGTGGTGAACAAATCAAATCAAACACTTACGTTAGATAGAGATAGGGAGTGATTTTCAAAATTGACAATGGCCACTGGAATATTTTCCGGATTACGGGCAAACGTAACGCAAAACAAAGTAACCTGAACCAATGGAATAACATTCATCAAAATGATTGATACGGGATTTCGTCGATAAAGTAGATAATTTTTGGCTAACAATGCAGTAAAACGGCCATAATCTAGCCACGCTTGAGAAGTACCCTTTCCTGTTGAATTCTTATTATCCATTTGGCTTTGTGGTGCATTTGGATGAATAGGCGGTATAGGTAATGTAGCCGGAACCATATTGTTGTTGTTGTTGTCGTTATTGTTTAAATCTTTGGGAATCTGACTCATCTCGATTTGTTCGATTGATCTGTCACTACTGCTGCTGCTACTACTGCTGGATTCTTGACGATTTCCATCACTTTCTTCGACAATGATCTGAACTTGTGGTATTGTGTGTTGTTGATTGCCAGTGTTGACCTGTGTTGATTGATTGTTACCATTATGGACACTGATTTCGGGCAATCGTGCTCGTTCCAGACAAAGTTCAAGAAAGACATCCTCCAATGAACGGCAATTGTATTTGAATAGAAGACTTTGTGGATTGTCTTCGGCCAGAATGATTCCCGAATCTACAAAGCCAACCTGTAAATATGATTAATGCATGAATGAATCGAGTGAAGTAATAATAAAGTGATCGTCCTTACCCTGTATGAATTGCGAGCCTCTTCAGTGTAATGTGTGGTGATTATCACAGTGGTGCCTGAAAAAATTGAACCGGATTAAATAAATGAATGAATGTATAAAAAGGACACTTACCGAGTTTGCCACACAATTCTTCGAGATAGTTCCAAATTTTAAGTCGAAGTACTGAATCGACGCCTACGGTCGGTTCGTCCAGAATGAGCAAAGGAGGTTCATGCATGAGAGTTACGGCCAACGAAACACGACGCTGTTGGCCACCACTGAGTTGAGTGATGAGACGATTTTTACCCGGCAAATTGAGAA
This sequence comes from Dermatophagoides pteronyssinus, assembly GCF_027571235.1. Lineage (NCBI taxonomy): Eukaryota > Metazoa > Arthropoda > Arachnida > Sarcoptiformes > Pyroglyphidae > Dermatophagoides > Dermatophagoides pteronyssinus. The sequence goes on along the minus strand of NW_027461532.1, from coordinate 2,393,973 downwards.
ATTCGATGTAATATTTGGTTCGTTCTTTGATTGTTTCCATTGGAATTCCATATAGACGGCCATAGTATTCGAATGTTTCTGCAATACTGAACAAACGGAATAAAGCCAAATCTTGTGGCATGTAACCAACACCAGAACCAGGTATTTTGATTTCAGCCGTTCCAGGTTGCATTCCAAATACTCGAATTGTGCCGGTTTTCGGTTTGAGCATGCCTAGAATCATTCGCAATAAGGTAGTTTTTCCGCATCCACTCGAACCGAGTAATGCATAGATTCGGCCTTGCGGTACATTGATCGAAATGTTTTTAAGAACCGGCTGGCTTGCCTTATAATGAAACGAAAGATTTCTGGTCTCGATACATGGTGGACGTGGTTCCGGTGCCTGTGGTCCGGCAAAGGCAAGCAAATGCTGTTGATTGGCGATGATCATTGATTGAAATTCGTCAGTATCGAATTTTTTAAGTTTGAGCCTCGCCGAATAGTACTGTCGATCGAAATGATCGTCCAAGTAACGATTGTAATATTTAGGCGAAAACATTATCCCTGTTTGATAGCCTGTCAAACAGGATGATCAATGAGAATCAAGATGGTGGTGGTAGTTGTGGTCACTGATAGGAGTATCATGTACTATATGAGGATATGCGATAGCTTATTGCTAACGGATGATGATTGATTTACCACTCGTTCATCTGATTTGCATAACAGTTTCGAATGAACTCACCAGGAAATTGAATTATGTTTGATGACAAGAATGATGATTAGTTAAAAGAATAGTTTTTGTTTGTATGGAATGTACTATACTATAATCAATCAATCAAATCAAATCAATTGATTGAATTTATTGATGCCTACCGTTTGGTTGGTCAATGATCGATGATATTTGTCAACTATACTTGTGTGTATCATGTGAAATTTTTTTTTGTGAAATCAATCTGCAGATGAACAAAATGGAGAAAGTGTAAAAAGAGAGAAAGAGAGAGAGAGAGGTGCGACAATAGCGCAATTTGGTAAATGTTTACCTGTTTAGCATCAAACAATTTTTTTATTGTTTAATTAATAACATTTATCTAAACACTGTACTGTATGTATGATGTTTGATTTATTGCCTATGGCCAATATCAATAGTCAATAAAGTCTCGTGACCATGATGATAGTGAAAGTTAAAGAAATATATACACACACACACACACTGGACAAGACCGGTGGCATTTGATTGACGTTTCAGTCAAGGTAACATACATACATACATACATTCTTACTGATAATTTTTTTTTGTTGAATAAGAAACAAGCGTTTCGCAATTGATAAAGAAAAAAAAAGTTTGTCTATAACAGTATTGTGCTTGTTTATGTGTTCATAGCCGGAAATTGGCTGGTCTCTTGTTGATTGGTGGCACACTTTTACGACAATTTTCAATGTGACTCTGAATAATTGTCACTTTTACTCTCATTTATTCGCTTTCTTTTTTTGCTTTGTTTTCGTTTTCGTTTGTGTGTTTCGAGTCGATAACGATAACGAAAAAAAAATTTTTCCGGTTTGTCGACCCTTTTTTTTTTTTTTTGGTGTCACAAACATAATGATCGTTGGACTGTGACCATTGTTCGCATTTTTTTTTCTTTAGAAAAAAAAACAAACTCCAAATACGTGATTATTGGCTTTAAAAAAAACATGGCTTCAAAATATCAATTATATGGTTATGGTAAAAATGATTGAACGAAAAGAATCATTTTTTTCCCTGACAATGACAATGACAAAAAAAAATATTCTTTTTTGGATTTTTTTGATGAACAACAAGGAAAATCAATGATGATGATGATGGTGTGTATTGCCACAATATATGACAATTGATTGCTTATCATCATTATTATTGTCAATCGTTGGTCGAATGACGTATCGTGAATTTAATTGTGTGATTTGTACACAAACAAACAAACAAACAATCAAATAAACAGACAAACAAACTTGTTTTTTTTCTTTTGGCCAATGGTTGGCCATTTCGAATGTCCTTCGACTATTGATTGATTGAATAACCAATTGATGATTGGATTTTTTACATTTTCCATTTTTGTCCAACAACAAAAAAAAATAAAAATGATAGGGTCCATCTATTGACCATTATTATCATCATCAACAATTTAATTAAATTAAATATCGAATGATTTGTTTGATTAGTGTGTGAAATTTTTTCTCGGTAAACTGTTAAAAAATTAAATTTTTTTCCCTCTCGATGATGATAATAGTATTTTATATTGCATTAGTGCAATATTATTGCATTTCCGATTGATTCGCAAAAAAAAATGTTTGTTTGTTATGGCTATATGTGTTTTGTTTGTTGTTTGTTGTTGTTTACAAATTCGAGCTAGGCCAGGTTGCCATAGGAACAGCCATCTTGTGTGAATGATAAATATACAAAACAAAATTCTTCAGTTCAGATGGAAGAATCAACTATGAGGTAATTTGGATGGAAAGATTCATCTTATGCTTGATGTTTGATGTTTGATATTGCAGGCGGCAACAATCCACAAGCGATGAACCAAGAAAGAAAGTTACTGGAAGCCAAAAATCGATTCTTAAGACATCGGATAGCGAACCGAAAACAGAAAAATGGTTGTTGGCCAATCATGATGACCAGGCTCATATATCGACCGTTTCGGCTAATATGACTTTAGCCGATCTTCATCATGATGGTGATTATCGATTGTTGATTGGTGATCTTGGTCTTTTTCAAACAAAAACATCGGCCAAATTGAAAGTATATCATGGAACATTTTTACAATCGGAAAATCTTTTAGTCGATTTACCGTGCGGTGTTGTGGTTGTTCATAATGATAAACCCGAATTGACTGCTTCGGTAATCGTGGCTTCCAGTTCTTATCTATATGTTTATCGTAACATGAAACCATTTTATAAATTTTCATTACCACCGCTTGAAACTAATTCAATCGAATTGGATGCATGGACTCAATACAAAGAAGGTAAGATTGATTTGATAACATTGGAAGAAACTCTACAAAATCTTAGTCTGGAAATTGGCCCACGTCAACTTACTTCCAGGTAATTATTCATTATTTGTTGAACATTTCTGTTTTTTTTTGATATCGTTATTTATGAATAACAGGACATTGATGTTGCTCAATACATCCACATCAGAAATGAAAAACAGTATGGCCGAACATTATAAAAATCAAGAATTACGTAAACTAAATGTTGTAACTTGTATGGCTTTGTTGAAAAAAACGGTAGCCGAAACAAATGCTCCTTCCTGTTTGATCATTGGAACCGAAAGTCAAAATGTTTATATTCTTGAAGTGGAAGCATTTACAATGCTTAGTACGGCTACATTGGCAAGTATTCCGGTATTTATACAGGCTAGTGGTTTGTTTGATGTAGAATATCGAATATTGTTTGCTTGTCGTGATGCACATATCTATCTAATCAAACGTGGTTACGATAGTGGTCGTCTTTGTATCCAGTTGAATTCGCAACCAGTTGGTTTGGCTAGAATTGGTACCAATATTTATGTTGCAGCTATGGATCAAACGCTGAGTATCTATACGAACAAAGGTAATCGTACTTGGAACATGAAACAATCAGCAAATATTACCACAATGGAAGAAATTACACTTGAACGACAAGCATTAAATTTGGTAGCCGTTGCTTTGACCAACAAAACTGTTGTATTTTATAATGTAAGTTCGGCTATGATGTGATGATATCCGTTAATGATTCCTTGTAATGCATAGGATCGTAAATGTGTGGACACGCTTTATCTGGATGATGTAGTTGTCGCAATGAAATATGGTCGATTTGGACGTGAAGATAATACATTGGTTATGGTCACTGCAAATGGATCGCTTATTGTTAAAATTCTTAAACGAACAGCTCAATTTCAATTGAGCATTGAACAATCATATGATTTGGACAGAACAGTTGGTTCTTCGCTAAGCATTGGTAATAATTCAACAGCCAAATTGGTTATACCGAAAAAAACAAAATTGTTTGTCGATCAAACAATGCGTGAACGAGAACAATATCTTAGTGAGTATATTTATTTTTTTTCCAAAATGTACACAATGGTTAACGGTTTTGTGATTTTTTTTTTTTTTTTTTTGTTTGGTAGCCATTCATAAAACATTTGAACAAGAATTGGTTCGTTTAAAATTATCCGCATACAAAACATATGCCAAAGCTTTCAAATCAAATCTGAATCCAATTTCATTAAAACGTTTTGATTCAATCAAATTATCGGCCAAAGTGATTGGATTAGGTCCAGTATTTCAGATTCAATTGGAATTACAGAATAACAATGCTGATAATAATGATTTTCTTACCGATTTATTAATGGTTTTTGATTATGATTCAAATATTTATCGTCTCGCATTGAATGTAATACGTATTTCATGTTTATTACCTAATCTAATCTATCGTTATAATAATCAAGTGACTTGTATCAATCAGCTAAACGTATCTGATTCGATCAAGGTAATTTTTTTTTGATTAATTCAAAATGATTATTGATAACTAAATGATTAACTATTTGGTTTCTCTCTTTTTTCTCTTTTTGAAAAGATCTATATATCGCATGTAAAAGAAGAAATTCCATTGCTTACGGTTATTATCAATATGCCACGCAGCGAACAACAATTTGAACAATAACAGCCACAATAATAACAACCAACTTTATTCTGACAACAAAAAAAAGAATTTTTTTTTCAAAAATGATTATAAATTATTAAATGAATGAATGAATGAGGCATTGATAATTGATTGAAGCAATAAATTACACATTGTTCACCGTGTTTCTATGTGCGTTTTGTTTTTGTTTAACCGTAATAACCTCCACCCCAGAATGGATATCCATATGAACCGATACCACCACCACCCCATCCATATCCACCATAACGAATCCACCATGGATAACCAAAATAATATGGTGAATACCATCGACGATAAAATACTGCTTGTACAATATTTGTTGATAGATTCAATGTTAATATCGTTAACATTGTTGCCATCACTAGTAGCAGTATGGTATTTAATCGCTAGTCATCGGGAAAACAATGATAATGAGGGAATGAATTTATGGAATAAAATGAATTTTTTTTTTTGTTGTTGCTTACATTATGGTGCATTGTTGTCGTTGTTTTCCAAGAAAAATAATGGATCTCAATAAAACACAAAAATGAACCGAATAACAATCTCCTGACCAATGAATGTCTTGTGACAAATTGTGCGGTCAGCTTTTATATATGGCCAGTTTTTTTTGTTTTTGTTTTTTTGGTTGGCATTTATTTTGTTCATTGGTCAATGTCGTCAAATTCAGTATAGTATTGATGGTCATTGTCAGTCATGATCAGTCATGGTCAACAACAAACAGTGCATTGAAGCATTTCGAATTTCGAACCAATTCGAGATCAAGGTATTTTTTTTTTTTTTTGAATTGGATTAGCCAACAACAACAACAATTGAGCAACAAACAAACCAACAAACAAACATTCGATAAATGAATTATGGTTTTCAAAATGGTAATAAAAACAAGTATTTCCACTCGGCCAATCATTCATTCTCTTGATAGTTTTAATCGACAGAAGAAAAAAAATGTCACCATCAAAACATAAAGAACCAACTAAAAATGTTCGATTGGTTACACCGAATTTGATTCTTGCGGATGAAAATGTTGAACCAAGTAAACAAACTAATATTACATATAAAGCGAATCGTATTAATACATCTAAATATACGTGGATTACATTCTTGCCAAAAAATTTATTTGAACAATTTTATCGTTTTGCTAATCTTTATTTTCTATTCATACAGATACTTAATTGGCTACCAGGTTTGTTTAATTAATTACCGTTGATGATGATGATTGAAATGATTGATTGATTTTTTAGGTATGGAAGTATTTGTACGCGAAGTACAATTAATGCCATTGTTGTTTGTATTATCAGTAACGGCTATCAAAGATTTATTTGAAGATCGAAGAAGACATTTATCAGATAAACGTGTTAATAATATGGCTACACGTCGATATGATACAAAAACAAAACGTTTTGTACGAATCAAATGGAAAGAAGTACAAGTTGGTGATCTTATACATCTTGCTTGTAATGAAATGGTTCCAGCAGATATATTATTATTACGTTCACAATCGGCTGAAAATGAAGATTATGGTACATGTTATGTTGAAACATCTAATCTTGATGGTGAAAGTAATCTTAAACCACGATATGTAGTACCAGATGTAATCAAACCATATCAATCATTGGATCAGGCTGATTTTGATTTTATTGTTGAATGTGAAAAACCAAATCTAAAATTACATAAATTTAATGGTTCACTTATCTATAATAATGATGATGGTAGTCCAAAAAAACGTATAGCAATAAACAAAGATAATATATTATTACGTGATTGTACATTGAAAAATACTGGATTTGCAGAAGGTTTAGTAATTTATGCTGGTCATGAATCAAAAGCAATGTTAAATAATAAAGGTCCTAGACATAAAAGAAGTCGATTAGAAAAAATGATGAATCGTGATATAATAATGTGTGTTGTAATATTGATTATAATGTGTGTTATTGGTTTTATGGGTAGATATTTTTGGTTAGATCAATTTACTGATCCAAAAATGCGACCACCATATAATGATTATGATAATCCGGTTGAATCATTGGATTTTATATGGCCATTAAAAACATTTGCAACATTTTTAATTCTTTATCAAATGATTATACCGATTTCATTATATGTTTGTATTGAAATGGTAAAATTAGGACAAGTTTATCTTATCAATCGTGATGAATTTCTTATTGATAAACAAACAGGAAAACGTTGTGAATGTAGAGCATGGAATATAACTGAAGATTTAGGACAAATTGAATATGTATTTTGTGATAAAACTGGTACGCTAACTGAAAATATAATGGAATTTCAATGTTGTTGTATAAAAGGTATTAATTATGAATCGGATAATCCAAAAATAATGAATACTACAACTAAATTGATTAATAGTCAATTATGTGACAAAGTAGCAGCTATAGGTGAACATTATAAAAAATGGAAAGATCGATCAAACAAAAGTAATGATCAAAATAAAGACAAAGATGATGATAAGAAATTTGTATTGAATGATGATGAACAACAAATTATACATGATTTTTTCATAACATTAGCCATATGTAATACGGCAACTAGTCAATCTTTACATCAAGATAATTTAAATGCAAAAGGACAACAGGTTATGATGGCCGAATTAAGTGAAGAAACTAAAACAGTAAAAACAGTAAAAACACTTAAAGGATCATTATCATTATCATCATTGTTTCAACCAACAGATTTGTTTCATGTATTTCAAAGTCCAGAATCAATGAAAAAAACAAAAAGTAATGAAAAAAGTCGATCATCTTCAACCGAAGATCATCAACAAACAATAGGTCCATGTTTTGAATCAGAAAGTCCGGATGAAGTAGCTTTAGTAACAGCTGCTTTTCAATATCAATATCGTTTGGTAAAACGGGTTCGAGATTTGGTTACGGTTTTGTTACCAAATAATGTATTGATTAGTTATAAAGTGTTATACACTTTACCATTTGATTCGGATCGTAAACGAATGTCTGTTATTGTTCGATGTCCATTTACTGGACAAATAATTCTTTATACAAAAGGATCTGATCTTACTGTACTTCAACATTTATCATCAGCACAACAATGTAATCCGGCTAATGAATTGGTTTTGAACAAACAATGTTTACATAATTATAGCAGTAAAGGATTAAGAGTTCTTTGCATTGCTAAACGTGTACTAAGCCAACAACAATATGATGATTTTATTGTTCAGGTAAATAAAGCCGAATCAAGCGAAAATCGAGATAAAAAAATATTAAGAATTTATGAAGAACTTGAAAGCGATTTACAATTACTTGGTTCGACAGCTATTGAAGATCGATTACAACATCGTGTACCACAAGTGATTAAAGCATTACGTGATGCTGGAATAATGGTCTGGGTACTTACCGGTGATAAAATGGAAACTGCCATTAGTATTGCTAAATCATGTCAATTGTTTAACAGTGATATGAGACTTCTTACTATCAATTTGAATATAGTTCGATCAAAGGTAATCATGAATTAAGAAGAGAGAAGGGTTGATGTTAACATTGTTTTGTTTTGTTTTTCAATAATAGAAAACGGCACGAACAGAATTGCTCAGACATCTGGATACGGTAAGAAATTTTAGCCGTGATGAAGATGACCAATTATGTTTCGGTAGTATGTCATCGGAAAAATCGATGAACAACAATAATACTAATTCAACGACTACTAATTCAACGACTAGTAAAGAAATGGATCGTAGTTACATATGGCTTAAACGTATTTATCATTTTTTGAAACGTGAAAAATTTGATCCAGAAGATGATGATAATGGTGGGGCTGGTGGTAGTAGTAGTCGTTTACGAAATCGATGGGGATTAGTTATTGATGGACCATCGTTGAATTTTGTTCTACAAAAAGATAATGTTGATTATTTTATTCAATTATCACAATATTGTGGTTCGGTTTTATGTTGTCGAGTAACACCATCACAAAAATCATTTGTAGTAAAATGTGTAAAAAATAAATTGAACGTACTTACTTTGGCCATTGGAGATGGAGCAAATGATGTTGCCATGATACAAACGGCTGCTATTGGTGTCGGTGTAGTTGGTTTAGAAGGTTCACAAGCAGCAATGGCATCGGATTTTGCAATTCCAAGATTTCATTTTCTCGAAAGATTATTATTATTACATGGAAATCTATGCTATAATCGTTTAGCATTGACCATATTGTATTTTTTCTATAAAAACACAATGGTTGTATTCGTGCTGTTTTTCTATCAATTTTTATCTGGATTTAGTGGTACATCATTATTGGATGATGTTTATCTAATGGCTGTTAATATTTTTTACACTACAATACCGGCAATTGTACGTGGTATTATTGAAAAAGATTGTCATGAATCAGTGTTTCTTGATTATCCAACACTTTATGAACGTGGCCGACATTCTACCGTTTATACGATGCAATCATTTTGGGTAACAACAATTGATTCCGTATATCAAAGTTCAATAATATTTTTCGTTACATATGGAATGTTTAATTTTACATCCATTGGTGTTTATGAATTTGGATTAACAATATTCATATTGATTATTATAACCAACCTGCTGCAAATTATGATGGAAAACAAATATTGGAATCAATATTTTGTATTATCAATAGGCATTTCGATTGGTTATTTTATGTCATCGATGCTTTTTCTTGATTTTAATTATTCCGATTCATTACTTTTGATATTGGGTGGACGAAATTATAAATTATTTGTGGTAAGTTTTGTTTTTTTTTGCGTTGAATTTTCGTTCTTTATTGTTGTTTAATCTTATCACAGAATCTAGTGTTTGAGATGGAATTTTGGCGTGCTTTAATTGTCATACCGGTGATATGTTTATTACCACGATTCACTATTCGTACGTTACAGAATATAGTAAAACCATCGTTTCGTATACCGTTCGATTCTCCAGGTGATAAGAAATCAGTCAGTCATGATTATTTCGAAAATTCGTAAATTATCATTAGAGATTCTATTGTTTTTTTCTTATTATTGTTTTCAAATAAATAAATAAAAACTAAATTATCCTGTTTTTTTGACCAAAGTTTCTTTTTCGCTGAGAAAAGAATATTTGCGCACGATCACACATTTTTAGTTTTTTTGTTCATGATTGAAGGAAATGAAGATACTGAAAAAAAGAAACCAATAACAGCCACAAAACATGAAAATTAACGACCCGATCAATCAAAACATTTTCATTCGATTTTCGGGAAAAAATTGTTCTTCTTCTTTTCAATCCTGATTTTATCATCTTGATAGAATGACTGATGATGATGATGATAAAAAATGGAAAATTCATATTCATATCCGAATTCTTGGGCAATATTTTCACTCTGGTGATCATCATGTCCGTTGTTTTCATTTACTTTTTACGGAAATTAATAATAAAAAAAATTTACCTGAACTGGTCGTTCGTTAGCGTGATTGAATCAGGTGATGAATTTTATTATTTGAAATATATAAAAGATGCATCAAATTTGATGTTTTTGAAATGAGAAAAAGCATTTTTTTACATCCGATTTTCATTATCATCATTATCATTCGATCGAACGTTTTCTTTTCATAACATACTCGAAAATACATTCGCATAGGACGTAAAATTCGGGTCAAACAAAAAAAATTAATTACAATTTTTTTCCGTTGTTTGTTTCTGTTAATTATTTCCGACAGCGGATGAAAAGTGAAATAAAAAATATTTCTCCCGGTTCATAATCAGGAAAATTTGATGATTAGGACATTATTTTGATTATTTTCTCAATAAATCTCACCAAAATCGCATCATTTGGTTAGTTGATTTTCAACGAACAAAAAATTCAATTCAATTCAGTTCACAATTTTGGCCATTTACGATAATCCTGAATGAAAAGTTTACAAAAAAAAAAAATTAATTAGCGACTTTCATTTTGATAGATTCCTACTATTCATTGTTCCAATTAATTTTGTTTTGAAAAATAAAAAAATTCTTTCAAAACAAAACTTTAATCACCAATTTTCCATTGAAATTTGGAAAAAAAATTGACTAACCGGTTTTTTTCGAATTTCTTCTTCTTTGCTGGTTTTATCGGAGAAACAAAAATTTTAATTGCTCAATTTTATTTTTAGCTACGTTGATTTGAATAAAGAAATGATGAAATAGAAATTATCCAGGATTCGATTTCATCATCATCATCATTTTGTCGTATTCCTTAAAACGTCATAAATCTTATGATTAAATAATCATTACCTGAATAATTATCGGCCAGGTGTTTCTTTAGAGAATTCTTTTACATGATCTTTGATGAGATGTCTCTCTTGCTATATATATCTGAATCTAAATCTTTTTCTTCTTTGCTTTTTTTTTGGATTCTTCTTCGTTCTTTTTCTTCTTCTGATGATGATGTTGGTATTCTGTTCAAGAATGTCTTTTTTTTAATAAATTAAATTCATTTATCTTTAATCATTATTTGGATGTTATTTTTTTCGGCTGGTTTCATTTCATTTGATGATTGAAAAAATCCAACGTTCAAAAACGAAAACGAAAATCTAATGATTCTTTTTTGTTTCATTCTTGACGATATATGGAATGTGAAAAATTTTTCGATTTGATCATGCGCATTTTTTTTCTGATGAGATTGTCTCTTACCGTTCATTCTCAATTATATAATCAACAATGAATGATGATTTTGGATGATGAAATCTTTTTTCATTTCATTTTCGCCATTCATCATCGAATCGTTGATTCGAAAAGGATTCTTTTGATTTTTCGTTTCTCAATCTTGTCTTCTCCGTTCGTATCGATAAACTATTGTAAACAGAAAGAAAGCAAAAAACAAAAATTTAATTAATCGTTGATTTTTGTCTATTTTTTTTGGAATCATGAAATTTGAAACTGAACAACAAAAACAAAATCAATGAAAATTGGTTTTTCTTTTCTCATCTTAAAAAAAGGTAAGTTGTTATGTATGGATTGATGATTGGTCAATTTTGATTCGAAGAAAAAAAAAGATGAAATTTGATTCGAAGAAAAAATTTCTTCATTCTTTCTTTTTTCTCGTTACAGATGTTTTGCAATGCAATATTTGTTCAAATTTCATAATTAATTTCAACAAACTTCTGTTCATTCATTCATTCATTTTTTAATTAGTATTTCGTAGAAAAACATATCGAATATCAATATAATCAAGAAAATCTTCAAACTTTGTTTTGGTTTTGATTTTATTTTTTTGGCTCGTTTTGAACAAACATTCGATTCGTCTATTTCGATATTTCTGGTTCCTGTCAATATTTATGGGTATAAATAGCTGTTGCTGTTATAAATTATTTCTTCTTGCTGTGATTCTTCGAGTGATGTGAACTTTTTTTTTTGACGAAACAAAAACAAAACAAAATTTTCAATGTTTTGTGATTGATTTTTTTCTGTTTTGTTTTCATTATATAAACAATATTCCAATCAAACAAACAGGAACAACAACAACAACAACAACAACAAATTCAAAATCGATTGTTTCGACTTTTGGAAACGATTTTTCTTTTCATTTTAAAAAATTCTGTTTTGATTCGACGATTCTAATGTTTTCTGTCAGTGTGTGTGTTTGTGTGTTTGCTATGTTTATGTGTCCATATAAAAACAATCAAAGCAAAAACAAAACAAAACAAAAAAACTTTGAATAATTAACGTTGGAAGAATCAATGTAAGTGAAAATTTCTTTTAACTTTTTTATCACTCAAAAAAAATATCGATGCAAAAACACAAACCAAAAAACAGACCAAAGATCTATTCAATAATTGATATTTTTGCTGAGTTGAGTTGATTGTTTTTTGTCATCAAAATGAACAAAGAATGACAATAATGATGATAGAATGCCCTAAAGCTTGAATCGTTTGAATAATGATGATAATATAGTTTTTTTCGATTTTGTTGATTGGAATTTTCCTTTTTTTTTTTTTTTTTTTTTTGTGCTTGCTTCTAATCCAGCAACCAAAAACCCGTTTCATTTTCATCCAGTTTTTCATCTAGTTTCATTTAGTTAATGAAATGATTTGATTTTCAGAAATCAACCAACCATAAAAAAATAGAAGAAAAATTCCAAGGTGTACATTTGAATGAATGAATGAATCCTTTCAATTTAGCTAATTTTAATACATTAGAAATTTCTCAGGAATTTTCCGACAAACAAAAAATAAAAGAGAAAATCCATTTTTTCATTTGTATTATCGAATCATCAGTATTATCGAATGACAATGAGAAAAACAAAACAAACAAATTTCTTTAAGTCAATTGGGTTTAGATTTGTAAATTTCAAAAATTTTTTAAAAAATTTTTTAAAAAAATTTCCATTCAATTTCAGAATCAAAAAATTTTTTTTTCCATTTCTGCTATTGACATTTCATGTTTTTGTGTGGATTATTTTCAATTAATTTTTTTTTTTGTATTTTTTTCGACCACAATTCTTGTTTTGATTTGATTCAATTTAAAAAATGTTGTAAGTGACATCATCATCATTTATAGATTTGAATTTAGTAAATCATTGGCAAAATGATGATTTTTTTATTTTCATTCATTCATTTTCAGTTTTTTTTTTTTGTTTATTTGTTTAGCATCTGAATGTGAATTGAATTCTATGGATGTGAATGTGAATCACATCAAGTTTGTTTTCTTCTTTTTTTTCTATATCACTTTGTACGAGCCTGACATTATTATATCACCACCAGTATCTCCATTATCCGATCCTCTTTTCTCTTTTTTCCACTTGATTTTCTCTCCATAGATTTCATCTCTGTATAGAATACAACAAAAAAAAATATATTAATTTTCCAATTTAGAAATCAATCAATCAATCAATCAATCAAATGAATTAAGATATCATTATCATTGAAAATGAACAAATTAATTCCATTCTTCATTGATTTCTTTATCAATTTCGATATTTACATTTAAATGATGATGATGAGGGCTGTTGTTGTTGTTGTTATTTGATATTTTTTTTTTTATTCTTGTTTTTGTTTTGCTAAATAGCCTCCTCGATTAATTTATTTGTGTAGAAAAAAACATTGATACAAATGAATGAATGAATGAATCGCACATACACACACACACACACACACACAGAAATCAATTAAATTGTATTTGTTTATTCGGTTGAATTGTTTGGTTTGATTTGTTTGTTTGTTTGTAACAAATTTTCCACTTGTAATTTGACAATTTTTTTTCTTGCTGGTCTATCTAGATAAGAAAACATTCGAAATCATTTGAATTCAATGGAAAGAAGAAATTATATAATTCACATTTTCGAATGAATTCGAATGTTTTTGTGTGAGTGATGGACGTATGTGTTTAATTTGAATTGTATATATCGATTATTCAATCGATTATTTAATCGGAAAAAAAATGAAAATACAATTTACTTCAATGTAATTTGAGAATAGTAATTCTTTTTTTTTTTATTCTTCGAAAATTACAATCACCAACATCGAACAAAAACAAAATAATCTGCCTTAGGTTAGATTATAATTACATCTTTTGGATCATATTATTTTTCATTATTCAAAATTATTAATTATAAAAAGTTATGAAATCTTATCTTTTCTGTTATAGGTTGAATACAAAAAACAAAGCAAAAAAACAAAACAAAACAAAAACAAAATAATGAATAGAATAGTTACATAGAAAAAAAAGTTACATTATGAATATGATTTTATGTTGATAAATGAATGAATGAATGAATGGAAGAAAACATAGAAATGATACCTTTTTTTTGGTTTTAATTTGAGGTGTTAATGATAAATATTATATAATGCAGTAGGCAAGAGAGAGAGAGAGAGAGAGAGAGAGAGAGAGAGAGAGAGAGAGAGAGAGAGAGAGAGAGAGAGAGAGAACAAAATGGTTGAATAATAAAATGATGATGTAGGAGTAATAATGAGATCCAGAATAATGAATACAATCAACAATCAAAAGAAAACAAAAAAAACGACAAAAACATAATTCCATTTGAAATTACGAAATGTAAATATTTATTTCTGTCAAATATGAATGATAATAAAACAAAGTTCTGTTACTAAAATTAACTTTTTTTTAAAAAAATACGAATATATTTTTTTATTCATAGAATCAAAAATTGTAATTTGTTTTATAATTTATTCATGAAAACAAAAATAGATCATCAAAAAACAAAACAACAACAAAAAAATAATGATGGGTAATCATACGGCTACATTACGACGTTTACAAACAACAAATACTACATCATCACAACAACAACAACAACAACAACGGCCAATTAGTAATTATCATCATTATCGTTTTCGATTTTTAAATAATCGAACAACATCATCAGGATTTCCATATCGTCATCATTGTAAAAAAACAACAACAACAACAACAACAAATAATAATCGAAAATCAAATATTATAAATAGAGAAATTGATCAAACAATTATAAATCATGAATCGAATAATAATAATGATAATAATTTAGTAAAAAAATCAAAATTACTCGATAAAAATGATAATGATAATTGTAATAATATTATTGTTATAAATAATAACGATATTATTGATGATGATGATGATGATGTTGATGATAATAATATTGATTTATCAAATGAAATGAATCGTTTACGAAATGAATTACTTAATTCAAAACGTAAAATTTATGAACGTGAACAACAGCTATTAAAATTACATCGTGAAGTACATAAATTACGTTCAGTATTAGATCATTCAGAACAGATGAATACAATGATTAAAATGACAACATTACAACAACAACAACAACAAGATTTACATCATTATAATCCTCATTTATCAAACAATATGATGGATATTGATATTCAATCTACAAATAATAATAAATTAGATGTAACACAACCAGAAAAGAAAAAAGGTGTTAGTGGTGAATCAATTACAACCACTATTAAAACACCAACAACAACTGATAAAAATAATAATAATAAAAATGAAAATCGTTCAAAAAATATTATAAATTTTTTTTGGAAAGATTTTGATTGTCGTCGTATTATACAGGATGCATTGATGGATAATTCATTTCTGAAAAATTATCTAAATAATGAACAAATGGATTTAATTGTAAATTCAATGTATGTAAAAGAATTTTCAAAAAATCGTTATATTTGTCGTCGTGGTACATATGGTTCACATCTTTATGTTATAAGTTATGGTCATTGTGAAATAATTGATTGTCGTGATCGACCAGTAAATCAAATTGGTCCGGGTAAAGCATTCGGTGAATTAGCATTATTATATAATTGTACACGTACAGCATCGGTACGAAGTAAGTTGTAATTTTTTTTATAAATTATAATTTTTTAAATTATAAATTTTTATAATTATTTTTCCCCGTAAACAACAAAATAACAAGCATTAACAAGAGTACGTACATGGGTATTAGATCGTAAAGTATTTCAAATGATTATGATGAAAACATCAATGGATCGTACACATTGTATAAAACAATTTTTAAAAAAGTTTGTATTATAAAAACTTTAATTTCGAATATTACTTAATATTTTTGCTATTCATCTACATAGAGTACCATTATTACAGAATTTAAGTGATGAAAAAATTACAAAAATATCGGATGCTGTTGAAGTGGTATGTATACAACAAGACATGAATATTTTCTTTTATTCAATTCAAAAGAACAAAGAAAAAAAATTCACAGGAAAACCATGAATGAAACAAATCATAATCTTTATTTGTTTTGAATGTAATTTTTCGTTTGTTGTAACCCGATTCTGAATCGTAGGCAAAGACAGGCAAAAACATTTTCAAACATTTGTTTTGTTTTTTATTTAACCGAAAAACAATCTATAATAAAAAAAAATTCATTTGAATTGAACTATAGTGATGATGATGATGATCAGACAAAATCCAATATAATCGGATTTTTTCATTTTTCAAATTTCAAATGATTAAGTTTTGTTTTCCCTTGGTTATTAGGACCAGAAGTAGAGGAGAAAAAGAAATTCTTTTAAAAAATATCTTCGGCTATGACTTTTTTTTCGGATGACGAAAATGATGTTTGATGTTTGGTGTGTGTGTGTGTGCGAAAGAAAACAGAAAAAGCCTTTCCATTTTTTAAATATTCAAATCCCATTTATAAATACCCACGCTGTAGCCGAATACCGAAAATTTGGTTAATCTTTACTCTTTTTTTTTTATGTTTCAAGGATTATTATCCACGCGGTGAATATATTTGTCGTCAAGGATGTTTTGGTGATTCATTTTATATAATAAGTAAAGGTTCGGTTAGAGTAACTAAAGTACGACAATCATCATCATCATCAAATCATCAATATTATCATCATCAATATGATTTGATTGATGAAGAAGAAGCTATTAAAGAAGAAACAATACGAACATTAAATGAAGGTGATTATTTTGGTGAACAGGCATTATTATTATTGGATGATACACGTGAAACATTGTTACAATCAACAACAACAACAACAACAACAAATGAACAAACAAAAACAGCTACAATACAAACAGAATTATCCGATAATATTGGTGCAATACGTACGGCTAATGTTATTTCGGAAGATTGTGAATGTTTAATATTGGATCAGGCAAATTTTTTTAATCTTCTTGGTGAATTACAGGAAATAAAGTATGTTTTGTTTTTCCCTTCCTACATTCAATCATCAATCTTGTTATTTTTGTTTTGTTTTTTGCATAGATATAAATCCTATACTGATTCGATTAATAAAAATCAAAAACATTCATTATCACCGGATACAATGATAAATGAATGGCAAAAATTTCATTCAAAATCATCAACATTATCATTATCATCATCAACGGGAACAATTATAAATGAACAAGATTTATCACCATTTGAATTGTTTGTTAAAAATTTAAAATTAAATGATTTAGAAATATTAACACAATTAGGTATGGGTGGTTTTGGTACTGTACATCTTGTACGTTGTCGTAATGATCATGATAAAGTATTTGCAATGAAAAAATGTTCAAAACAATTTATTCGTCAATCACATCAACAACAACATATTGTTAATGAAAAATTAGTAATGAAATGTGTTGCTGGTAATAATCAATTTATAATTAAATTATATCGTACATTTCAAGATGATTCAAATGTTTATTTTCTTCTGGAAACGGCACTTGGTGGTGAATTATGGACTGTTTTAAGACAAAGGTAATTGATTTTGAGTTTTTGTATCTGATATTGACAAATTAATTGATTCAATTTTCAATTTTCAAAACAAAAAAAAAAGAGGACCATTCAATGAACAATGTGTTCGTTTTTATGCTGCATGTGTTATCGAAGCATTACAATATTTACATTCAAAAAATATTATCTATCGTGATTTAAAACCGGAAAATTGTCTACTTGATTCGGATGGTTATTTAAAATTAACGGATTTTGGTTTTAGTAAAGTATGTTTGGACAGAAATTGGTAAAAATTAACAATTTTAACTATGAATTTTTTTTGTTTCTTCAAACCCCCAAGTATCTACCGGCTGGTGAAAAAACATGGACATTTTGTGGTACACCTGAATATGTAGCACCGGAAATTATATTAAATCGTGGCCATGATAAAGCTGTGGATATTTGGGCATTAGGAATATTGATTTATGAACTATTAACTGGATTGTAATTATCAATTATTAATTTACTTTGATTAATTATAAAAATTATTTTAATTTTAATATTTTTTTTTCTTAGACCACCATTCATATCGAACGATCCATTACAAACCTATCATATTATATTACGTGGTTTTGATTCGATTGGTTTTGATGAGAAAATATTTTCCAAACATTGTGTAAATATTATACGTAATCTTTGTTTAGAAAATCCAAATGATAGACTTGGTATACGTGGACGTAATGGTTATAATGATATTAAAAGACATAAATGGTTTTTAGGTTTTAATTGGAATATGTTAATACAAAGAAAATTATTAGCACCAATTAAACCAAAATTAACATCAAATACTGATACAAGACATTTTGATTGTTTCGATATGGATACTATAATCGATAAAGTGATTGGTGATAATAATAATAATAATAATAATGTTAAAAAACAAGAAAAATTAATGAAAAATAATAAACATTCCGGTTCAATATCATTACTTAAATCATTATCAAGTTGTTCGGGTAGTGGTGGTGGTGGTGCTATTGGTGGTGATAGTGATACTGAACGCAATTTATTGAATAATAAAAAATCAATAACAACATCGGAACAACAACAACAAAAACAATTTACAAAATCATCAAATGATGGTTTAAATAATAATAACAATGATTATGGTGTTGATGATGATAATAATGATGATAATGATAATGGTTATATTAATGATTTTGATTGGGAACGTTATTTTTAGAAGAAGAAAAACGAAAAAACATCAACCAACCAACCAACATCAAACCATAAAACCAATGTTTTTCCTCTTCAAATTATTTTTTCATCGAAACCAAAATTATTATTTTGCATCTTGAATTTTTTTTTATTAATCGAAACAAAAAAAACCGGATAATAAATTCAATTCTTTACCGGAAAAAATTCATTTTGAAATTTTGTTTGACTGAAATTTGATTATGCGCAAGCGCGAATGCGGCATTTTTTTCATTTCGATGAAAAATGAAAATTTTTTGGAAAATATTCTTGAAAATTCAATTACGATATCAACAACAAGAACATCATATTTAATTATGAAAATTGAAATCAATTATCCTGAAAGGCTGATGATAGTTTCGTTGAATAATATTCTTTTTTTCATTTTCATTGGAAAAACTTTACATAAACCGAAATGAAATATACTACTTCATAAACTCGGATTTGTTCGCGAAATGTTTAAATTAACATCAAATAATCGTCAACGGTGAAAAGTATATAGAAAATTTTAATAAAATTACAGAATTTTTTGTTCAAAGAGTATAGAATAAAATTCAATTACAAATCATCAATATAAAATTTTTATTCGTTTCGAATTACATTCCAGCAAACAACAACAACAACAAATAATCCACCACTTAACCCCAAACAAAAAATGGATTTGGAACAAAAATTAATCAAATGGTTTAATAATAAAATTGATTATTTTGAAAATCAATGTAATAATGATCATATGATAAAACTAATTCGATCCAATGAATTTCAATTTAAATGTAATAATATTTGGAAACAATTACAACCATTGCGAGCATTAATTTATGATACGTTAAATGTTCAAAATCAACAAACATCATCATCATCATCGACTGATTGGATTAAAATAGTGTTGATTTTAAATTATCGTTCGATTTGGTTGAAAATTTTATTCAAAACTTTTGTTCGTCAACAATACGGTGATGATGATGATGATAAGGATGAAAATTTGTTGAGAAAAATTTTTCAAATTTTTATCGATTATGATGATGATGATCGAAAACGATGTACAAATCTGATTTCAATGATTTATTGGTTGGATCATGCTCGATTAGAATTGACCGAAATGATTATTCATCCATGTTTATTTCGTAAATGGCCACAAAGTTCGGAAAAAATTCTTGATAATTTTTTACGGCAAACATTTTATCCGGAACAATGGCAAAGGCTTAAATTTCGTTTAAAACAATCATCATCATCATCAACATCGTTTAAACTTGGCCATCATGAACAACAATTTCATCATTCAAATTTTCATATCGAACAATTATCAATTGATTTATCGAATGGTATACGTTTGGCACGTATTATACAGCTATTATTTCCGGAAAAATTTTCAATAACATTATTATCACAAATGAAACCAGGTAAAGATATGGACAATGTTCGTAAATTATTTGAACAATGTCATCCTATTTTTTATTGTTATGATTCAAAATTTGAATGGAATGCGGAAAATGCATTAGCTATTGCTAGAAATTATCGACAACAAACATTAGAAACATTACAATCATTGATGCGTATCGAATTTAATTTATTAATCGAACAAAGATATTGTCTTTATTTGAAACAGATTGTCTTCATACAAAGATTTATTCGTTGTCGAAATGAAACAAGACGATTACGTAATGAATTTTTACTATTACGTAAATCGACTATTACTATTCAACGATGGTATCGTTCGAAAATAGCCGCTCGTAAACAACGTTTAAATTATAACCGGATACGACAAGCGACGATAATCATACAGCGATGGTATCGATGTCGCCGTAATATAATTATATGTAGAAATTATGTTGAAAAATTCTTGATACATAGACAAAAAGCCGCTCTTACAATACAACGATTTTGGTATGGTTATCGATGCCGTAGGCAAATTTATAATAAATATCCATTGATGGAAATTATTTCAATCAATCTTAGTAATTTGAAACAAAAAAAACCATCAACAATAATCATTACAATAGGAATGAAATCAGAAAAAATATTGAAACGTATGGAAAAATTGACAAAAAATTCAATGATTAATAATCATCGTATGATTTCCGATCAATTTATTAACGATCTAAATGATTTATATCGTTTTACTAAATATTCATTTGAAATTCGTTATCGTTTACTGCAACAATGGCAAATAATTATACAATGGTGGATTGATTTACTTAAGTGTATAAATCGTAGTGAACAACATAAAATGATTGCTTTTTATATTGTATCAATATTTTTAAATTTACAAAAAATTTCATCGATCAGTATACAATCATCAGATCAATTAATAACTGCATTAATTCATATAATGTATAATCATTTTAATTATCCATCATTATTGACTAATTCTTTATATTTAATCAATGGATTAATTGATCAAAATCCAGATTTAATTAAACAATTATCAATAGATCCAAAATGGAAACGTTTAACCAATCGTATTGAAGGTCGTTATTTACAACCATTAAAAATGAACAATATTGTTGGTGGTGGTCAACAGATAAATCAGGATTCGGAACAACAACAACAATGTGATGAATGTGGAATAATACAAATTATAATTAAACAAATTATAAATAAATTGTGATTTTAATTTCTTAAAACAAAAAATACAAAAAAATCCAATAAAAATAAATTGAACACCTAGTAGTGACATCTGTTGATGATTGAATTTATAAATTAAACAATTTATTAACTTGAGCTTTTTTCTCTCCATTTTCATGAATTTGTCGTTCAAGATATGGTGGTATCTAAAGTTTGAAATTCAAGCGGGAGAAAAAAAAATTACAATTACAAAAAATATAAATATAAAATGTTATATTTACATGAAATAAAATTGGCTGCAAATTGATCAATAATTTTAATACACCTAATGAATTCTGTGTACGTTCCAATTGATTAGCCATTTCGGTTGAGATCTCATTTACTGCTTGACTAGAAACAGATATCCTTCGATAATGATTATTATTATTGGATGATAATGATTTTGGTGATCCTTCTTGTTGAGAAGGAGTAGGTAAACCAATTGAATCGATTGTTGTTGATATACTTGGACGTTTTTGACCATTTATTGATGTTGATTGATGATTATTACGATTATTTGATGATGGTGATGGACAAAAATTAAAAAGATTAGCAGCTAATAATGTAACAATACCATCCAATGTAATCAGATTATATTCTTTAAATCGTACAACTTTATTTGAAAGATTCAGTAATGCATTCAAACTATTACGATGTGTATCATTCAATGTAAGCATTAATAGATTTAAAATCTTAATTTTAACAAATATATTCATAATTTTCGGTATCATTAAAAATATATCCATTAATTCATTTGTCATTAATGGTGGTGATAAACGACGAATAAATAATTTTAATAATGATGCAACATCATGAACATTATATTTATCGAATATCGTATTAATTTCATCAATATCATCCGGTTTATTTAATTTATAATAATTTAAATAAAGATCGGTTAATTCTTCTTCCAATTTCTTTTTGATCATTATCATCATCATTGTCAAATCGAATGATAAAAAAAATAGAAATCAACATTAGGTTAGGTTAAAATAGAATCGAACATTCATTTTGTTGTTGTTGTTGTTGTTAAACTTACATTCAAACGATTTTTAGTTCCAGGAACACGAAATATTCCTTCTTCTTTTACACCATTTTCACCAAGATAATCGATCATCTGAAAAAAATGTAAATAAATACCGGTGATATAAAAAAAAAATAAAAGATAAAATTATTACTTACATGTTTCAATATGGAAGGAACATCTAAATCATTTTTATTACGTTCATTATCACGTACATGTAATGCTGTAAGATTACCACCAAATATTATTATTGAACGATTTTCATTTTTACTTATTAACGATGGAAATGTTTTACGATTTTTTGAAAAATTTGGCATCGGTATTATATATGTAGAACAATTATTTGTAATAGCGGTGGCATTATTATTATTATTATTATTAATCATATCATAATTCATCGATGGTGATAATCGAAATAATTGTTGTAATTGATTAATATCGGCTTGTAATTCAAGTAATGCTAATGTTTGAACAGCACCGGCTAGATTTTTAGTAAAATCTTCACAATAGGTAAGACTTTGTTGTTGTTGAAATGCTAATTCCTAAAAAAAAAAAATCAAAAAAGAAAATTTTCAATTAATTATTATCATAAAACTCATTTATAAAAAAAAATTTGATTTTTTTTCAGAAAGAGAAAAACACAACAAACCAGGATCTTTAAAGGTGTTTAACAAACCCACCGATTGTTTATTTAAAAAAAAAAATCCATTGTAATTAATCGATCTATTCGATTGGAACAGGACAGGATTGTTTTGTTTTTTGTTTGTCAATAAAACAAAAATCATATCGATCAACCGAAACAATAATCAGAAATGGAAACATACAAACAATCCTCTCACTCTCGTTACCAAATGATTCGTATCAAAAAACAAAAAAAAAATTAAAAATTAAAAAATGTCTAGATTTCGCCTCTTTTCGCTTAATTCAAATTCACAGATAACCATGGTAATTCATTAAAACCAAATCAAATCAAATCAATCATTCGAAGAAGAAGAAAATGGTGGGGGGAGAGAGAGTACTATGATTGTTCAACGAATCTTACACAGATCTTACACACACATACAGTGATAACTCTTGTTTGACTCTTATCTTAAAAGAAAAAAATTGATCGATAATAATTATATAATGATGACGACGATGATGATGATATAATCGAATTCAAATCACAATCAAGCAAGTTGAATCACCTCCATCCAAAAAAAAAAAGCATGAATCAATCTGTTGACGGTGGTGGTATGTTGTGAATCAAATGATCAATGATCTATGTTTTATCTATGTTGAATTTAATCGTTGATAATGTTTTGTTTTGTTCAATTGATTGATCGATAATCTTGTTCAAAAAAATGTTTTGATAATTTAAAACTCCAACAAAAAAAACCATATAAACCAACGATAATATTATTATTATGTATAATATTTGGTTATTTCGATCAATAATTATATTCATTTTGTATACAATTATTTTATCATCGATTCATTTTGATATCAATGATTATCATCATCAATGTAATCAACGACGAATAAATTTTCTACTTTTACCAACAGCTAATGCAATGAAAAGTGATGAAATTCTTGTTGCAATATTAGCGGCTAAATTTCTTGGATTATTTCATAAAGATAATGATTATAAACCAAGACCACCACCACCACCACCGCCACCTCCTCCACCGCCTCCAATATTTGCACCACCAATAATTCTTGGGTAAATATGATCTTAATTTTTTTAATGATTTTATTCATTTTATAATCTATATTAATTTTCATTTTAACCAAAATAGTAAACCGAAACGATGTAAACCAAAAAAATGTTGCCGTAATCGATTACCAAAATTTTTAAGCGAATCATCATATTCATTCGATGATGATGATGATGATAATGATCTTGATGGTTATGGAACTGAATTTGATGATAATTATGATGATGGCAATTATGATGATAATGGTGTCGGCGGTGGTGGTTATGATGATATTGGTGTTGATATTAATATTGGCAGCGCTGGTGGTGGTGGTGGTGGTGGCTATGATAATTCTTATGGAAAAAATTTTGGATTACCAAAAAATCGTCCATTTCCTATAACCGATTCGAATGAATATCGTTCACTTGAAATGAATAATAATAATCATAATAATAATAATAATGGAAATCATAATGGAAATCATAATGATATGAATGTAAACGCAAATTATTTACATAATAATAATCAAATGCCGCAACAAAAACAACGACCTCAACAAATACAAATGTATGCATCGGATCAATCATTACAAACGGGTGATGAATATAATACCGGAACTAATAGTATGGAAAATAATGATGGTGGTGGTGATATGATTCAAGAAATACAACCAACATTTGATGATGAAAATGATGAACAATTATCATTAGCAAGTAAAGATATGATAATAACTGCAAATGATAAAAAACGTAAAACAAAAACAACAAATATTGGTAAATATTTGAAAACCAAATTACGTAGTACAACAAATTTATTGTCAATAAATAATAATTCCGGTGATATAATGGGAAAAACAAGAATCAATAAAGAAAATCGATTGAAAAAATCTAAACAATCAAAACGTCGTCAACGACAAAGAAAATCTGAAAAACAACGTAAACGTCATCGTCGTCGTCGCCGTCGTCGTAAACGGCGACGAAAAAAACCCAAATCTCCGAAACAAAAACCAATTGAAAATGATTATGATGATTATGATGAAAGTATAACAACCGAACAAACAATTATTCATTTGGGAGAAAAACCATTAACAAATCTAAACGAAATTGAAGATAATGGTAATGATCAATCACAAGAAATCAATGAAGAATCTGAAACAGAAATTCCATCTACTGAAGATGATATTAATCAAGAAATGAATAATGATGATATTGATGATGCTGAACAACAACAATATATGACAGTGGCTAATAATAATGATAATAATGATGATGAAATAACAACAACTGAAATGACATCAGTAACAACCAGTGAATCAGAGATTGAAACAAGTTCAAGTGAAAAAGTAATTATGAATTATACTTATGTACCAATGGATTCAACACAATTAAGTCATCAACAACAAGAACGAAAATTAATACCAGATAATATTCGAAAATATCTTGATCGAATACGATTATGGAATAAACGAAAATTGAATGCAAATGGAATGAAACCATCATTTCAAAAAGATGATCAACAAAAACATCATCATCAACAACAACAACAACAAAGACCATTATCATCAGCAGAACAACAATCACAACCACAAAGACTGCCACCATTTCCACCACAAATTCCATTTCCAATACCAATAATGCGACCAATGTTTCCAATACAATCAAGACCACCTTTTCATCCTCCTTTAATGATTCCACCACCACCACCGATGATGATGATGAGACCATCACCACCAATGCTGAATCCAATGATTCAACATTCACAATTTAATCAGCCACTAAAATCAATGCCAACACAACAACAACAACAACAACAACAATTTCAATCACATTCACATCCAATGATAATGAATTCGGGACAAATTGTTGGTGAACAACATGTTGTCTATCCGTTATTAAGAAAATCTGATCATCAACAACAACAACAACAACAATCATCATCATCATCACTGCCAACACAACAATCAAATTGAAAAATTCAAAAATAAATCGGATTTTCCATGCCGGCGCCATGCGAAAAAATAAAATCATTATCATTATTTTAAATAAAAAATGAGAGAAAACCGAATTTTTCAAACATCTTTATCGGATTTTGATTTTTTGAACAATTTAATCTAATTTTTTTCTTTCCTAGAAAATTTCTCATCCTTTTTTTACCGATAATGATGATGATGATGATGATGGGAATTCAAAATTTTCTCTTTTTATTCAATTTACAAAGAAAAAGATGACCAACGAAAAGCGATTAAGTCTTTTAAAATAGAATCAAAGAGAGAGAGAAAAATTATCAATTGAATTTCGATCAACCAAAACAACCACAAAAAAATCAATCGATCGATCGATCGACAAATCAAATCATTTTCATTGTCAATAAAGTGAAGGTCATATCTAAACCCTTGAATTCAACAAAAATGTATCTACTACCAACATTCAATACGTTTTTAACAATAATAATTGCCATTATCGTCTTTGAAGATATCATCAGAATATTCTGGTTAAATTCTGGTCACAATCATCATCCTAATCATCATCATTACAGCAGCATTACAACAAAATTCCTAATATCAGCATTTCCATTGAAAAAATTATTAAAATTACAATTAAAACAATTAAAACAAGAAAATAAAGCTAAAAAATATGGTCTAAAAAAAGTTAAATATTTAAATGTTGAAGAACATCATCAACATATTTATTTAAATGATTATATTCTACCAAAACAATCAAAACCATATAAACCAAAACCAAAACCATATAAAAAGAAAATCAAAACAACAACAACAACGACGACGACAACGACAACAACACCGAAACCATATATTTATCCACATCATCAACCAATAGCAGCAATACCGGTATATATTCCACAACATCAACAATATTCATATGATGATCATTATTCATACGATGGTCATCAATCATATCAACCAACAAATTATGATGATGAAAATTATGGAACGATTCATTCGGATTATATTAGTTATCCATATGATCAATATCATGATCATTATGATGATAATGTGGATGATGATTATAATCATAATAATTGTTTAATGAATTATGGTCAAAATCATCATCAAAATCAAAATTATAATGAAAATAATGATTATTATGGACAATATTATGGTAATGATAATTATAATTATGATGATGATAATGTACATTATGATCATATCTATAATGGTATACCGGCATCAAGAATTAATCGACGACAACAACAATCGAATCCTTTGAATTTTATACGACCATCATCATTATCATCACATCGTTGTTATCGTTATCAATCACCATTATGGCAATATTTTTCTAAAATTGGTTAAAAATAATAATTTTTTCAAATTCAAAATTTTCTTTGAAAACAAAAAAAAAAAACAAAAGAAATTTGAATAAAAATGAAATTAATTAAATAAAATTATTGTTTTCTCTCTCTCTCTCTCTCTCTCTCTTGCTTTCATTTGAAAATTTAATAGGAAAAACCAACGGAAATGATAAACACTTCCGTGTGTGTGTGTGTGTGTATGAATTAGTCAATCAAAGAAAAACAACAACAACAACAAAGGTGTAAATCAAACCTGGAAACAAATTAACAAAAAAAAAAATTAAAAAATCTTTATTTGAAAAATGAAATTCTATTCATACTGATTTATTGTTTTGTCGATTGATCAAACAAAACTGTCAAAAAAAAAAAATTCAATAGTATAGATATTTAACAATTCCTGTTTTTCATTCTATTCGATTGTGGTTGTTTATTGATTTTTTTTTGTTTCGTATGGGAATTATCATCGTTGTTTTTGCTGTTTTGTTTTGTTGTTCTGTTTTTTTTTTGTTTTGACATACAACAGAAATGTAAATAAACGTAAAACATCAATGAAATGAAAATGAAAAAAATAAAACCAGACAAAATAAAATATTCAACATGTTGACAAATTAGCTATGGAATGATGATGATGATGATGATGATGATCAATTAAGAAAGAAAAAGTGAAGAAAAAAACAACGGAAAAGAATGTTTTTGTTTTTCCCCCCCTTAACACTTGATAACGACAACGGTATTTTTCTTTTTTTCTTTTTCGCATTCGATGCATGAATGGATGGATGCGTCCATTTATTATCATCAAATAGGACCATTAGACAATTAAAGATTTCTGGAAAAAAAAATTTTTCATTTCAAAATCAAATATTGACATTAACACCACCACCACTACTACTGGTTGACAAATTTTTGGCAGTTCTCTCCCCTCTTGAAAACCTGTTAATCATATACAGGTGTTACAGTTTTGTTTTGAAGAAGAAGAAGAAAACCGAATTGAGAATGTGACATCTTTATATTATTTTTTTTCCCGGATATATTTCATCATCGTACAATGGATGGATGGATGGATGAGAATGATGTGTGTGGATCATCGATTTTTAGGTCAATCAAATATTGGCTCTTTTTTTTCGGGTTACTGGATCGATCTATCGATCAATCGATCGATCGATCGATTGGTCAAGCAATCAAGTTATTTTTTTTTGCATATAAAAAGACATGATGACATTCTTTTGCATAAAAATCCAGAAGTTTTCACTTTTGTTTTGTATTCTATGAATTGATCACCATCATCATATGAAAATTTTCAAATGGATTTTTGGGAAATATAGATTATCGTTTTTTCAATCAAGTGATCCAACCAATATTCATCCATTTTTCATCGAAAAAAGTGAACAAACATTGCCCGTAAAAAAACAAACAAACAAATTGAAAACATGAAAAGTGATCATCATCGATCATCATCATTATCATCGAATAAAATGACGAAAAAATCATTTTCATTTCTATTCATCATATTGATATTGTTTCAAATAATTTTATCAACAAATAATTTAGTTGATTCAAAATTAGCTCGAATTAAAATGATGAAAAAATTATTGAAAGCAAAATTATTTATAAAACCATTGATTAAATCCGGTGCTATCAGGGCACCAATGTTACATTTAGTTATGCCAATGATGATGTCATCAGCAATGAAATCATGGAGTCAAGCTGCTACAGCCGGTATTATGGCTGCAAGCGGTAATGATAATGGTGGTGGTGGTATAAGCAGTGTCATTGGTGGAAATGGTTTCGCTAATATCGGTTCAACAGGTATTGGTGGTGATTTACGTAATAAATTTATGTCAAATCTACCAAAAATGCCATTCTTACGTGGTAAAGAAAATGTTGCTGTTGGAGCTAAATCATCTTCAGGTGGAGGTAATGGTGGTGGTGGTGGTGAAAATCAAGCACAATATATTATTGATATGAATCAATTTTCCAAAAATATGGCCAATCTACCTGAAATGTATGGACGTTTTTTCAAAAATCTTGTCACACAAAATGGTGATGATAAAATTGATCAAGATGATGGAAATACTGCAAAATTACAACAATTATTGAATAATTGTCTACAACAACAACAACAAAAACAACAAAAATCGACAAATATTTTTCGTAAATATATGACCAAACAACAACAACAACATTCGAATTATAATCGATGTGTATATCCGCAATCGTCCATCACCATATCGTACGTATTATTTGAATTGACCAAAAAATTTTATCCAAAATGATTCGAATTTTCTTTACAGATGTCGAACACCGCAAGAATGTTCGATGCCTTCATCACCGAAAATGATTCCGCAAACAGAATTAGCCATTTTAGCACCGGTTATTGTTGATGATGATAATGCTGCTGCTGCCGCATTATTTAACGCAAATAGTAATAATAATTTACAACAAAATCAACAATTTATCGATTATAATGGTGGTGGTGGTGGTGGAAATAGTGGTGAAATAATATCAACACAACAATTCATACCCACACAATATGAAGAAATTCCATCCACCATTGTTACTGGAGGTGGATCAATGGATGAAATTCTAACACCACAATCACCACCAGCGTCTCAACAATCATATCAATATAATCTTCAACAACAACAACAACAAAATGGTGGTAATTATCATCATCATCATTATGATGCTAATTATCCACAACAAAATCATCGAAAATTATTAGAACAATCATCATCCCATAATAATCATCATAATCATCATTATAGCCATAGTGGCAATGGCAACAATAATAATAATCATCAACCATCATCATCATCTGCAAATCGTCAATATTAAACATTATTCTGTGAATCAATCAATCAATCATTCATTCATTTTTTGTTTGTTTGTTTCCCATTCTTGTCATTTTTGTTTCTGAAAATAATCTCATCTAATTCATAATTCAGTTATTTCATTTTTCTCATGTTCATATTTGTTTGTTTCATTTGTTAAAAGCCGAATCAAATTGTCATCATCATCACATCATACAATTCATTTGCTCATCTCATTTCATTCTCGTTATTTATAATAATCCTGTCATCAGTCTTTTGATTAGTCATCATCATCATCATCAAGCATCACTATTAAAAAAAGATTTAAATTTAAATTTCATCAAATCAGGTCTACACTTGTCATAAAGTCTTTGTCTAAAACAAAAAGCAAAAAAAACTAAACAAAATTTTACCTGTTCTACATTTGGATAGCATCTTAATTACAAAGTCCATTTGTGAATTTTTTCAACAAAAAAAAAAAAAATTCAAATGAAACACACGCACACCAAGAACATTAAACGCAAGCAATTTTTTTTGTCAATTTTATTCATTTTGGTCAAAGAAATGTCCATTTTTTTAAAAAATGTATTATGTAAATTCACAACATGCATCATTCATTCATCATTCATTTCATAATCATAATCATCATTCGTCAAAAGTCTGATTTTCACCTTGATTCGCTCTTGTTTTTTTTGTGTTGAATTTTCAAAAAATATGACGAAATTTTCAAATTATTGTCAATCATAGACACTCATATTACCTACACAAACATTCAAAATTAATGAAAAAAAATATTCAAACTTACAATTAAATATTGATGATTTTGATCGATTAGAAATCGAACACCAAAATTTTCATATATTAATAATGCTTGTTGTTCCATTGCTGTCGATGATGATGATGATGATGATGATGGTAATTCATCTTTTCTTAATAAAATTGGTTCTAATAAACGATATTTAATCTGTTGTGGTTGACGATGTTTACCACGTTGTGCTTTACGATATGATGCATTATATTTAAAATATTTTATACGAACAGAACGACCATCACTATCATTATTACCAATAATTTCATTTGAAATTTTATGTTTCTGTACGGATGATGATCTTGAACCGGTATTGAAAAAACGTTTTAAACGATCCTGTAAACGATGTGTAAATGTTTTCTTATTATTATTATCCGATTTCATTGATGATTCTGAATCGATTACATCGAATAAATTCGGTGTTGATTTGGAAAATTTTGATAATGATGATGATTTTGATTTTGATTGTAATCGATGTTTTCGTTCATCATTATTATTCAAATCAATTGATTGATTATTATTATTATGTTGTTGTTCGAATTGATAACAATCGATTGTTTCATCGATTGTTGGTAATTGTGGACGTTGTTTTCTTTGTCGTAATGTATTGAATTTTTCATCAATCACTTGTTGTTGTCTTGGTGTTAAATGTATATCAATTTTTTTACTTGTTGATGATTTTTTCATTAAATTTGCTGGTAAATTCCGTTGATGTTTCTGATGATGATGATGATAATCTTGTAGAAATTCACGTGCATTTGGATTTAATATTGATTGAATTTGTTTTTTTCCTTTAAAAACATCTTTTGTTGTCAATGATGATGATGATGATGATTGTATTGAATTAACACCATCCACACCACCACCATCGCCATTATTATTGATATTTGTGATTATCATTTGTTGATTGTTGTTTTGATGTTCATAAAGATGTTGTTGTTGTTGTTGTTCGATAATCATTGGTAATTGATCATCTTCATCGTCATCATTATCAGCATCATATTCATCATCATCATCATCATCATCATCTTCGATAACAGTCAATTTTTCAATTGTTTTATTTTCTATGCAATGAAAAAGTAAAGAAGAGATTTTTTATTCAAAAAACAAAACAAAACTTTCAAAAGAATATTCATATGATAAGACGATAAAGAAGCAAAATGATTTATCAAATTGAAATTTTCCGAAAACTTTCCCTAAACAACAGAGAAATTTTTTTTAAAAAAAAAACTTCAAAGAAAATCCTAAAATGTGATTCGAAATAAACAATGTGTATCCCTAAAAATGTTTGTTTTTTGTTTTGTTGTTTTTTCGTCTGATTCATGCTTTTTTTTAAAAAAAATATGATTTCATTGAATTAAAAAGATAGAAAAAATGACACACACACACACATGTCATTGAACGAGATTTTTTTGGCTTTATCATCACCATTATTGTTATTATCCTAATGAAGCTTTATGGCGCCCAATCTGTGTGTGTGTGCAAGGCAAATATCATCATCATCATCATCATCATGATTGAATGTCACATCATATCATTTAACCATTTTCTCTCTCTACATTCATTTAGAGGGAAAAAAATGAAATAAAAGAGTTTCTCGATGTTGTTGTTGTCGTGGTTTTGGCCTTAATTTCTGTGTATGGATTATCCATTGTCAAAAGTAAATTTTTAAATAAAATTTTGATTTTTCAATTTGGCTTATTCATGTTCGGTCGGTTTAGGTAGGCAGGAATACTTACTAAAACTATCGATATGTTTAATATCGAATGCATTTAAACCCAATGAATTAATTAATTCATCATCATCATCGATATCATCATCGTAATCATCATCATTATCATCGGAAAAACTATCATCAATATAGGTAATTTTAGGCTTATTTTCATTGATAATTTCCGATGTTGTTGTTGTTGACGATGTTGTTGATGATGGTAACGGTAATGAATCAAACATTATTGTTGAAAATGGACGTAATTTTGCTTTTGCTGTTGTTGTTGTTGTTCGAATTTCATTTCGTTGTTGTTGTTGTTGATTTGATCGTTTAACATTGTTTCGAGGTTGTTGAATATTTCCATTATCATCATCATCAACATTGATGATATTATTGTCATCAATATTTTTAGATATGTCAATCATCATTTTATTATCATCATTATTAACGATTGTCATTGATGATGATGATGATGGTTTTAATATTGGTTTAGTATTAAATGATGATTTTTGTTGCTGTTGCTGTTGTGGTTGTTTTGACAATTTATTCTTCATCATCATCATCGATTGATCGATCAATTTAATCAATTGAAAATTCAATAAAGGTAAAAATTGTTTCTTTTTTTTATAATAATCAATATTCAATGTTAGTTGGATAAACACAAACAAACAAACTAAAAAAAGTTTTTCCTGTTGTTGTTGTCGTTGTTGTGGATGTTTTCATTGATTTCATCAAATAAAAAAACAAATTTTTGATACAAACAATATGAACGGACAAACAAAACAAGGAGAGAAGGAAAACAAAACAAAACAAAACAAAAATTTATAACCCAAACACAAACTAAAATTATTATAAAAATGAAACGATGAAATCACTGATTTTGTTGTTGTTGTTGTTGCAAATTACCAGAAATAACAATATCATCCAAATGGATCCATAATAAAAAATTTTTTAAAAGAAAAAAATTACCCGATGATGATGATTAGTGTTAATAATTTTACGGTTGCTATTCAATTTTGATAATGATGATTATTGTTGTTTTTTTTTTTTGGAATGTCAACCACCATTATCATCATCCTAATCATCATCATTGATGATGAGAGATTATCAATCAAAAATGATGACAAATTATAATTTGGATCAGAAGAAGAAGAAGAACGAGAAGAACGGTTTTTACAATTTCCCTCATTTAATAATGATAATTTTAAATTTAGATGTGGACATTGATAATAACTGGATAAAGAACAAAAAAAAAATCAATAACGATAAGGATGATGACAATAAACAAAATCTCAATCGATTAATCGATTGATATTTCATTTACAGCATCCATTATTTTTTAAAGAAAAGAAAAGAAAAGAATAACATTGATGGATTTTTTTTTTTTTTTTGTTGCTTGGTTACTTTGATTTTTTTACTTTTTTTCTGTTGTTGTTGTTGTTGTTGGATGAATGAATGATGTGAATACTATTAGTGTGAGTTGGATTTCCCTTTTGAAAAAAAAACAACAAGGAAAAATTACAACGCAAATGAGAGATTAATTATTGTGCAATATTTTTTATTGTTGCTGTTTTTTCTGACTTTTTTTTTGATCTGATTGAATCATTTCGGGGGTTTTTCACTAAGGTTTTTCAAGTGGTTTTTTTTCGGTTGTCGTTTGATTCATTTTTTTTGGTTTAAAAAAAATTTCAAGTATTTTTGGCTTGATGCATATTTTTTTATAAAAAATATAGAAAATTTCATTGATTTTAATCATATTTCTTACATGTTTAAATGGGAAAACAACAACAACAACAAGAGAGAAATAGAGAAATAAAGGTAAACACACAACAATAACATAAAGATTGTTTCTCGTGCAACCATCCATATTACCATATCGTATGATGATGATGATAATTAATGATAATTACGATGGGAACAATCATTATAAATTATTATTATGAGAGGGGAAAACGTAGTAGTAAATATCATCAGAAAAAAAACAACATAATAAGGATCTTTGTTATAAACTATGTTTGTTTGGCCAATATAAACCATAATCAAAAAATATGAGCATATCTTTTTCCGGGAATGAATATAATCACAATAACCATATTTCAATAAATGAGAGAAAGAAAAAAAGGTTGACATTATCGTATGAAATAATAATAATTTTTCATTCGTTTTATGGAATATATATCAATCATAATAAATGGATTGTTCCAAGGTAATTTTCATTGGCATTATATTGTTTAAATCAAATTGCCAACATCCTTTTGATAGATCATAATGACAATGTTTTAAAAAATTTTCAACAGTTTTTTGACATTCAATAAATATAATCATTTTTTCTGGACTTGTTCGTATGATTGTAAATAATGGATTTTTAAATAATGACATCATATATGAATTTATAAATCCGGCCAATATCATTGAATGATTTGCTTCAATTATTATTTGATAAACAATATGTTTTTGTCGTTGTTCTTGTTGTTGTTGTTGATCATTAGTTACATTTTCGATATTAGGCTGTTTTGATTCGATTTTTGTTATTAAACTTTTATAGCCTTGATCTTGATCCAAATCACAAGAACCACCGCTAGTTGTTGCTCTATTCATTTGATTGTTTGATATTGATGATGATGATAACGATGATGATGGTGGTTTATCAATTATTCGATTCAACATTAACCAACGATCTGTATCGATAAATAACCATTCACCAAAACGATTACGAATCTGATTCGAAGACATTTGTTGTAATGATAATAAATTTTTATCAACATCATTATTATTATCATCATTATCATCATCATCATCAATGGTAATTTTCATTAAATCATAAACTACCGAACATAATTTATCGATACGATTTTCCAATCGATCCAAACGTTTGGCCAATTCTCGTTTGCTGGTCATATTTTTGGGAGGTTTTTTTTCGAAAAAAAAATGAAATGAAAAAAAAATTTGTGACCATAAAAACATTCGATTCGAATGAAAAAAATAAAGTTCAAAAATAATTTCCGTTCATAAATGACATTTCGCAAAACAAAAAAGATTTCGACAAGTTCAAGTTTTTCTTTTAAAAAATATATTTTATTCATCAATTACGAGGTAATTAGAAAAAGAAAGAAAGAAAGTTTCGACAACATTGATGTGTATAATACGAAAATCAAAAAAGGAAAAAAAAGATCAAAGAAATATAAATGAAATCAATTATGATCATTGATCATTGTTGTTATCACTAGCTTTTTTCGTTGTTTTCTTTGCCGATGATGATTTAGATGTTGTTGTTGTTGTGGATTTTTTAGCTTTTGAAGCCGATTTCTTTTTAGCAGCTGCTGATTTAGCTTTCTTTTTAGCTTTCAAATGATTGGCAGCTTTTTTCATTAATCTTTTTTTGATAATTTTTGCCGTAAGTCTTCGTTGACGTTTGGCACGTAATTCAGCACGTTCTTCCGACATATTGGCTACTTCCATTTTTTTCGATAAACGTTCTAATTGTCGAAATTTTTCTTCATTTTCTGGTTTAGCTAGTTCATGTTTCCATTGTTCTAATTCTTCAAAATAACGTTTACGATCAACTTCAGCTTGTTCATCGAATGGTTTTCGTTCTTCCGGTGATAATTGATGCCAATTTTGTGACCATTTTCTTACTTTTTCAAGATGTTCCGGTGATTTTACAGGTGGATATTTACCATCCGGATATTCTTGTTTAAGATGATCACGAATATAGAATATGTATGATGATACAGAACGTTTTGGATAGTTTAATTCACGAAGTTTACTTTTAATACGTTGACGATTTTTTGTTTTAATTTGATCCTAATATGCGAATAAAAAGTTTCAGAAATTAGTAAATTAATAAATTTTGGTAAATTAAACTATTTTACCTTTTTAATTCGCTTGAATTGTGCCAATTCTTCATCATTCAATGTGCCAAGATATTCATTCATAGCTGATTTATATTTAACAAATTCTTCGGTAGACATTTTTTGATAATGTTCTTTTTGTTCAGGTGTCATTTGTCGCCATTCTTGTCCAGCACGTGCAAATCTTTCTTTAACAGGCATTTCTGTTGGAAATCGTTTAAAACAATCACGAACAAATAATGCAAATACATTTGATGAACGTTTTGGTGGTGGTGGAATTGTTATTGTTGATGATGATGAAGGTGTTTGTTGTTGTTGTTGTGATCCACTTGAAGCGGCGGGAAAAAACAATGACGAACTAATCGAAAAAGATCGATTATACGATAATGACAATGAAAGATTTGAGAATCTCCATAAAAAATTATCTAAATGTTTTGTTTTCAACATGATTTTCAATTTAGAAAATAAGAAATTATTTAATCAAACAAAAAAATTTTTTTTTCCGCGTAAACTTTGACCGAACTCAATTTTAGCAATGTCAACAAATAATAACAACAAAAAACACAGTAACCGTCTTTTAGGATAAAAACAGACAAAGATGGCAGCACTGTTGTAAAAAAACTTTGACCACATGTTTATTTTGGAACGTTGAAAAACAAAAAAGAAGAAAAAATTTGAATCCGATTTTCTGTTGTTTTTGGTTGTTATCGAAAAATGGGACGTAAAATTTATATTGGTAAACCAACCGATCATTTAGGTCGTACTGTATTTCAAATATTGGCTAATCTAAAGAATTTCGGTATCGGTCGTATGTTAACTCGTCATGAATTTGATAAATTTCCTGAACCATCCTATCATATTGTTAAACGTGTACAAACATATATGGATCCTGAATTAAAATATGGTACAATTTGGTGTGAAACCGTAATACGTGGTCAACGTTTACCCGATATTCGTCCACTAACAATAACCTATCGACCGGATTTTCGTTTAATACCGAAAGATGAAGAAAAAGAATTTATCGGTAATTATTCGATAACAAATTTAGGTGATAATAAAAATATATTACCTAAATATTATCAATTACCACCATTAATGCGTGAATGGATGCATCGTTATAAAGCAAGACGTCATCATCATGATCAAGATGATAATGATCAAAGTCTTGAAGAATTTCTTATACCATTTGTATATCAGAACAGGAAAGATTTAAAAAAATCAGATGCCGATCTATTTTGGATTGCTAATCGTTTGGCTGAAGATGGAGAAAAAGCAACAATCGATTTTGATGGTCATTATCATTTTAATCAAGATTATTTAGAAAATTGTACAAAATAATTGTTTTCTGTTTTAGCCAAAAATGTTTGTAAATATAAATGAAAATGTTAGAAAAAATTAATTAATAAAGAAACTTCTATTAGAAAAGCGCTGGAATTGCCCATTTATATGAAAGACAAAGTGTACCATCCAGATTATATAATGGCCAATCGATACGATGACAATAGCTTTGTTCTTTATCATCATTCATTTGTTCTTCGTTATTCGGTGTAAAACAAACAACAGTATTAAGACCGAATGAAAATTTCATCATAAAACATCCATATGGAAATTTTTCGGCCACCATTTCACTACAAGCCTGAACATTTTGTCGAAATGGTAATCGAATTTTTCGACATGAGCCAGGTTGATCGATTTCATTTTCCGATTCCGGTGGTTGTTGAGTGGTTGTGGTGGTCGATGGCTTCGGTAATCGATTGCTTGGTCGGGATTCAACAATCATGACGAACATGATGATGAAAATAATAGCTGAAATAGCGATAGATTTCATTGTTATGGTCGAATTTCCAAGAATTTTCCAAATGTTCGTTTGAAATATGATGGTATGATTGAAAGTTGCCAAATTCGATATGCCAAAATCAGTCGAAATTCATCGAATATTTATATGGTCAAAAAACATTGACCATCGATCAAGATGATAAGGTTTACATGATGATAACATTATCAACATGTTGATAATCTACCTTTTTAACCTTTTTAGGTAAGGTGATAACATGGTTAGTTAAGCGCGTTTGAATTCGAACACAATGTATTCACGATAAGCACACGCAAGTCAGGTTAGAATAAGTTGTATGTTGTTTGATATACATGTAGTAGCGGCGTTGGATCAACTATGCATAGGTATGATTGCATTCGACATACGAATATTATTCACAAATATGTATACTGCTACTTGAACGATTGTGGTGGTGTTCAGCTCGTCTAAAAAAAACAGGAAACAAAATTTTGTCCAACCTAACCAAATAAACTCGTTTCTTTGTTTTGTGTATGTTCTTTTTTTTTGTTGTATTCCCTGTTCTATACTGACTAATTGATGACTCATTATTGTCTAACCTAACCTATTGTTATTGTTGATGAAATAGAAATTTCAAAAAAAAAGAAATTGATAATTTATTTCGAAACATCAATTCGAAACAACAAATTCATCAAGCAAAAAACAATGATGAAATCAAATGATGATGAAGAATTTCATAAATTTTTCGATTCAATCGGTCTTGATTCATGGATCGAGCCATTGAAAAGTAAGTATTTTGGTTTCGGTTTTAGTTTTTTTGTAAATATCAATTTACTATTGTTTTCTATTATTCTTGTTATACAGATGTCGGCGTTTCATCATTGAAATTTTTATACATTAATTTTAACGATATAATCAATGATGATAATGATGATGAAATTTTAAATTCATTACGAACAAATCGTCTTCATGTTAAGGTTTGTTTTGTTTTGATTGATTGATTGATTGTCATCCGATAGTAATCATTGTATTTATTGCTATAGATAATATTAAAACGTTTAAAGGATAAATTTGATTCCAATAACAATGATTTGCCAAATGTAAATACATCGATCCTAAATACGTCAACTTTAAATACATCAAATGTAAATACATCATTATCATCATCATCATTCGATACTACTCAAGTAGAAACTCCAAACAAACGACCTAAAAGAAAATGTGCAAAAAAATCTAAAAGTCCTAGTCAATGTAATGGATTGTCAACACCTGAACAAGCGAATGATTCTACTCAAAAATCCGAACATAAATTTCCACAAACAACAGTAATGCAAGCTTCAATATTGAATGCAAACATTGAAGGAATTTATTATGAAGAAAAACTTATACCAAAACCAAATGGTGGTCATGAAGAATTTATTAAAATTTTTGTACCCGAACCAGTTGAACCGAAAAAACAACGATTTCTTGATGATTGGCATCAATATGGACAGATTCGTTTTTTTGATGCTGCTAATTATCAACCAAATTTACCACAAATTTTACATGAATTTATGGCCAAAGTAATAGCCACTATTGAACCAATACCACAAAAAGAATTTGATCAAATGAAAGAATTACTTAGTATGACTTTATTTCAAGATTTACAACATTATTTTATATGGCGTTTACCAACTAGATTTTTACATACAGTTTGTGATCGATTAATACAAATGTATCCAATGTGGGATGATGGATCACCAACTAAAACGGTATGAATTCTTTCATAAATATTTATTTGATTATTCTGATTGTTTACCAAAAAAAAAAAAAAAAAATAGGAAACGATTAAAAAACGAATATTGGATAAATATATGCATTTTCGTCGTTATAAAATAGCACCCGATTGGGTTGAACATAGATATATTATGTTGAAAAATGGTATGATGTTAAATGTTTAATACTAACATTCGATTTTCATTTGAAATTTCAATTTTGTTTTTAGAAATTGAAAATGGTGTATTACCGAATGGTGGTAAAAAACGTGGCCGTTTAATACCACCAAAACCACCAGCTGTTGATATTGATAGCGAATTAGATACATCGACGACAACAACAACAACCAATGTTGTTTGTACACCATCAATAATGGATATTGCCGATACTGATCAAAGTTTAAATATCACTGCAAATGAATCTGTTGATAATGTAGCTACAGCTGCTTCGGATGATGCTGCCGGTGATAATGGTTGTATTGTCGATAATGTTAATAATAAAAATGTTGATAATCAATCAATGACTATCGATCTTGAATTGCTTGAAAATATCAAAACAGAATTTGAATAGAATAATAATTAACTCAAAGAAGCCAAAAAAAAATGTGGAAAAATTCATTTATTTTTTACAAATTTGTCAAAAAAATATTTTGTTTCAATTCATTTTCTAATATAATTTCGTTTCGTTTTGTTCATACTATGTATGGCACTTTATTGAAAATAATAATTTGTTTTTTTTTTTGTCAACCATGAACCAAAAAAAACAAAAAACAAACAAGAATCACATCAAAGATTATATCAGGAAAAAAAACAGAACAGAGGATTAAACTTTTTTCATTAAAATGTCAATAATAATGATAATGAGATTTCTGAAGAAAATCTTTTTTGTTTTGTTTTGTTTCGTTTTCATCATTTTAATAAATAAATAAATATCACATTTAAAATTTTTTTGTGTTTTGATCAATGTTTTTTGTTTGTTTGTCAATATGTACAATGTAAAAAGTCACCGGATGATTGATTTGCATTATTATTCCATACAATCATGTTCATTATAATCAATAAGAAAAGTTTCAAGTTTTCCTTTTCCTTTTACTTCTTGTATACCACGTGAATATGGTCGAAATAATTGATGATCAATTAGTACTTTGGCAACATAATCCGGTATTTGTATTTTATTTACAACACCATATGTATCCATACGACTTGCAACATTAACCGTATCACCCCATATATCATATTGTGGTTTAATAGCACCAACAACACCGGCAATAACCGGCCCCATTGAAATACCGATACGTAATTGAAAATGTTGATCAGCTGTTAAACATTGATTAACAGTTTGTTCATCACGTGGTATTGAATTTAAACGATTTAAAACACGCATCATTGATAAGGCAAAACGTATCATTATAACAAGATTGGTTACTTCTTGTTTTGTTGTAATCGAACTCTATATTCAAAAATAAAATTTATAATTTTCATATTAGATTTTCAAAAAAAAACAAACAAACAAAAAACATACATCAATTGATGCTCGACCTGGTTGAAGACCAGCAGCTGCCATATAAGTCGATCCGATTGTTTTAATTTTTTCGATTCGACGTTTAAATTGAGGTAATATTAATAGCTAAAATTATAAATTTTAAAAAAATTAACAAAAATGAATCAAATCAAGAATCAAAATCAAAACAAACCTTATCAAATTCACAGATAATATCATTAAGAATATATAAATATTGTAAACCATCATCATTATCTTTGGTTTCAGTATAGAAACGAAAAAAATTCGGTATTGCAGCAAACATAACCGCACATGAATCATATGGTTCATAATATAATGAATTTGCTTGTTCAGGATTTGTTAAAAATTTTTGTGCAACATGAATTGGTAAAATATTTTTCAATAATAATTGATTTACTTCACGCATTAAACGTGCTTCACGACGTTCACGTTTTAATTTATGTGCCCATAAAAAATCTAACCGAGAAATATATTCAATTTGACGATCAAGTACATGAAACATTAGATAAACAATAAATAGATAATGTAGATGTGACATTGTTGGTGTTAATAGATCACCAAAAAATTGTTGTTGATTTTTTTCAAATAATGTTTGCTGTTGTTGATCATAATGTTCATTACGAGGTAATTGATAAAAACGATCAATACGTAAAAATATTGAACATGGATGTAAATGTATAATCAATGATATTGTTGATAATGCAACCGTACTTAATGCAAATTTAAACCAAAGATTTACACGTATAAATAATGAAATGGATGACATTGCCAATATTGATGAATATGTATAATAACGTGACTGTTAATGAACCAAAAAAAACAACAACAACAAAATTAGATCAATCAATCGATAATAACATCCAAACAAAAAGAAAAAAGAAACATACCCATTTATAAAGACATTCTTTACCAATAGTATTTATTGTACGATTATCATTATGTTGATGAATTTTTATTTCTTGCATTTGTGCCATTGAACAATGTGACATATCCATTATTGTACTTGTTATTAATAATGTTGATATTAATAACCAAATTAACATACGAAATTCAATACCAATCATTTGATTTTGTCGTTTTTGTTTTTGTTGATTATTATGATTATGATGATTATGATGATGATTATGTTTGGTCAATGTATAGATCAATGAAACAATGGCAACTATTATGGCCATATAACAAAACCAATTACCACGTTCGGTAAAGAAAAATCTTTGCCAATGATCATCATTATTATTATTTGAATAATAATCATAATCATAAAGTGTTAAAAAACGTATCACAATTATCATTATGGTTATGATTAATGATGCAATCAGATAATATGGAAATAGATGATCATCTTGTTGTAGATATTTTAATTCACGTTTGAGATCGATTCGATGTATACGTTTCAAATGATTCCATATTGATTTTGATGATGATGATTTATCACTACATTCACCATCATATAAACAACTTGTTGTTGCTGTTGATGATGATGATGTTGTTGATATTGATGATTGTCGTCGTTGATCAGGATGATGATGATTTTGTTGTTGTTGTTGTTGTGATTGTGAATGAATAAAATATAAAAATATTGGATTAATTTCCAAAAATGAATTCTTAATATCATATTGTCGTTTTAGATTGAATGACATTTTATCAATTGTTTGTGATAATGAATCATTCGAACAACGAATCATTTCACCATAATTTCGTAATCTAAATCATTGGTAAAAACAAACAAACAACAGATGAATTCTTCGCACAAAAACAAAAACTAAAAAAAATAATAACTTACGAGTTGATCACTTCAGACATTGGTCTTCGTCGTGATGAATCTTGTCTTGACCAATTCTGTGAATATAGAAATAAATGAAAATAAGCTTTGTTTGATTAATAAGAAGAAGAAGAAGAAAAAAATAACATTACCCTATGTCGATATGTTGATTGTTGATAAGAATTTGTTGTTGTTGTTGTTGTTGTATTTGTAGTAAAAACATCTTCTTCAACTATTGATACTTGTCGAATAGGACGACATGGTTGACAATCATTATCAATTTGATAATTATGATGATCATGATGATGATGATGAGGTAATTGTGGATCAATCGATGATGATGTCGTTGATGATACAGATGATGATGATAATAATGATGAATTTGTTGTACAATCAGATCGTTGATCTTTGGCTATTAAATAATTTGATGATTCAATTTTTTTAATCATATTATTATTGTTTTCAATATTTGATTTATGAACAATTTTTCGTTGTATCAGATAGGTTGTTTCATTTTTCAGTACATGATTTTCAATTATTAATAAATTATTCAATATATCGGCCGGTATTTGTTGTAAACTAGACATTGTAATATGTACAAAACCGGGCCGGCCTTCTTGTTCCATTTGTGATGCTTTCATCGTATCGATTGACCATATATCAAATTGCCATTTTTTCAAACCTAATAAACCGGATAATATCATACCGGTATGTATACCGATACGCATATCAACATTGATTCCTGTTTCATGACGATATTCCCTAAAAATGATGATGATGACGATAATTGATTTTTGTTTTGTTGGATGGTATGGGGTTAAACAAAATGTTAATTATTTAGAATTGTAAATAGATTTGT
The DNA here is from genome assembly GCF_027571235.1 of Dermatophagoides pteronyssinus. NCBI lineage: Eukaryota > Metazoa > Arthropoda > Arachnida > Sarcoptiformes > Pyroglyphidae > Dermatophagoides > Dermatophagoides pteronyssinus. The sequence goes on along the minus strand of NW_027461532.1, from coordinate 2,349,474 downwards.
ATATCATCATCATACTTGATAATATCGAGCATATCAAGACCCATCCGTAAACAATTGGCTGCATGACGTTTATCTTCATCATCCGGTATACCACTAATGCAATAATAACAATCACCCAATAATTTTATTCGTAAACAATCATGATTCTAAAATTTTGTTTCAATTCGAAAAAAGTGACAAAAACAAGAAAATAGGAAATCAAAAATCAAAGTCAAAGTAAAAAAATCAAAGTCAAAAACAAACATACCTCAGCACGACAATCAAATCTACAGAATAAATTATTCAATGCTTCAACTAATGCTTTAGGTGATTGTAATGTTTGTGTTAATGCCATTGAATTAACAATATCAGCATATAAAATGGTAACATTTGAATATTTATCAATATACATTTCACTAAATGGTCTTCCAATTGAACCATTTGAACCACTTTTATGATGATGATGATGGTGAGAATCAATATGGGATTTTGTTGAATGTATTTGATTTCGATGTTCATCATTATCATTATTATTATTATTATTACCATCAACATTGATTACTGTATTATTATTATCATTATTATTAATCATCGAACGATTCGATGATATTGATGATGACCAATTACCAGTAAATTTTGATCGTATATCATTACGTACTTTTTTCATTAAATGTTTTGGTAAACATGATGCTAATAATCTTTCCTGTTCATCTCTTTCAAATGTTAATTTATATTTTGATTCAACACATTTACGATGATCTAAAAATGCACGACGATTTACAATTTCAAGTAAATATGTTACATAAAATGCAACTAAACCGGCTAATAAATAGAATAATATATCGGATAATAGATAAAATCCACGATAACGAATTGCCTGGCTCCATTGATAAAAATATTGCCATGATGTATTTGTTGTTGCTGTTTGTATTGATAATGGTATTAATGGATCCGATGTTGTTGATGATAAATTCATTAAAACCGATGATGATGATGATGATGATGATAATGGTTGAAACATTTGATTCAATGTATGATTGACCATTGTAGATAATATTGCATCAGATGTTATCAATAATGTCGATGATGATGATGATGAAATCGATGATAATGTTGTTGACATTGTTGTTGAATTTGTTTCTTCAGCTTTAACCAACGTATAATATAATGGCCACCAAAATATTGTAATCATAATTTCTAATAAAATAACCAATGTTGAACAAGTAATTGAATAAAGACGTTTTGGAAATGGTAATAAAATTTCATTACAAAATATTAGAAAAAATATTGGCCGTGTTGTTTTCCAACTGGATAATAAACGTATTGTATTCATTGTATTCATTTGATCATCATTATGATCATTATGATCATGATTTGAAAATGTTTTTGATAAATTTGTTGTTGATAATTTGTTTAATGTAGATGTCGATGTCGATTTTGATGTCGATGATGATGTTGAAATAAAATACCAAAAAAATGTACCATATTCAGCTAAAAACATTGTTATAAATAATATAAATGCAACAAATGATTGTATAAATGTTGAATTGTTTAACCATCGTTCATCATTATATGTAGTGGCCAAAAGAAATAAAATATAAATAATTAATGTTATTAAACGAATGATTGCCTGTAATGGATAGGAATAATCATGATCATGATCATGATCATCATGATTATTATCATTTTCCTGATTGTCACGAATGTAAAATATATTCAGCAATGATGTCGAAATCATACAGTAAAGCGAAGAGAGCGAGAGAGAGAGAGAGAGAGAAAAAAAAAAGAAAAAAGAAAAACAAATAGATCAATATTATTCTAGATTTATCGATAAAGTTAAAAAAAAAATTCATTTTAAAAAATTTGTTTTGTTTTTGAATTTTGATAATTTTAAAACTTTTTTCTTTTTGTCAGGAAATATTATCAGTTTGTTTTCCCTGTTTCTGTTTTAAAAAAATGGATAATTTGTTTGTTTGTTTTGTTCTGAATTCCAATCAATAAAATTAACGAAAAATATATACACTGAGGGACAGAGACAATGTACAAATCATCATTCGATTTTCTGATGGACAGAAATGAACAAAAAAAAAAAAAAAAAAAAAAAGTTGAAGGTCGAACAAAACTATTGATCATCGATGATAATCCTATATCATTTAGTCGCCCACCATGTAATTCATTCTTGTTTTTGTTGTTGTTGCTGTTCTGAAACAGAAAGAAATATCATTGAATCTGGATCGGAAGGATTTATTGAATATATACAATGGAAACAAACAGTAGAAAAAAAACCTTTGAAAAATTCCTTGAAAATCTGATAAATCAAAAAAAAAGTTTTTGGATGAAAACTTTTTTTTTCCCATTTCCAAACATTTCAATAGATAGAAAATTCAAATCATAATGGTCACGGTGATATTTTTCCACAAAAAAAAAATCCTTTTCAGAAAATTCATTCATCTCGACTGATCATAATGTTATTTACCTTTTTACTATCTTCATTTTGGGATAAAGTTTATTTAAAAAAGCACATTCAAAAAAAAAAACAAATCTATAAATAGTATGGAATGGGGAAAAAAACAAACTTTTTTTTTACTTCTTTTAATCACACTATATACACACACACACACAGTAGTCTCATTTGGCAATCTTAATTTTAGCTACCTTTGAATTTTGAAAAAAAATGAATGATTTTTTATTTTCTGAATGAATGAATGAATAAACTTTTCAAGCAAAAAAATTTCGAAACAACATTGGAAATAATGCATCTCTCTCTATGTGTCTGTCTGTCTTTTTCCCCCTTCACTATATATCATTCGGCAAGGATAACAGGATTCAATGTTGGTTTTGTTGTTGTTGTTGTCGTTTCATTTGAAATAAACATTTATACTTTTTTCTTAAATGACAAATAATTAACACTAACGTCGTCATGTTTCAATAAGAATTTTTCTCATTTAAATTTCATGAAAAAATTTCATTATTCAATTTGAAAAATGTCAAATATCGGGTTGATATGGAGAAATATTTCCATAAATAAGCAAGAATATTCCTTGGAATTTTTCACCTGAAGAAAATGTATGGCTCACCTTTTTATTAACCAAAAAAGAAATTCATTCATCAACACACACACCTACGCACACATCAAAAACATTACCAAAAAAAATCATTTTGTTTGTAGTGAAAAAAAACACATCATTGTCGTCACGAGTGTCAAATTTTGTTGTTGTTGTTTGAAAAGTTTCAAATGTCACATTTTTTTCCACAAAAAAACAAAAAAAAATTTACGATTATTAACACAGACACACAGGTAATGGATGTTTTTTTTACGTACAGAGTACAACACACAGTTATTTTTGAAATATTAGAATTACAAAATAGTGATGGAACACAACGAAAAAAATGATGAGTTTTTCTCGATTGAATGAATGTTTGTCTGATGTTTGTTTGTTTGTTTTTGTTTTGATTAGAATATTCGAGAAAAAAAAATTGTTTGAGATTTTTAATTTCAAAGATTGAAAAATTTCGATTAGCTTTTGGGGATTCTCTCATCTTTTGTTGTTTGATGATGGTGATGATATTTTGAAATTGGATTTTGTTGAATAAAAAACAAACAAAACAAAAATTTTTCACCAAATCACCAAACCAAAAACCAGAACATTTTACATTCAACAAACCCAATAGATTTAATGAGAAAAAAAAATACAATTTTTTTATTTGAAACTCTTTTTTTTCTCTCTCTCTTCCAACTTCTTCCATTGCAAATGATTTTGGATAAAATTTTTATTTTTTTCATTTGCTTTCTCTCAATTCATTCATAGTGCATCATATGTCTCTTTTAATATTTTCAATAGAAAAAAAAAATAATTGGAGAGAAAATGATTTACCTGCAAACAGGTAATGTTACTTCTTTTTTTTTGTCTTTCTTTCTTATTTTCCACCCCCAACATTCATATAAATCTTCAATCTTCTTAAGACTCTCTCTCTCTCTCTCTCTCTCTCTCTCTCTCTCTCTCTCCTCAAAATTAACAATGTTTTCTTTCCAATGTAGATCGTTTGGCAAACAGAAGAAGAAGAAGAAGAAAAATTTCCATTTTCCATTTTCAATTCAATTTCTCTCTCTCGCTGAATTTTCTCTCTCTTTTTTTCACCGCTAATTATATCTACTTTTTTTTCTCTCTTTCTTTTCGAAAAAACATCCAAAAAAATTTCATTTCGTTCAAGGCTTTAATCATTATTTTTTTTGTTCAAACAGTTATTATATAATCTTCAATGACAAATTGATTTTGTTGGCTGCTATTTTTTTTTTTTTTTTTTTGATTCAAAATGATGGTCATAATCATTCAAATATGTAGAAATCATCAAATATTTTTCAATTTGATAATGAATTCAACTAACAAAACAAGCAAACACAAACAAAATTAATTATCAAATTTTTGATCAAATTTTTGGTTTTTCCAAAAATTCTTATTCACATTGAACTACCGGCCTTCATCATCGTATGATAGGTAGGGAATGCAAAGGGTTAGCTCAAGGTTTTTTTGGTTGTTTTTGGTTACTGTATTTTTCTTCTTCTTCTTTAACTTTCATCATTGAAGCTTAGTTTAACATCAAGGATGAAGAAATTTTTGTTGTTTTTTTTCTTCACTTCTTCAAAACAATCGATCGTATCGATGTTAACATCCTTGTAACTAATCGATTAGGTCCATTTGCGGTCAATGTCTTCAATGATTGCCTTGCAAAAAAGAACAAAAAAGAAAATGTCTTTCGGAATGTCTTTCTTCCTTGATGGTCGATAAAAAAAATTTCCGTTGTTTACTTTATATCTTCGCCCCTCTTCTTCATCTTACAACAATTAACACCATCCATTGAAAACAATCAACTGGACCATTGTTATTCAAATGTGAAATGATTTCCGAGAAAAAACGAAAAAATTCCGGAAAATTTCCGTATTTCTGATCAAGATAAACAGTGAAAAAAAAATCAAAAAAATTTTAAAAATTTAAAAAAACAAAACAAAAAAACGTTAAACCAAAGATTCGATTGTTTTGTTTGTGTAAGGTGTGTGTGTGTGTGTTTCAAGTTGACCAATCCTTGATTGACCATCATCAAGAACAAAGTCGAGGATAGTGAGCGAGAGAAATTACTTGTTTTGAATTTTCAATCGGTAATAAGATTAATTTCCGATTAATTATCTGACCAAAAGCAAAAAAAAATGACCTTCGAAACATTACGTAATCAAGGAAAAAAAACATTCAAAAATCCTAAACAAAAAACAAAACAAAACATCGAAAAATTCAAAAATATTACCAGAAAATGTCGAAAAATGAAACAGACAAAACAAAACAAAACCAGACAAAACCTCTTTTAAACACTAATTTCTTTCTAAATATGGTTTTTTTTTTTGGTTCATTTTTTTGATAAACAGAAAACATTTTCCCAATCAAGAAAATTCCCAAAAACAAAAGCAAAAATGTAAACTTACATAAAATCTTTGATGAAAAGTAAATAATAAATCAGTAAATGAAACAATTATATTCAATATAAGTACAATTGTAAACCAACGATGACATAAACGGGTTTGATAACGACGAAAATAAAGTTCAGTATTTTTTATTTTAAATTCTGAACGTAATGTTCGTAAACTCCATTGTAAACGTTGTTTTGACCAACAATGATGATTATGATTTTGTGTCGTTTCCAATGATGATGATAATTGATCTTCATGTTGATTATCACAATTTTTACCATCATCATTATCATCATCATCATTATCACCATAATAATCATCATATAATTGACTATCATCATTATATTGATGATTATGATTATGATTATCTACTGGGCGAGAAAAAACAGAAAGAAAAAGGATTGGAAAAAACTTTTCTCGGTTAAATCTTTGATTTGTTTTTTACCTTTTTCATCATCATCGTTGTCGTCATTTTCATCATCATCACTGAATTGAATTTGTTTTTCATTCAATATTGATAAATGATTTGCTTCGATAGAATTTTCATTTTGTTGTTGATCAGAACAGCTATTCAATGATATTTTTGTTGAATCTAACTTTGTCGTTGATGATGATGTGGATGAAGATGAAGATGTCGATGTCGAAGTTGAACATGATAAAAATGGTGATAATAATTGTCCATCAACATTATTATTATTATGATTATTATTATTAATTTCATTCATCTTTTTTTTTCTATAATTAACATTGTAATCATCATCATTGTAATCATTATCATTTATTAATTGAATCAAAATTAATTATAATGATTTTATAATTATAATTATTTTACAATCAAATTAATTAAATTACAAAGTTTTTTTCGTTGATTGAACCGGATATTAATTAGTTAGTATTACGTGAAACAGAAACAGACAGAACAGATCCGAAAACAAAACATTATTGATGATCCGAATTTCGAGTAAATGATAAATGATTGATATTTGTTGAATTGTCACCTGGCTGTTTTAATGTTTCATTTCTGGCTTAATGCTTTTCGTTTTTGCGATTCTGTAGAATCAAGAATTCTGAAAAAAAAGAAAGAAAGAAAATGTAGGTATAGGTTATATTCAATTCAATTCGATTCATTTTGGTTGAATGGGGGAAGCGAAAATTACAAATTCTATACGTTTCATAATATTACGTCCATCTCTCTCTCTCTCTCTCTCTCTCTCTGTGCGTTTGTTTGCTGTCATTCGGTCGGTGTCATATATTAATCATTCATGATTAATTCAATTGAATATATTCGATCTAAAACTACTACTACTGCTACAATTTGATCTACCAAAAAAACAAAAAAAAGAAGATATTAAGAAACAGCAACAATATACACACACAGACAGACAGAGAGAGATACAAAGATAAAAAGATGAATGTAAATTGTCCTCGAACTTGGCAATCAACAAAAAAACAAAACAAAAATGTTTAAATTTCAATTCTTATTATAGAATTTTATTATCATTCATTCACCACCTCCTACACACACACAAACACTTTTTACCATAAATAAACATTATTTATCATTTTTTTGTTTCTTCATAATCTTTGTATTGAAAATGTAGTAACTTTTATCTTTTCTTTTCTATTCACGTTCCATTCTTTTTTTACGTAAGAATAATTTATTATCATATTGATTCTTGTCGTTTTCTAATGTCAAATTTTCTACTTGTTGTTGTTGTAGTTGTAAAAACGTATACATTTTTATCATTATTTCTCAACATTTTGCTGTTGTTGTTGTTGTTGTTCGGGTACATGTATCAAATTCTCTATTCAATTCTCTTTCATTTGTTGTTGTTGTTTGGTTTTCCATTGTTTATATTTGCCCTATATGTTTGTTTATATAAAGATTATCATCATCATTTTTTTTCCAATCATTTATTATTCTGTTTCTTCTTCTTTTCCAGTACACTAAGGTATAGTCAAACTGAAAATGTTATAGTTTAATCATTCATTTCATTTGGTTTTCATGATGATGATAATAAATGAATGATATGATATGAACCATTTTTGAATTATGGACATATAGAATATGGATAGAAACAGACAGAGATAAAAAGAAGAGATATTTGAAACAAAAAATAATCATCGTTTTTTTTCATTATTTATTATCATGATAATGACCTTCTCTCTCTCTCTTGTCAAAACATTGTACTTGAAATGATCATTGTTTTTATCGTTTTTTTGTTTGGTTTGTTGAATGTCTGGGAAAGAATATTCTTGACTTGATTCTCTAGTATGATTAGATAGCTAGCTTGATAGATAGACAGATAGATAGAACCCGTATATTTCCATGAAGAATATTTGTTGTTGGTTTTTCTCATTCTCTCTCTCGTTTTATGGTTATTTCATCATAATAATCGTTATTTTTTTTTATTTTTATTTTATTTTTTTTTTTGTTTAAAACCAGTTCATAGGATTTGTTGAACCAGATTTTTGTTGTTGTTGTTGTTGTTGGAAATCTCAATTCTTGTTGCTTGCTTGCCTTTATCTAATGTTTGCCTACAAAAAAAAGTTCCAATTTTCAAGGTCAAAACAATGTTGGTTCTGGTGTTTTCAAGTGCGTGTGTGTATGTTTAACGATCGGAAATTGATCACTAAACAAACGTTTCACTAGTAACATTTGATGATAAGAATCGATTTTTTTGATAATAGAAAACAAAACAAAACGATACAACGAATGGAAACAGAATCTAGTAATTTTCTTAATGATCTATTGATTGATTGATTGATTGATCGGTGACAGGAGGATGAATTTTTCTGTTTTCTTCTGTCATTTTAAGACGTGTAAGCAAAATAATATACGCTATCATCATCATCATGACAGGTGAATCGGGAAAAAAAACATATAATCATCCTTATCAACGAAAAAGAAAAGAAAAGAAACTCAATAAATCAACCAAAAAGAAACAGAAAAAAAAGAAACTGTAAATTATTGAAAAATATCTTTTTTGACCTTCGATTCAATATTGTTTTTTTCTTGGTAAAAACCAACAAGAAAATACAAAAGAAGAAAAGAAAATATGGATGTTTGACGTAGAACAAACGAAATGATAAAATTTTTGAAAAAAATGAAAAAGATTTTGAGACCCAAACAACTGTTGTTCTTCTAGATTTGACCTGAATATTGAATAATCGACGATAAACAATGTCAAAGTAGGTAAATAAAAAACAAAACAAAACAACAAAATTAGTCTACACCTGAATCCCCTATATAGGATGATTTAATGAAGAATATCTTTTTTTGTTTCAGACAAAATCATCAATGCATAAAGTTTGCGTTTGTTTTGTTTTGTTTACGTATATGTATTGGGCGAAACTTTTTTTTTGTTGTTTTTGGTAAAAAAAAATATGGAGCATTATTTAATCATCCATGAACAACAAAAGAGAGAGAGAGAGAGAGAGAGAGAGAGAGAGAGAGAGAGAGAGAGAGAGAGAGAGAGAGAGAGAGAGAGAGAGAGAGAGAGAGAGAGAGAAACAAATGAAATTGGAAAAGGAAATATCATCAATTGGGAAGTGGTCAATCAATCAAATGAATGAATGACGCATGATTGATTAATTTTTGGCCAATTATAACACCAACAACAACAACAAAAATTATGACATTGTCAAAAGCCAAAGTCATAATTTTTGAAGAAATTTTCTATTGAAAAAAAAATTGATAAAACAAATGTCACGTGGCAATTAAGAGAGAAAATGTGAAAAAATTCAATCAACCAGTTAATCAGTCAGTCAGTCAGTCAGTCAGTCATTAAGTCAATGCGGATCAATATTGAAAAACTTACGTAATGTATATTGGTTGGCTGAATAAATGACGATTTTCGGATGAACAAAAATCAATGAAATTGAAATCGATTCTAATAAAAACTGATTGATTTGATATTGATTGATTTTTTTTTGGAAAATCAAACGTCATAACATTGTTAAAAAATTCTCTGTTTTTTTCTCTACGGAAAAATAAAAAAATTTGATGCGTTTAATTTGTTGTTGTTGTCGTTGTTTTCATTAACAATGAAAACAAAAAAAAAAATCCATTTCTTTGGTCACAACAACAACAAGTGTGGTAAAAAATTTTTTTTTCTTCCTAAATCAGATATACTTTCATTTTCACTTTCTTTTTTTCTCTATATCTCGCGAGATAAAATAAGAATTTCCATATATCAATCAATCAATCAATCAACACCGATGTTGATTGATTGATTGATTATATAATTTAAAAATAATTACAGGTTAATTAAGGTGAAAATCCACTTGAATCTACAACAGACAGGCAGGAAAAAAGAAACTTTAAAAAAAAAGTTTTAAATTTCAAATTAATAGGAATTTTGATTAAAGATTATCATCCGAAAAAATCATTGTCATCAACAAACAACAAACAAACAATAAACAAAGTTTAACACATGATCATCACAGGTGGTGTAGGTAATCAAATCAATTTATAAGCAAGCATACTTGTAATGTTTCTAATTTTAATTTTAAATTATTTTTTTTTTCTTAAAAGAATTTTTTTTTCTCTAAGATTAATAATCTGAGATAGTCAAGTATGTCAAACAACAACAACAACAACAACAACAAAAAACTCGACTTTTGCTGGTGAAAAAAAGCCATAATAGTTTTTTTCAAAAATGATGAAAATCAGAAAAACAAAAATATCGATTTCCGGATTTTTTGTTAAAAATTTTTGACAAAATTCGCCAAAGAGAACACATTGGGAGAATGTTTGTTTTTTCCTTCCACCAACTAAACAGCATTGATGATGATGATAAACATAAAAATGAAGGAAGAGAGAGAAAATTTGTGTTGGAAAAAAACAACAACACTGATAATTATCATTTGTAACAGTAAAACTAAACAACAAGATGATGATGACAAAACACAGAAATTGTAATTGTAAAATTTTTTTCGAAATGAACAAAATGAATCTCTAATTTACATCTTGTAAATACACATAGATAGGGACGATGATTTTTTTTAATTTCCAAACTGATCATGATAATGATAATTGTTTTTTGTTTCAATGCGGTAAATAAATTAAAAAATGCCGGGAAATGAATAAATATTTGATGATGATAATCAGGGGTTAAAAAAATTTTTGAATAAATTATCGCGATAACATACCTTTGTTGTTGTTGTTGTTCTAGTTGTTGTCAGAATCAAAAAAAAATCAAGAATTTTAAATTCAAAATAAAAGAAAAATTCAAACAGAATTCCAATAAAATACACAAATGGAGAGAGAAAACATTATTGATCGATCGATAACGGTTTAATGTGTTGATTGAATAATCTTTAAATGTTTCTTTCTTTGTTTATCATTATTGTTATTTTTCGAAATTCAAAATAAATACAAAATTGTAGTCAATAATCATCGTTTTTTCTTTTTTTTTGTGGTATTCACCCAACGTAGTCATCGTAGCAACTGTTTTTTTTATTTCCATTTGAAAAAAAATATTAAAGAATCTTTTGTGGGGATGCGTCGACCGTTTTCGCTTTCTCTCTCTCTTCTTTTCTTCATTCGGTTGGTTTTTTTATTTGCATTTTTTTGTATATATAATCTACGTATGTGTGTGTTTGTGTTATACAGACATTACAAACATATACCCAACAAACAGGCAACAATCATCATTCAACAAACAGCAAACCAAAAAGAAAACTAATAATTTTTCATGGCGATGAACCGACGCCAAAAATTTTTATTCGAGATTTTTATGCTGGTAGATTATTAGAGAGAGAGAGAGAGAGAGAGAGACAATCGAATCGACAAAAAACATCAAATTTATATTGGTAGGAAAGAGAGAGAGAGAGAGAGAGAGAGAGAGAGAGAGAGAGAGAGAGAGAGAGAGAGAGAGAGAGAGAGAGAGAGAGAGAGAGAGAGAGAGAGAGAGAGAGAGAGAGAGAGAGAGAGAGAGAGAGAGAGAGAGAGAGAGAGAGAGAGAGAGAGAGAGAGAGAGAGAGAGAGAGAGAGAGAGAGAGAGAGAGAGAGAGAGAGAGAGAGAGAGAGAGAGAAACATGTGTATTATAAAACCTAAATAAAAATTTGCATATTGTTATTGCTTCCAATCATCATCATCATCATAAACAAGCAATGATTTCCAATTATGATGTAAAAGTAATGTACAAAAAAAACAAAACAAAAACAAACAAACAAAAAACAAAAATCTTTTCAAAAGCTACCGAATAATAACAATAATAATTCTTGGTAAAGATATACAGATTGTGTATTTGGCATAATTCTTTTGGTGCACACAGAAAAATGAAACGTAAAATAGTTCGATTTTTTGCCAAAAAACCATAACATTTTTGGGTTTTAACGTCATCCACAAAATGTTATGGTTTTTTTCCTCAATATTTTATGGAAAACTGAAATCGTGAAATATTAGGATTTTTTTCCAGAATATTTCATGATTTTTGGCCAATCTTATACTCAGCCCAAACATTTCATGGATTTTTTGTTTTGTCCCAATATTTCATGGATTTTTTGTTTTGTCCCAATATTTCATGATTTTTTTTGCTAGCTTCAATATTTCATGGATTTTTTTGTTAGCCTCAATATTTCATGAAAAATTTCTGGACTTAGAAAATTTTTTTTCATTTTTTGGATTAATCAAAATTTCATAATAAAATATGTACAATTTGACACTCGGCCAAACATATCGCGTTTGCAATGAATTTGCGAAGTTGGATCTACAAAAAAATGATTGATTTGAAACCACGTTTCAATGAGAATGGAATCCTATCCTATCCTATCTTCCGGACAGAATAATCATACAGACAAAATGGATGTTTCCTAAGCAAATTTTTTTCAATAGGGCTAAAGAAGAAGGTATTGGATTGGATCTTCCTTCATTTGTCTAAGATGAGTTCCAATCGAATTGACTAATATCTAATTTGGTTAAAAAATATGAAGGGGTCAGATGTGGCAATTTGATCATGAAGCCAAAACTAGTGGCTGTTGTCCACACTGGCTTCGTAAACAACTTATAACCTAAAATTGCTTTTCAATATCAGATTGGATTCATGATCGATTCATGAAAAGATTTGGTAAATCGATGTTTGTTCGATTGAGCCATAACAATTGAACTTGAAATTTGAAACAATTCGCTAACATTCGAAACATTGTTAATAATTCAATTAAACAATTGAAATAATTCGAATCCAGCATTTTTGTTTTTAAACGAAGTTTTTGTTTTTCGTTTGCCATTTGACTATTTTTCGAATCAGAAAATATTATTTTGTGTAACGGCTTAAAGCATGGAAAAAACAATAGAAAGCGTTGTGGCTGGATAAGGAAATCTCCAACGGTCGAACGAGAAATCGGAAGCGATATGGAACTCAAGCAAGCATCAGTGGTGAACTGAGGGCAACCAAGGAAGATTCATCCATTCATGATAAATTATTAGAAATCACATAGCCATGATTTGAGCGATAATCTGGAAAATAAAGCAAACAAATCGGAGAATTTCAATCTATCCTTGGCCAATAATCTTAATTTTTTATCATTTAATTCACTGATTAACTTGTTTACTTTTTGTTTATGAATTTAAAAAATGATCTTTATGCCACCTTAGTCGGCTAAATTTATCTTTCTTTTCTCTTTTATTTCGCATTTTTTTTGTGAATAAAAATATTTTTAACCAGAATATTTCATGATTTTTTGCCCAAAAATATTCAGTCTTTTTCCAGAATATTTCATGGATTTTTCCAAGAAATATTAGGTCTTTTTCCAGAATATTTCATGGATTTTTCCAAGAAATATTAGTTCTTTTCCAGAATATTTCATGATTTTTTGGCCACAAATATTTGAGTTTTTTGCCTCAATATTTCATGGATTTTGCCCAGAAATACAAAAAAGAAAGAAAAACCATAACATTTTGTGGATGACGTTAAAACCCAAAAATGTTATGAATTTTGCCGTATATTTTACGACTTTATTTTTCTGTGTGTGGGATCGATTTTTGACCAATTTTTTCTGCTTCTTTATAACGAAGAATTTCTTTGTTGTTTTTTTTCGGAGATTTATTTTCAGTTTTTTTTGCTGTTAAGATTTGTTTTCAATTCAATTCAAAAGAATTATTTGGTTTTTCATTTAATCCTGATACAGTTTTGTTTTGGGGGTTTTTCTAGTTTTGTTTGGATTTTTGCTGTTGCTGTCCAGTCGTTTGTTTGTTTGAATGATGGTCAAATCTATTTTCAAAATAAATTCTAAAGATTCAAATCGATGAAGCGAAAACTGAATAGGGTAATAAAAAAACAGCATTATCATTTGAAACATTACATCATTGTTTCTTCTGGAGAAAAAATCCTATTTAAACTTGAATCCAATTTTTTTTTCCAAAGAAAAACCAATAAGACAATGAAATTATATGATTTTTCCTTGAAAAAAAATATAGCTATTATTATCCAACTTTTTGTTCCCCAAAAGTATTTTCCATCATCAACATCATTCATTCATTCATCATTCATAGAGAATATTCTCCCCCAAACTATTTCCACCCTCATACTAATCAATCATAATAAATTATTATTAGTATTTTTCTAGCTAATCAATTCTATACAATAATATTTGCGTTTGTTTGTGTGTGCTATATTGAGCGTAGGAGAGAGAGAAAACAAAAAAGTATTGAATTGAAAACTGACAATCAATCCAAAAATAGATATATAATAACCAGAAAGAAGAAAAGAAAAGAATTTTCCAAAATAAATAAAATTTTCATTATTGTCTTGTGTTGGATTGAATATGGATGTATGCAATATACGTCATATAATTTGATAATTCTATTTTTAAATAAAAAAAATTATAAAATGATAATTATAATTTGTATTAAAACAAGTGAAAAATGTTGATAATTATAATGTTTGTTATAACCAGATAATAATGATGAATACAATGAATGAAAGAAACAAGACAAAAGAAACGTTGCTTGATTTTTTAGGAAGAAAAAACAATTGAAAATTTTATTTGTGTAAAAAAAAATTCTTTAATAAACATGTCTTATGGTTTGTTTGTGTGTATGTGTGTGTGTTGATGCAATGTTGATTGCAAAACAACAATTGACGGATGGATGAATTGAATTTGAATTTGAAGAAGAAAAAAAGAAGAAAAATCTAGCAAGTGCAATCAACAGGTAGGTAGGGTTAGATGAATGAATGAATGAATGAATGAACGAATGATTGAGAAAGTGAAGAACCAAAAATCTTTTCTTTTTTCTTCTTATTTGATTAAACAATCGATTTTAATGAAGAAAAACATTCCACACATTTTTGAATATCAAATGATGAAAATGATTCAAGTGAACAAATCAAAAAAAAATCAAATCAAATTGTTTTTGATTATTTGTATTTGATAAGATCAAATATTTGGACAATTTTTCGTTGTTGTTCTTTGGAATCAAAAAAGGAAATGTTGCGAATAATTTTTTTACATAGGAATGAATGAAAAGATGAGAAAATCGCCATAAAGAATGTCTTTTGTTGATCAATCAAAAGATTGATTTATTGAATCACAAGTGAAATGACGTTGGATGTTGTCCACTTTAAACACATTTTTTATTATTATTGTTGTTATTTTTAGGCAAGGGTTCTTTTAATGAATGTGTGATAACGAAGAGTTAACAAAAATTTTTTTCTGAATAATGCTACCGTTAATTCAGAAAAAAATAACATTTTGTTTTTCTTTCATAAATTTTCTGAATAAAAATGTTTATTTTGATTTTGTTTTTGTAATATTTTCAATCTGATTGACGTAATATTTCAAAACAGCAAAAAAAAGAATCTTTATTGTTATTTTGGCCATGATAATGACAATTGTTTTGTTGATTAAGTTGTCCACAAAAATGATTGATAAATGATTAATGAGAATTTTAACCAAACAAACAAAACAACAACTGAACAATTGAAATCATAAACAAATAGCCACTGTGTTTTTTTATGATTTTTTTTGTTCATCTTGAAAAACAACAAAAAGAAAGAAATTCGGAAGCAGAAATCATTATTGCATTTCATCATTTGAAAATGAAAATTACGTAGGAAAACAAACAAACAAACAAACAATGTATTTTTTATTTCATTCATTTCTTGTCATCAGTATGTACATATTCGAGAATTCTCGTTCGCGAATTGATCGATGATCATCATTATCATCTTTCGTGGTAGGTTAGCAATCTCTCTCTCTATTCATCGATCATAATATGAATGATCATTTATTATTCAAATCAAACAACAAAAATGAAATCATCAAAAAACAAAATACAAAAAATAGGAATTTTACATTCATCATTATTACCATCAAAAATCTACAAATTTATTCACCCAATTCACCGAAAGAGAAAGCGAATGAATTCAAAAAAAAAAAAAAATGAAATTATAATCAGTGAATGCTCAGGTATTTAAGATGTTCAAATTTTATTTATATTTACGATTACGAAAGAGAAAAAATAAACGATAGACGAATGAATCAAGATTTTAAACAAGACTGTTTTATTTTAAGGAAGTTATATATTAAAAACGCAAGAAAGAAGAAAAGAAAGAAGAAAGTTCCACCAAAAAAAAAAAAAAAAAAAACAGTAAAAACTGTTCGAATAAAGATTACTGTGTTCGATTGTCGAACGATTCGAACACTGTAATTTAACCCTTGTTTCTTCTAAATCCTTGATTTTTTTCTCCAATTCCGAAATCAAAGAATTTTTGTTAACCAATTGTGATTTTAGTTCTTCAATTTGTCCTTTTAGAGTTAATTTGTGTTTTCTTGCTCGGGCTTCTGCCGCCCGGCTTTTGTCCGCTTTGATCTCTCTTTGATCCATCTTTGATCTCTCTTTGATCCATCTTTGATCCGCTCTTGCGACGGTCAAGGCGGATAGATCCACTTTTCGGGCGGTCTTTAATCTTTCCTTACGACTTTCTCGAGCCCTTGTGAGAAATTGAATGAAGCACTCCTGAATAGAAACAAACAAAATAAGACAAATAATTGATGAAAAACATAAAAAAGCAAATCATTTTAATTAATTTACCTCCAAACTGCTTGGCGGTTCTTTTGCTAATTTCATTATTAGTTTTCTAACGGATCGAGCTCTCGTTTCCGAAGGTATTGAAATGTATTTCAAAAATAATTTATTGATGAATATTTGAACATAGGTTACTCTTCAACCCTTGAGGAAATTTGTTCCAAGATTTTGGAAATCATTTGATAATAATCTAATTTATAATCTCTCTACTTCTACACAATAGCTTCGAATCGATGATTAAAACATCAGTCAAACCAAACTCAATGTAACAAATCAAACAAATATAACACGTGGTAAGGTTTTTTTTTGTATACAAAATCAAATTGCTTATTCAACTATATATAGCATCTAACAATCGAATGAAAGAAAAATTTTTAGAACATTTTAAATAGATTGAACAAAAAATTCAATCGAACAAAGATCAAAAGTTCGAAACTTCGAATCTCAATTCATTTTATGTTTCGGCTTCATTGATATGCTTCATTCGCAAATGTTTCTGATTTCTAAATGATGTAATGTGTAAATGGCGACATTTCAACATTCGAGAGAAAAAAACCCCCCGAAAAATCTTGGGGATTTAATTTCGAAATCAAGCATTTGTTGATTGATTTGATCTGCGATGGTGGTAGTGAAGGAGGATTGGAATGTACATTCATTCGCTTTTTACTGTAATTAAATCTTTTGATAACTCTTTTTTTTAATTGCTTTTTTTCCCTCCGCTCCGTTTAATTAAACGAACCCAGCAACAAAAAAAAAAAAAAATTATTTATGGATTTTAATAATTGATCAATTTTTCTGGAATGTTTTAAGTTCAACGAATCATCTGATTGACAGATAGGAAAAAAAATACATTTTTTCTCTTCGATCATCACTGAAATTCAAGAATTTCCGGCAATATTCATTTCAAAAAAGAAGGAAGAAAAATCGAAAAAATTAATAAGAAAAAAAAATGTTTTTAGGAATTTCTTTCATAAATGATTATTGAACAAGCAAGCAAACAAACAAACACACATCAATAATGATTTTTGATTTATCCAGATGTTCAATTTGTTCGAAAATATATTCTTGATTCTTGATTTTTTGATTCTTACATAATGTCAATCAAAAAATTTGATTATTGCAGAATTTTTTTGTTGTTGTTAACCAGCTCTGTTGTTGTTGATAAAATTCTGTCGAAAATTCTATTTAAAAAAATCCATATTTTGTACAAAAAATCAAAATGTATAAAAATAAATCCAAATCGACTAAAATTCAGTGATTTCCGTGAATTGAATTCAAAACAAAACACCAAAAACAAAACAAAACAAAACAAAAAATAATTTCGTAATCTTTCCATTAATATTTATGGTCTTTTTGTGTTTTTGTCATATGCAGAATATATTCTGGTTTTGTTGTTGTTTTCAATTATTTTTTTTGCTCTGATCCAGAAATTAATTCCATTTCATTTCGTTTTTTTTGGAGATTTACATTTGATTAATTCATTTAGATCGAATAATAATGGAAATTTCGTTGTTCGAGATTTTTTTCCATTGAATTATGAATTATTTTTAGCAATCGAAAAAAAATCCACAGCGGATTCGATTTTTCAATACAAACCAAAAAAATTCTTCGTCCAACCAACGACATCTAATGGCAGAAAAAGTTGATTGCAAAACAAAAATAACACTGTTGCCATCTGTGTACAGATAAAAAATTGATTTTTTTAAAAGTGAAAAAAATTTTATTTAAAAAAAAATCAAAGTAATTTGAAATTATAATGAAAAAATCTATACATATGTTTTAGCTGTGTATTATTGAATGATGATGGTAATGGCTAGTTAAATTTATAAAACAAAATTATTTAAAATGATATTATTTGTTTAATCAAAAAAAAAGAAGAGAAAAAAGTATTTTAAATCCGATAATAAATGAATAAGTATTATAAGGGGGTTTGCATAATGTAATGTATATTTATAAATTTCACAATGAAACAACTTGTAATGAATTCTCCTGTTTGTCATCAAAAAAATTATATCTTAGGATCAATTCATGGGAAAAATGAATAAATGTTTTAAAAAACAAATCATGATTTTTTAAGTGGAAATTGTAGCATGATTTACAGTTGATGAAATTGAATTATTTGCAACTATCAATGTTTGATTATTATCATTTTCAATAGTAATAGTATCGATTGTTGTTGTTCCATTTGTAATCATCTTTTTTGATTTTGTTTCTTCATTATTATCCTTAACATCATTATCATTATCAATATTTTCTTGTTTTTGTATTAAAACTTTAGAATTTTGTTTATCATTATTGGCTGTTGATGATGATGATAAAGTTGAGCATAATTGATCGGGAATATCCGCAACGGCGGCTGTGGTTGCGGCAGTACTATTAGAAGATGTTACATTTGTTGTTGATGATTTTACAATATTGAATAACATTTTTGGATTAGATAATGCAGCTGCTGCTAATTTTGGATCACGTTTAACTAATGGTGGTCGACCTCTACCACGTTTAATAGATTGTTTTCCGCCAACGTTGCTGATGTTTGAATTTCCATTAACACCTTTATGACCATTTACAGCACCACCGTTTGTTAATTTTTTCGTTGATTTTGCTGATATAACAAATGGATTCAATTTTTGTACCTGTTGCTGTTGAATGGCGGAGGCAGTTGTTGTTGTTGTTGTTGTCGATGATGTATGATGTTTAATTTTCGGTGGTCTACCACGACGTGGTTCTACACGTATCAAATTGCCTTCCGGTATTTCATATTTACTATCAACAATTGCTGCTGTTGTTGTTTTTAATGTTTTGGTTTCATCAGTTTTAGCTGTTTCCGTAATATCACCACCAGCATTATCAATTACTGATTGATGGTTATCAACCGAATCCGATGATGATGAAGAGGAAGAGGATGAACCACATGATGGTAATATGTTTGTAGTGTTTGTTGTTGGTGGTGGTGTGGTCGTCGATGATGATGATGATACTGATCTAAGAGCTGCAAGATTTTTTTGCCATATTTGCTGTGACCATGATCGTAATTTTGATTTGGTTATCTTATTATTCTTTGTCTTACTACTGTTACTACTATTACTATTACTGCTATTACTATTACTATTATTTTTATTTAATAAATCATCATCCAATATCTGATGATCCGAATTAATTTGATAATCAATATTTTCATTCGATTTTTTCGGTGTTTCTGTTGTTGATTGTTGTTGATCACAATTATCATTTGAAATTGATAATTTTTTCTCCGTCGCTGTCGATGATGTTGCATTTCGATTTCGAAGTAATTTTCCACCCAATAATAAACCTGAAGACTTATGAACATTGTTTGCATTATTATCCTCACTAGCTGTTGATTCGGATTTAATTGTTATCGACGAACCAACAATAGATTTACCATTTGTAGTTATTGTTTTTTGTACATTATTTATATTTTTCAATTGTGTATAATTCTGTTCATTCTGCATCATTATTGTCGAACATTTATTATTTCTATCATTTAATTCTTCAGATTTCGGTGGTGATGATAATGCTGATGATGAAGTCGACGATGATGATGGTGATGATGATGATGATGATGATATTGATTCAATGATAGGTTTTTCTAATATTTTAACATTATTATTCAAATTTAGATCATTTGTTGATTGATGATTTGTTGATAATGTTGATTTATGTATTTTTGTTACATTAAATTGTTTGTTATGATCACCATTGGCAGCTTTTATTATATTATTAGTAGTAATAGTTTGATTGGTGGAATTAATGGTGAGATCATTAGAATTATCAACATGTTTATCATTATTATTACTATTTGACTATTTAAAGAGAAACGAAAAAAAACACAAAACAAAAAAGAATTTTAAAATAAAAATGAATAATTCCAAATGATAAAATTTAGAAAAAATACTTAAACATAAACTTACAATCGGTAATTTACGTTTACGTCCACGTTGTTTACGACCCGTATGTAAATTATTATTATTATTAGTTGTAATAGTGGTAGTAATTTGATTATTATTTTGATTGATTGTCACAGATGATGATGATGATGATTTTAAATTAATATTATCTGCTTTGTCATTATCATTACCATTATTATTATGATTAAGATTTTTATCATTTTTTGAATTTTCTTTATTTATCGCCGTTGTCAATTTATTAACATTATTATTATTTTGTTGATTATTCTTATTATTATTATTATTATTTACACGTAATGTAGCTAAACCGGCAATACCAAGTGATTTAGCTGAATCGATTAATGAATCAATACGTTCAGTAGGAACAACTAGTTCACCTTTATAAACAAATTCAAGTATATCATTTAAATCTTCATTTGTAAAATTTTTTAGAAATACAATTGGACAAAAACCAAATGGTATATGATGAAATATTTCTTTAAAATATGTTGATGATGCTGCAAGTATAACACGATGTGCTTTAACTGCTTGTCCATTACAAATAATTGTTACATCGCATAACATTTCATCACAAAGCATTGATTCAAATGCTGATGACATACGATCCTGATGATTTAAACGTATCACCTGATAACTATTCATTTCATTTGATTGTTGTTGTTGTTCTTGGCCAGATTCATCAACACCACTATTATTTCCATCACCACCACCGCCAATACCAATATCATTTGAATTTGAATTCTGATTAGCCATTATTTTCTAATAGAGAAATTTAAAAAATAAAAAATTTCATAGGTTTAAAATCAATCAATAAATTTATTTAATGGAACAAATCAAAATGAAAATCAAATTAGGTCAAAACAAACTGTTGATTCAATTTTCATTACAAACAACGAAGAAAAATATTCAACGAAGTGAAAAAAAAATGCGAGCAACATACAACGGGAATGTATCTGTGTGTTGTTTCGCAAAAAAAACTAACTTGCGCTGCAGTGAAGCCAACATTTATCATTATTTTTTTCATTTCTGTTTTTTTTTCCATTTCAATATCCTACTTGTTGAGCAAAAAATATTCGGACAAACATAAAATATCGTTAAATCTCTCTCAAACAACTTAATTCCAAAAAGGATTTTTCCGATAAACATTTTTCTAAAATTCTAATTATTCTTTTAAAAAATCTACAGTGAAAATTTTTACAAAAACATCTATCTGCATGTATGGATTTTATTTGAAAAAAAAATTCTACAGTCCATATATTTATTGCAAGAGGGAGTATGTACGTGTGTGTTCATAAACACACACCAACAAACATACATACACACAAATGATGACGACGCCTTTTGCATAATTTTTTTTATTCATCTAAAAAGATAAAAATATTCATTTTTTTCTTTCGGAAAAGAATTACGCAATCAGGAAAAAAAGAGAATAAAATATTTTTAAAAAAATCTCATATAAAACGTATACACCAGGTTATAAATTATCATTATATCGATTAGTAATTATCATTGATTTTTTTACAAATAAAATTATAATGTAATCACTATATAGAATCAGGAATTTGTAACAAGCATGGTTCCCCTTCTCGTACACAACAGAAAATTACAATTTATAATTTCATTACAAAAAAAAACGAAAAATTCAAATTGGAATAGACAAAACAAAAACGATTCGACCTACCTTTTTTAACCAAGAAAAAACAAAAGATGATCAATCAAAATTCATCTATTACATAGAACTTGAACACACACACAAATTGATTTATAAAACAAAAAAATCATTCACTTTACAAATTTAAATTATAGAATCAAAAACAAAATAAATTCACAAAATTAAAAAAAAAAATTCGAATGTTGTTTTTTTGTGTAATAAAATACACAAACAAAACCAAAAAACAAACAAAACAAAACAAGAATTAAAACAAAGAAAAAATTTACAAAAAAAAAAAAAATTTTCAACTAAAAACAAAAACAATTCACATTCAAAAATTCGGTTATTTATTAACAAGAAATGTTCCGGAAATTTAACATCTGTATTCCGGTTTTTGGTTTTGTTCAAGAATTTAAAAAGTTTTTAAAATGAATCAAAATAAAAAATTCTTTATAATTTAAAAAAACTAAAAAATCTTAGCATTTTATTAATTCTGTTTTTATAATAAAAATTATTTTTTTATTTTTGCTTGTTGATAATAATGGATTCAACAACAACAACAAATCATAAACAAAAAAAAAAAAAAAAAAGATACAAGAACAACAACAACAACGACGACGACATTCGACATCGATTTTTGGCGAGCGCTCAACAATTGGATATAATATGGGCGGAGAACGAAGAAGAAGAGGATGATAATGATGAGGATTTTTGTGTGCTAAGCGAGCGAATAAAAAAAAAAAACGCGCACACCATCATTTTATCAAGGTAGTAGTATTAGTTAATGTTTGTAAAAAAAATTTCATTTATGAATGACCCAAAATGATACGATGGTTGTTTGATTATGTCAAAAAAAGTAGTGGTTCATTTTTATGTTTGATTTTGGATTGAAGCAGAAAACTTGTTGCGCCTCTACAACATAACGCAACGAATAGCGCGCGTTGTTTTTTTTTAGATCATTCAATGTATTCCAAACCATATATGTACATCAACGCAACATTAGTTGTTGCTTCAATTGAGATAACAAAAGTGTTGAACAAACGCGCCATTCAGATTAAATAAAGTGTGAGTGAGGAAAAAAAAACGCGCGACTTGGCCAAAATTCATTGGTCGCTATGCCGCTACCAAAAAAACGATTCGATAAGATTGTGACCAAAACTTAACATATAAAATAATTCGGCAGGGAAGCTAATGGTTCGAAAAGAAAGAAAGAAAAAAAATCGAATGATAATGATGATTATTTCATTCTAAACCAAAAATTCCGAATGATATTTGCCTTTTTCATTAAATTATCATTAGTGATTCTCTTTTTTTCCTATTATCAAACTTGTTCAATTACCCTACAAGATGCTAAAATATCTTTGTAAATGACCACGGTAATAACCGAAAAATCTTCAAAAAGAATCATTTCCGGCTACCAAATGCTATCAATGTATATATATGTGTGTGTGTGTGTGCTACCGTACATGAGCATTTCGTTTCAATATAATGATTTACATAATGAAAATTTATCGTTGAATAATGAGAACCAATTTTAAGATACAATTTAAATGCAAAGAATAAAGAATAAAATAATCGAAAAACAAAATGAATTGCAACATCATCGATATATACAAAGCATCGTTTCTGTTATTGACATAAGTCTACTGGGAAAATTCATTATTTCTCCAAAAGCAAAACAAAAAAAAAAATTAATCCTTTTTGTTTCCCAACAATTTAAACTAAAAAACCTCCAATTCAATGGGTAATAAGAAATCCATTTCATTAATTAAAATTTTTCATTTTCAAACGAAAAAAAATCGGCTTTTTAAAAGAATCCGCTGTTTTGGCTTTCACAAACTTCCAAATTATCATTAAAAGACAAAAAAAAATTCCTAATATTTATTTCAATGTTGAAAAAAGATGTCACCACTATCATATTAATAACGGAAGTTTATTGTTGCATGATCATCATAATTCAACAAAACAATTTAGCTAACAACAATTCAGTGATTCTGTGTAAAACCAAAAGCTCACAAAAACTATTATGTACAAAAATCTGAAAAGGTATGATGATTTTTTTCCACTTTGAAAAATATATTTCAAGATGTGTCACACACACTTATATATATCAAAATCATATACTGTGTGTGTGTGTGCCACAAAAATTCAATCACATTTAACTATTTTTTTTTTCATCATTTATTCGGGTAAATCCCATTTTTTTCCCATAGAAAAAAAAACCCAAGTTATGAAAGAAAAAACTGGCCAATTGCGTATGCGCTGATGACGGGAAATATACGCGACCGAAATGAAAATCGGGTGAGAGAAAAAATAATCGGGTTCACACACACAACTCAACATGGTTACAAGAACAAACTTTTTGTGATAGTTTCAACACGAAAAAACGAATGGCCCACTGGATATATATAGTTCATATGAATGAATGAACGGAATGGAATGGAATGGACTCGTCAGCCAAAATAAAAAAGAATTGGTTTTTTTTCTTCGTCGTCGTCGAATCTATATTGTAAAATTCTCATTCTCGTTGTTGTTGTTGTAGTTTCTTCATGATGATCATAGAATATTTTCTCATTTTTTTCCTTCATTATTATTATTGTACAAGGTATGGTACTCCCTGTGTGTGTGTGTTTTGTCAAACAGCTAACCAAGAATATAAAAAAAAATTCTTGTTTATCATCATCATCATCATCATCATATTCCACAGAAGCAGAAATAACAATAGAAAAAAAAAGTTTCTTCCTTTTTCAATTCAATACATTCAAGAATTACGTGTAACCCATTCGATATATTTGTTTTTGTTTTCTTTTTGAAACGAAAAAAAAATCTTTTTCATCTTTAGAAAATATTTTTTTTTCATCCAAAATTTCAATGAAACTTTTATTTGTTTGATTTAGGAAAAAAAACATATAAGAAAAATATTCTTATCAACTCACCACCATCCTATCGAATAACAACAAAACTTCATTGGAATTCCAGCTAACTAATCATCATTCGAATTGAATCTAACTCTTTTTATTCGACAAAAAAAAAGAAAGAAGAAACTTTGACATTTCGAATCTGTTGTTTTGGTTCATTGTTTATTTGAAATTTATTTTGAAGAAAAAAAAATTATTGATGATCAGAGCTTAATTAAAAATCATCATTATCACCATAAACCAATAAATAACATCAGTAAAAAAAACATCAGTGCCTATCGAAATCATCAATCAATCAATCAAAAATAATATTTTGATAAAAAAAAATTTCGAAATGCTATACCAAACGATTGATGGTAGTGATTGGAAAAAGAATAATAACAACAATAACAATTCAAACGCATCAAATTTGAATAAAAATCATTTTATGCATCAAAGTCATTCATATCATTCAATTATACATCAACAACAACAACAATTACCGCAATCAAATACGGATACAAATATCGTAAATAAATCGATACAAAATCTAAATGATGATGTTTTGATTGAAAATGCTGAGCTTATTGAAAAATTATTTCCAAAATGTCGACCAAAAACTAAATTATTAATATCGCCTTCCAATATCAATACAAATATTATTAGTAATAATAATAAACAAAATTCTATGGATTATAATGATTCGGTTGATGAATGTTGTAATAATGATAATATTGTCAATGATTATCATATCAAAAATAATGATAATGATTGTTCATCTTACAATATTGATGGACAATCATTATCATCATCATCGATTGATTTGAATAATAAAAAATCAAAAATTCAACAACAACAACAACAGTCAAGATTAATAAAAAATTCAAATCGTATGAATAATAATAATAATGGAAAAAGATTATGGAATTTTATGGGTATATCACCATCACCATCACCACCACCATTGCCAACATCATTATTATCCCCGGTAGATGATTCAAAGATTACTAAACAACAACAAAAATCAGATGATTCTGAATTGAAATCGAAAATTCGTTCAATCAATAATAATAATAATGATGATTTGATTGTAACAAGCGGCTGTTCACGTGATCGATCATCATCAAATGAAACATCATCATTGATATCAAGAAAATCAATTTCTTGTGGTAATGAAACAAAAACAAATAATTCTATTCATCAACGACCAAGAAGGCTAAAAAATCATCATGAACAACCAACAATTGCAGCAAAATTACGATTAGATAATCTACTTTTATCACCTGCTGAAGATGATTCTCGTATTCAAAATTCAAAATTAGATATTCAACAATGTCGACAAAATAATTTTGATTATGATCTTAATGATGAAGATGATATTCTATTCAGTCGTATTAATATGGATCGAGATAAAAATATTGTCGATATGTCGATTAATAAATCAATCGATTCTACTAATAATATAAAACGAAATCATTATAATGATGCGGATGATGATGATCATGATAATGTAAATGCTATCGATGACAATAATTCTTATCAATTTCAATTTAATTATCAAAAAAATGATTTAAAATCTCGTCATGATCATCAACTAGCAATTGCCGGTGGTAATGAATTATTTAGTTCAAGTCGTAGTACACGATCAAAAAAACGTTATCATCATCATCCGATTAATCCAAATCATCAAATGGCTATGACTAAATCGGCTGTAGTTAAGAATAAACTTAAATCAAATATTGGTTCAATGGTTATACGACCATCATTTAATTTTATGGATTTAGCACCATCACCCGATTTGATGGAAACTAATGATAATATGGCCAAATTTTCGGCCAATGATAATTGTAGTGACAAAAAAATTCCATCATCATCATCATCATCAACCATGCCATCTAGTGTAGCTCAATTCCGTAATAATAAACATTCTATTCCAAACATTCTGAATCAGAATAATAATGAATTATTATTGGTAAATTCTTCATCATTATCATCGAATGTTGATCAATGTTGTTCATCGACAAATGATTCGAACAAAAATGTTATCATTAATAATTTATCAGCCATAAATTATGATGTTGATGATGATCGAACTATGGAACAGAATCCAAAATATTTAAATGAAAATGATTCTAGTCAACAAAAACAGCAATCCGAAATAGAATCAACTGTTATATATAAAAATGATGATCGAATTCTTTCTTCAAGTGATATAAACATTGATTCGGTAAATAATAATAATAATGATAATAATTGTGCAACAATTGAATTAATTATGACTAATAATCGATCATCATCGAGCAATAATAATAACAATAATAATAAGAATCGTAATAAATTCAAATTTATTGAACATAAACATCATAGTGATCATCAATCTTCTTCCGAAATTTCAAATAATCAAGAATGTGTTGAACAAACAAAATCACCACCTAATCAAACAACATTGTTGTCGGAAATGCAAACAAAATTTATTACCACCACCAATCAAACAATGATTGATGACGATGATGATGATGATGATGAGAATATAACAAATGAAATGAATTTGGTTTGTGAAAAATTTGTCACCGATTTAAAGAATAAATTATCGATTGTATCGAAAAATACTGACAATAAAGATAATGTTATCATTGATAATGATGATGATGATGATGATAATATTCAAACAACAGAAGTCTTTGATAATAATAATTATATTGTTGATCATAATGATATTATATCCGAATCCGATTATTCAAGTATATCGATTGAGAAAAAATCCGAATTCGATATTAATGAATTACCGATTGCACGTATTATTGGTTCGGTACCGATAGCTCAATATGAAGGCTCACCAAAACGTTATGGACCAAAACCTGGTTATCCACAACGAATCATATCATCTTCATCATCATTATCAACTAATAACATAATAAATAATGATTATTGCAATAGTATGACATCTATTCAACAACAACAACAACCAATAATAGAAAAACAAGAACCGATAATTAATAATACTAATAATAATGCATTAAAATCGATAACATTATCATCGGAAAATGATTCACCACATTCATCATCATCATCAACATCGGCAACATTTTCCAGTACCGATGTTAATAGTTCATCAAGTTTTTCTTGTCAATCAAATAACCGACCGATAAAAAAATCATTACCATCAGCATCTGGATGGCGTTCAACATCGAACAAATCCAAAATAATAATGATGGCAAATGATTCCAATCAACAATTATCATCGTTTGAAGAATCTAGTCAAAATAGTTTACCAATTCAAGAATATAATAATAATAATCCTTCTAATATTATTCAGCAAACACAAATCAGTTGTGATGAAATAGTTAAATCAATTTTAAATATATCGAATATCGAAACTGCCATCGATAGTGAAACAGATAATGCATCAATAAGTGCAAAACCATCACCATTGAAACAATTTAGTGATAATAATTTGAAATCCGAACCATGTGAGCTAGAAAATCAACAACAACGGCAAGAATTTGATGATAATTATATGATTTCATCGAATGAGACGAATAAAATGAAAAAATCTTTCAATAATGAATCATCATTATCGCATAGTATAACATCATTTAAAAGTCTTCAATCAAATGAATTATCAACAACAACGGCTGCAAAAATGACAACATTAAGAAAATTTTCTTCAACTACGAATGCATCCACTACTGGCCATTCATCTGATTATCTAAAAATGAATAAATCCGGTTCACTAGAATCCAGTGATGATAGTAATAAATCTGGCGATAAATATCATTATAATGATGATTGTGGTTCATCATCGTCATCACATTTTCATCGAAATAAAGAATTTCGTAAGAATTATATAAGATCTCATTTTACAACACAAAATGATGAAAATGAATTGATTGTAGCTGATAGCGGTATTAGTAATAATGATTTACAACTTGATCAAACATCGGCAACATCATCAACCGTTGATACTAATAATAATAATAATAACAATGACAATAATAATGGTGATGGAAATAATCGTAAAAGTAAATTAAGTTCATTCATATGTTTATCACCAGAATTGATTAATGGTAAAGATTTTCTTGAACATCATCAATATTCAACACATTTAGATGTTGATGATTTATGTTTGTCTGGTAATGATCGTGATTATTATAAGGATAAAATATCATCATCATCAATAATACCCGACAATGATATTGATTTGAATGGAACCAATACAAAATTAATGAATATTATGCCCGTTCTTGAAGATGGTCTTTCATCCGGTTTGCCTTCAAGCGATAACGATGACGATGATGATGGTGAAATGATGGAATATGATGATGATGCTGATGATGATGATGATCGTGATCATGTTCCAATAATAAATAATGATCAACAACAACCATTATCCGATAATTATTATCATGAATATCAAAAATCTAATGGTCGAACTGTAATCGGTTGTGAAACAACATCGACAGCAAATTTACCACAATCATCATCATCATCATTCAACAATAATCAACATCAAACGGTGAATGGTGATGGTGAATCTCTTAATTCGAATTCTTATGACAATTATTATCATAATACTGGTAAACAACATCAAGATGTCACCAAAACAAAAATTATCAATGGCCAATCACAACCATCATATTTTAATGTTGATGAAAAAAATAATAACCCGTATACGATAAAAGATGAATCCAATTTGACAACATTGAATTCAAATAACAGAATTCATAATGTTGATAATAAAGATTCGAATCAAATTTCGTTTGATAATTCAAATTCATTTAGTTATCATCAAATGATTACAGGTATTTTTTGAAGAATATTTTTTCTTGTTAAAATTCCTTAAATTCAATTTTCAATTTTTCTTTTTAAAAAAATAGATGAAACGAATGCGGTAAGACATAATTTTCCACTGGCTGATGGCACATCCAATTCATTGAATCAACCAAAACGAATCGACATTACTGATATTCAATGTCAAACAACTGGACAACTAACAGGAATACCGATTCATGATAATAAATATTGTCCAAGTTCGACAACATCTAACAACAGGTATGTTTTTTTTCCTCGTCAATTTCATTTAAAGTATCGTTTATTGAACTTTTTTTCAGATCAAATTCACATATATCGATTCAGCGAGCATCAATGCCAAATAAATCGATTCATTCATCATCATCATTGTCGACCAATCAAAATATTAATACAAATACCAATACATTATCTCCTAGATCGACAATGGATGCTGTTTCTAATTCACCACAATCACCACCTCATTCATATGGCCATAATTCTTATCATAATTATTATCATCATCATCATCATATATCACCACAACCATCCAGTGTTCAACAACATCATCAACAAAATTATCCAAATTTAAGCAATAGTCCAACAATGTTGCAATCGCCTAATTCACCTGGTGAAGGTTCACTTCATCATCATCATCACCATCATCATAATGCATCATCATCATCGTCAGCATCATCGGCTGCATCATCCGTTTCATCTGCATTAGCTCATCATGGACCACCACCACCACCATCATCATCATCTTCATCTATCAATCATCATCAATATCATCATTATCATAAGTCAACACAACAATTAGATCAATCGCCTACACAAAATACTCAGTCACAACCAAAAACTACTGTGAATTCTACAAATGTTCCAGGAACAATTAACAATTCGAATGTTACACCTATTGGTTCATCATCATCATTACCAGCTTCAAACGTTAGACATCCTGATGATGGTTAGTAATCACTTATTATTTTCGAGTTTTTTTTATATAATTTAAAATTATTTTTCTCATTAGACTGTGATACTGATCAAGAGACTGATCGGCTACTTGGTAGTCAACGTTTAAATCAAAATGATGACAAAGAATTCTATGATGAAAAGGTAATAATAACAAATGTTTCAAAAAAATTCTCATTTATTGGTTTTTTTTTCTTGAATACTTTTCCTACATATACTAGACTCAAACAAAACGTTCAAACACATCACGTGAAGGTAATAATGATAATAAACAAATCAACGGTTTGTTTTAATTTGGAAAAAATAACTAATTTTCATTAATACTTTTTTTTCACACACACTATCTTTTCTTATAAAATCTTTTCATTACTTTTTTTTCTCTTATCATTTCCTATGTAAGTTATCGATTAGTTATTTCTATTCAAATCTAATTTATTTTCTATTTTTTGTTGTTATTTGTTTTCCAGTTCGAAAATGGCCATCAAAAGTTTTGATCGAAGGTGTATTATTTCGTGCTCGTTATCTTGGTTCAACACAATTAGTTTGTGATGGACAACCAACAAAAGCAACACGTATGATGCAAGCAGAAGAAGCTGTTTCCCGTATCAAGGTTAGTGTTGTTGTTGATGATAATAAATCTAAATTAATGCTAATTTTTAACAAAAATTTTAAAATTTTTGTTTGCATTCAAAAACAAATTCATTGTTTAGTCATTGGTAAGTTTACGTATAATATTAGTAATAGTTTCGTGAAACAAAACAAAAAAACATTCCTCAGAATAATCGATCCGATCATTGATCTTTTTATTTTTTTTGAATTCCACATTAAATTTGTTAATTATTGTTTGTTTGTTTTTTCCGGTTATGTTTCATCGTAAAGGCACCGGAAGGAGAATCACAACCAAGCACTGAAGTCGATCTGTTTATTTCAACGGAAAAAATTATGGTTTTGAATACAGATTTAAAAGTATGTGTTTGTTTTGTTGTTATTTTTGTTTTGTCAATGTCTTTTTTTTCTTTTTCTCTATCATTTCCTTTCATCATTACCACCTTCGTTATCAACACCATTCGTCAAACAGGAAATTATGATGGATCATGCCCTTCGTACAATATCATATATTGCCGACATTGGTGATCTATTAGTGTTGATGGCCAGACGTCGTTCACAGATCGATGATCAAAATGATTCCGGAATCAAACGTTCACCAAAAATGATATGCCATGTGTTCGAATCGGAGGAAGCACAGTACATTGCCCAATCGATTGGTCAAGCATTTCAAGTGGCTTATATGGAATTTCTTAAAGCTAATGGTATTAAAGATAGTAGCTTTTTAAAGGAAATGGATTATCAAGAAGTACTTAACTCACAAGAAATATTCGGCGATGAACTCGAAATGTTTTCAAAAAGAGAAAAACAAAAAGAAGTAAGAAATTTTGAACGACTTATATACTTGAATGATTTACATTCCAATTCAATCCGTTCGTTTTTCTATCTGAATGGGGAAAAAAATTTAGGTCATTGTGCCCAAACAAAAAGGCGAAATACTCGGAATCGTAATCGTTGAATCGGGATGGGGTTCAATGCTCCCTACAGTAGTCATAGCAAATTTAGCCCAAAATAGTCCTAGTGCTCGTTGTGGACAATTGAATATTGGTGATCAAATTATTGCCATTAATGGCATCAGTTTGGTTGGTCTTCCATTATCTACTTGTCAAAATTATGTCAAGGTAATGGTCTTGTTTAATTTCAAAAAATTTCATTTTTCAAAATGCAAAATTTTTTTCCGCAGAACACTAAAAATCAAACTGTCGTTAAATTTACAATTGTTCCTTGTCCACCGGTTGTTGAAGTAAAAATTAAACGTCCTGATACAAAATATCAATTAGGATTTAGCGTACAGAATGGTGTTGTATGTTATTTGGAATTTTGTGTTGAAATTTATTATTGATAATTTTTCTTCATCATTCTTCAGATCTGTAGTTTACTTCGTGGTGGAATAGCCGAACGTGGTGGTGTACGTGTTGGTCATCGTATTATTGAAATTAATGGACAAAGTGTATGCTTCAATATTCTTTCGATATTCTAGAATTTTCTTTATGGTAATTATTCATCTTTTTTTCAAATTACAGGTTGTAGCTGTACCGCATGATCGAATTGTCAATCTATTGGCCACTTCGGTTGGTGAAGTAGGTTTTTCTATTTTAATTAAAAAAAATATTGATTAATAATCTATAATTTGTTTCAACAACAACAACAACAAAAACATTGATGATTTTTTCATTTCCCATTTTTTTTTCGTTTTAGATTCACATGAAAACGATGCCAACTTCCATGTTTCGTTTATTGACCGGACAAGAAGCGCCAAGTTTTATGTGAACAACAAAAAAAAAATCCCAAGGTTTTCCCTATTTGAATCCAATCCATCCTGATATTTTTGGATTATTTTTTATCCATCAGCAACAACAGAAAAAAAAAATTCAATTTCTCTTTTTTTTCGACCTAAATTTAATTTATTTTGCTTTTGTTTTTTTTTTTGTTCCTGTGTAAAAAAAAAAAATAATTTTCATTTTTGTGCCTTTTTCTTTCTCTCTTTTTTTCCGTCGTTGTTGTTATCATGTCCAATATTACTGCTTAATGAATTTCTGGATCGATTTTTTTTTGTTGTTGTTTTGGTTTTGTTTTCTCACTGTTTTCACTTTTATCATTAAACACCTGTACATGGATCTATTCCATTCACACTATTCGGAATTTTTCAACCAATTTTTTTTGTCATCATTTTGAATTCAATGTATTCTTATAATATTATTCATTGAATATTTTTGTTATACAATTTTTGTCTGTATTTATAGAAAGAAAAATGAGAGCGAAAAAAAACCCATCAATGTCAATTTATCATGTGATCTCAATTAAATAAATAAATAAAAAATTATTGAAACAACAACAGAAAATTTTTATGTTCGTAGTTTTTTATTTGAAAATATTTCCGGTTTGGAAAGTTTCCATACTTCATAACGATGATTCAGAAATGGACTTGTATGCATTTTTTCAACAGTATATGGCTGATCATGACATTTATTTACAATTGTTGTCGATGATAATGTTTTTGAATCATAGAAAAATACACGACGAATTCTTGAATGCGTCAATGCCATAGCACACATTATACATGGTTCTTGGCTTAGAAAACAATCATAATTGGTACAAAGATAATCATCCTTATAATGATTAATATTATTATCACATTGAAATGAATCTGGATCCTCTAATAATCGTTTTTTGACTTGTCTATGTATTTCGGAAACATTCGTTACGGCATTAATCACTGCATGATCTAATGGATGTTGATCGATCCTTGAAATGGTTTTAGTTACAATTCGTTTGCAATCATCCTTGACTATTATGGCCGACATACGTGATGAATCATTGTTCAACATATTTAACGTTTCCATCATTAATTCGTGAATTCGTTTCCAATAATTGGGTGAAAATATACTTCCATCAAGGCATTTAGCTATACTAAAAAAATAGTTATATAAAAAAAAGTTTCAAATTTCAAAAGAATAAAAATTTATATTAAATTATGAATTACTATTTATCTTCAAAAAAATTAATAGGCCATAATGATGATAGTCGTTCGAATTGATTACGAGTTAAAGGGCTTGATGCTGCTACTTCTCGTATACAAAGATTATCGGGATCAAATCCATGTAAGAATTCACGTAAATCGTAATCCATTTCGTCGATTGTTTTCTGTATAAGGTCAACATCCATTTCGCAAGATGATTCTCGTATCTTAGAGACTATTATCTGGAAATTTCCTTTTTTTGAATTGATTCGTTTCAAATGATCCAATGATATTTTAGTCATTGGAAGTTTTGCCGATAAAAATTTCATTATATAGTCAATTTTAGTCTTGTCCGATAGCTGTAATACCAATACCTTGACTATAGTAATATTAAATTAATTAAAAGTAATTAAAATCTAATTTAAAAAAAATACCTGTTGAAATGGCATCATCGTTGTAAATATCCGAAAGAATCGGTTCAGAATGAAACATTTTCTGTTTGACAGATGATTTTTTCAGACGACAGAACATTTTCACTCACTCAAAGAAATTCGATATTGCGTCAGTGTTTAAACCAGTAGTATCGATAGTATCGATTATTAGACTCGAAAATATTTCTTATATGCATATGAAAACAAAATGGATTTAGAATTTCCGTTCGATTATAATTCTTATTTTAATGTAATTAATAAATTATGTGAATTAATAATGTATATAAATCGAGAAAAAGAATCAATTAATGAAATAGAAAATAAAACGATTAAAAAAATTTGTCAAATATCTGTACATTGTTTGAATGAACAATGTGAAGAATATCGAAAAGAAATATTACGACACATAATGGATATCAAATTTCGAAAAATTATTGATCGTGGTATTTCAATTAGTTCACCATTCAATCTAACCGGAGATTCGAATGCATATATTTTACGAATGGATCAATTTTCATCATTCATTCTACATACAGGTGTTGATGAATATTTTTACCTGTTACTATTATTCAATGAAATTTTTATTGTTAATCAACGTACAACAATAATAATGGAAAATGCACCAAAATTAATTAGTAGTGAATGGATGTTTGTATCAAGTAATCGTCATTTACGATTATTAAATAGAGATGTAATCGAATCTTATGTGCTTATCATGTATCCATCATGTATTCATTCGGGATTTGTTGCTCGTAATCAACGATTATCATTGAAATCATAATAATAATAATAATCATTATTATTATTATCATCTATGTTTATATCATGTCATCATCATCAATAATGTTTTAAATAAAAATATCTAATTACAATTTCAACTTATTAATATTTTTCTCTATTATTTTCCAATTGTTTTTTCCTTGTAGAACCTTGGCTTGTTTGATAGAATAATTCACAATGGTGATAATATCATTGGTATCATGTTACGTATTCGTTGAAAAAAGGATGATCAAATTTTTTGATTGGAATTGAACAGCGAAAAAATGAACAACAACAATCCAACCGATTGATAAATGACAGAGGCCAATGTCCATGATCATCCTGTATATAAATTTATTGTCGTTGTTGTTTTTATATTCATTGGTATTGTCCATGTGTGTGTGTGTGTGTATGTCGGTGTCTACGATGATAATTAAATCAATTATCGGTATATTTCAATCAATATAATTCCGGATATTTAAATTTTTGTTGTTGTTGTTGTTTTTCATACAAACTTTTCATACAAATTTCGAAAAAAAAATGGAAATTCTGATGAAAAGTTGAAAAAAAATTTCGAATGAAAAAAAGTTCTTCGACCCCTTCTTTGTTTTTATGATTTGGATTTTTTTTTTACCCAACAAATTGCAAATGATGTTCACTTGAAAATAATCAACGACAAAAAATATGGTCATCGAATGAAAAAAACCAGGAAAATAAAATACACCAGAGAGAGGGAGGGTGTTGACAATTATGGTTGTTTTTTATAATTGTTAACAACCAATTTCCCGATGATGATGATAATCTAGATCAAGCTGGAATCTATTTTTCCATAATTATTTCCAGCCACAAAAAAACCAAATAATTTAATACGGCGGATTTCCTGATCATAAAAAACGATGATGATCCACAAACATTATGGAAAAAAAAAAAATCGTTGGCGCCCTTGTTTTATTTGAATGTTTTTTTGTTGTTGTTGTTGAATGAATAAAGGTGTTTTTATAATTTGATAATGATGATGGTGGTGGCACAAACAACCATACCGCCATAGAAAAATAAAATCATCATAACGATTATTTAACCTAGATTTTGCCCAGCTTCTATTTGTTTTCCATGATTTTTGATTTGTTTTTCCCCTTTTCAACAACAACAACAACAACAACAACAACAAATTTGTTTGGAGAATTTAGTTTAGTTTATCCTATTTCAATTTAGTATTTGTCAGTCGATTGAAAGAAGAAATTGGAAAATGATGATGATAAGAAGCAGAAGAAAGATAAGAAAAAAAATTCGAGATGAATTTTGTGTATGAAATTGAAATTGAAATTGAATACAAAGTCGAATTTGAATCATTGCAACAGATCATTTTGTTATTCAATTTTCTATATCAAATTTTTTTTGCTTCCCAAAAAAACAAATTCATCATCATCGTTATTCATTCATTCATTTAAGCAAAGCAAAAAAGAAAAAGAAGAAAATATGATCACATTTGATTCGAATATAGATTCGATTCATATCAATCAATCAATCAATCGAATGAATGAATGAATGGAAAAAAATTATCCAAAAACTTGATAATTTTATGTCAATTTTCTAATTGAATCAAACAAACAAATCACATGATTCTTAATAAACATTTTTTTTTGTTTTGTTTACTGGCTAAATCAATGATATTCAGATTTCTGTTTTGTTTTTCGTATTTCAAATGCAGAAATCACATTCGTGTTCTTATATTCGTGCAATTTTTTTTTTCGTCGTCGTCGTCGATAATATTATTATTGTGTTTATCATGATTGATTTGATTTGATGAAATCAAATCAAATCATGTGCAAAGAACAAACAAAATGAATGTACGGAAAAAAAGATATGTTGAAAAATGGAAGAAATCCGAGAAATTTGAAAAGAATGAAGATTCGCAAACACGAATTGAATTGATAATTTTTTGTTTTGTTAATGAAATTTTCTACGATAATCGATATTGTTGATAACATCAATAAATAACTAAAACAATTTTTGATTCTAAAGTTCAAAAAAATTGATAAATATTGAGAGATTGAAGAATTCTCGAATGGAAAAATTTCATTTTGTTTGTTGTTGTTGTTCGGAAATTCATTTTGATTGAGATTCGGTTTCAATTTTGTTTGTATGTTTTTTTCAGTGTTTACCGAAAATCAATCAACTTTATACAAAAAACAAAACAACAACAACGGTAATCAATTGTTAGCAAGCGGTAAAACAAAAACCGATCATCACATTAATGATTACAAGATCATCAAGGAAATTAGATGCCTTCATTTCATTTCATTTAGTCATTAAGTTAGTTAGTTGAATCCATATCGCAATCGATTGATGTGTGTGTGAGAGAGAGAGGAAAGAAAGCTGAATCAATCAAACAAACATAGCATAGAAAAAAGCATATGTCAACATGTTGATCTCTCTCTCTCTCTTTCTCACATAATCATCACCATAGTGATAATATAGAATGAATTCAATCAGAGAAAAAAAAATCTACTTTGATTGATTTTTTTCTTCTTTTTTTTTGCTTCGAAACGGAATATGCACATAACGGTTTTATGATGATGATGATGATGATGATGATAGAAAACAGCGACAACAACAACAGAAAACCGAATCAAACCAGGGCTTAGAAATTGAAATTAAATACATTAACTAATGATGATGGTGGTTACCATGTTAATGATGATGATGGAATGTCAAAGAGATGATTATTGTAACTGTAGTCGAGAAAAAAAATTATTTCGCTTCCTAGTTTCAATGGAAAAAAATCAGTTTCATTTTTTTTAATAATTTTAATGGAATTTGAATACAAAATTAAAAAGTTTTTTTTGTTGTTGAAAATTCCGATGAAATTGTAAACCATTTTCGAATCAAAACAACAATCGATTGTTGATTCGAATCCTATCGAATCGGACAATTGAATCTTTCCGTTCGAAAGTCGCCCATCACTTGATTCGAATGTAATTTTGTTCGATTTTTTAGGAAATATTCTTTCGATGTTTGAATACTATTTGAAATTTGAGAATTTTCGTTTTCACATTTGGAAATCTACATCAAGAAACAAGAACCAATCGAATCTTTATCAAGAGAGAAAAAAGTTTTCTATCAAAGAACAAAAAAAAATAGCAACAAAAAGCAAAAAAAAAGTGATATAAGCTAAAATCAATCATGATCATCATCATATTCAAAAGTAAATATTTGAGGTCAGTCAACGAATTTTTTTATTTCGTTCTTCTTCTTCTTCTTCAATGTTCATAAAAATTTTTATCTTTCCAAATGATGATGTTTCACAATCAAATATTGTCATATGATCAGAATGGAAATGTAAAGAGAAAATTTTTTTTTGTGAACATTTCTCAATGATAATTCTATTCCATCCCCCCAAAAAAAAATGATGATTATTCTTTTAAATATAGAGAAAGATGAAGAAACTTTGTTTGGAATTACACTATATGAAAAGTTATTCAGTCAGTCAGTCATCATCATCATCAAATATTGTTTCTCACCAAATAGAGATATGGTTATAAGCAAGTTATGTTGTCTCTTGTGTGTATTTGTTTCATTTATTATCATCCAGAAATTTTTTTTTTTTTTTTTTGCTCTTCTGAAGTTCAAAGACCTGTGAATGTGATTTATTTTACATTTATATTTTACATTTTATATTTCACAGTTTACGTTCCGTTGCTATTTACCCCTGATCAATACAATGTTGTTGTCTACAAAATAATGTATTGTATGATTATTATGTGTGTCCTGTATGTATGGTTGTTTGTTGGACGATCTATATGGGGTGTGTATTTATCTAAATAAAAAATCAGGTAAAAAAAACGAATAACAATTATGGTTTGTTACGGTGTGTACAGCATACCGCGGTGACATACGGTTATGGTGGTCATTTTTTCTTCGTTTATCAAACTAATTCTGCAGAATGATGATGACCCTTTGGAACATTTTTTTTGGACATAATCAATGATCATAATGGAACATAGACACAGACAAGAGATAATTTTCGTTTGTTCGTTTCATATTTATTTCTTTCAAATGAACCCCCCGAAAATTTTTCCGGAATTTCGTTGTGATTAGATTAGTTGGAAAAGAAAAGAAAAACATGATTCTATCACAGATTTTCAGTGTTCCATTGTTCGTTCAAGGTTCCTGGTTATTTTCTTTTCAAGATTCAATCAATGCAAAAAAAAACGGTCCATATTTTCTATTGATAAGAATTTTCTTCTTGAAACAAATTTTCTCTCACCCATCATATATTCATGATGAGAACAAAAGATTTTGCTTGAATAAGAAAAAAAATAAATTCATCCTGTCCAGACCGTTGTTGTTGTTGAAACATATTATGAAGAAGAAGACGGGGAAAAAATGATGACAATGTTCGATCCTTATGTGAACTATTTTTTTTTCGTTGAACCTTTTCAAACAAAGATTGATGAAAAACGAAACGAAACGAAAGAAGACTGATCAAAATGACAAACATAAGGTAAGAAAAGAATGAATGAATGAATTTGAATTTGATCCTCTTTTTTCCTCTTTCACTTTGGCTAAGTTTGAATTTAAATTCAGTTTCGATTTGAATTTTTTTTAGTTCATTTCATTTTTGAAATCAATGAATTTTCCTTTTATATTCATTCACATAGCCAGAACAATGGTTGAAAAAAATTCATACACACTAAAGATAGACATCGAAGAAAAGTACATATGAACCACACCATGAATTCAATTCAAATTGAATTGATGGTACTTTAGTAGAAAATAATTCTTTTTTTTTTTTTGCTTTGCAGGTAAAATTTTTCTTCTCTCACACTACTGCTGTTTGTCATTCTCATTCAAACAAACGAACAACTTTCTCATTCTTTTCAATCTGATTTCTTTTTCTTTTTTTCTTTTTATTTTTCCTTTCCGTTCCGATTGTTTGTCAGGTCGTGGATCAACAAGTTTCAAAAAAAATGTTCATCTCGGTGTGTGTGTGTGTATTTGTGTAATAGTGGTGGCTAATGCTACCGATATTTTTATAAATAACAGTGGTGGTGTGGTGGTGATGGTGGGGAAAAGAAAACATACAGCGTTGAATGAACAGGATGAAAAACACTGAATTATGGAAATTGATTTGGTGGATACTGATGGAAAAAAAAGGTCAAATTTCTTTCTCTCGGGTTTTTTTTCTCGGTTATTATTCTTCTTTTTCTATTGTATTATAATTCTCTCTTTCTCTCTCTTCAATTGAGATAATTGTATTTGTCCCGCGGGACTTAAATCTTACTGCATTCTCAAACAAATCAGATGTGTGTTTTATGTGAATATTATTGAACGGTAGCATTGCAATGATGATGATGGTAAAATTCATCAAAAAAAATCTCTGTGAAACAGATGACAATCAGAATGTGGCAGGGAATTTGAATCAAAAGTAGGAAAGGTAGGAAATTTGTCCTTCGACCAAAAAACCAAAACGACGATGTTTGTTCCAAAAACACATGCCACATATCTAAATTTTGTTTAATGGATCAAAAACAAAAATTAGTGAGAATATTATAACGACATACCATCAACACAATAGGTTCCGAATTGACGGTTATTATTATAATGATTGGATGATGGGTATGGTTGTAGTGGTGGTGGTCGTGTTAGTAATAGCAACTGGTCCCTTGAACTTGTACCAAAAAGATTTTTTTTTTTGGGAATTTTTCGCTGCCAAAAGAAAACATCTGTCGTGTTGAATAATGAGTGCAAAGTGTGTGAATCTTGATGATGATTGTCGATAAAATGAAATGAAAAATGTTTCCCGTGATTTTATTCGATGCTGGTTGACAATTCATTTTCGATAACCGTTTGGTTCATTATGGTTTCAAATGGATTTTTCTGGCAAAAAAAAAAATGTCGTAAAAATATTTTTAACAATGAAAAACCTAGAAAGCGAGAGAATAAACTTAATTCTCTCTGTGCTTGTTTCTCACATATTTTTGTTCAATGTTCCAGAAGTGTGAGAGAATGAAAGGAAATATTTTCTTTTTCGCTGTTTCAATTCCAATAAAGATTAAACTTTTTTTTGCTTGAAAATTCCTCCAATCATGGATCGCTACATGGATTTCTGTTTTCACTTTTTTTTGTTGTTGAAAATTTTCATTCAGTTGTTTTTGTTATGCTTATGAATTTCAATTTTTTACCTTTAATTTTGAATCGAAAAAACAACCGCGAAACAACACGGTTGATATAACATTCAAAACAAAAGCAGCAACAACAAGAAAATGAAAAAACATTTAATTCAATTTTGGAAATGAATTTTTGATTCGATATGATTATTATGGCCACATTATTACGGTTGAAGTAAAGATGAAAGAGAGAGAGAGAGAGAGAGAGAGAGAGAGAGAGAGAGAGAGAGAGAGAGAGAGAGAGAGAGAGAGAGAGAGAGAGAGAGAGAGAGAATGGAGCAAGGAAATTATTTAAAAGGAAAAATGAATTCAATTTTTTCCTTTTAAAAATCCATTGTTTCGAGTTGTGGGCGGAGAGGATGTTGATCGAAAAGATTCAGTTTTTTTTCCAATCGATCGATTTATTTATTGAACTTTTTCTTCTTACTTTTTGGTTTCGTAATGTCATAAGAATATTTTATTCAAAGAAAAACAAAATTGTTACCCAACAAAATATAGTGGAGAGAAATTCGAGAAAAATTATTTTCTGTCGTTAAAATTAATTTTTTTTCCTTTTACCTGTTTGAGGAATGTATTCAGGTAGTGGTGGTTGGCAAGGGAGGAATCCAAAGGAAAAAATAAGCAAATCAAAAGTGCAAATGGAGGAAAAACAGCGAATAAAAGTGGTAAGAATTGAGGTCAACGACAATAAGTTTTGGTGAAAAGTTTTTTAAAATGATGATGATGATGATCGACACACATACACACACACACACACAATAATTTCATAGGATATTTTCGAATATAAGAGAATCTTTTTTATCAAATTTTCAAGAGAACTTTTGTTGAGAAACTTGAAAATTCATTTATTCGTTTGTTTAGTTTGTTTCAAATGAAATTAAAAATTGCGTAAACAAAGAAATATTTTACGATTCTATCGATAAAATTGTTGAGAAATTTCTGGGAAAATTTCTCAATTTTTTTTCAACAAAAATTCAATTTTCCTGTTGCGGAGAATTTTTGTTTTTGCTTTTTTTTCTTCAAATAAATTTTCTTTCATTTCTGAATATTTCGGAATCAAAATTGGTAAAAAAAAAGAACAAGAACATTCAGTTAGCTGAAGCAGCAGCAACGACAACAGGGTTAAATGCATAAAAATAGAATGTCTACACCGATGATCAAGATGAACCTGAAAGAAATTAGGTTAAATGTTCAAATTTTTTTACCTGTTGCTTTTGATTATATAATAATAATCTATGTATGTGCATACAGGGTGTTCAGGTTTTTTATACATAATATATTCTTGTACAAACAACTTTAGTAGAAATTCCCATCAACATATTACTCTTTTATAACCCTCATTCGTCTGTTGATTCGATGATGATCGAAAGCGGAA
This sequence comes from Dermatophagoides pteronyssinus, assembly GCF_027571235.1. NCBI lineage: Eukaryota > Metazoa > Arthropoda > Arachnida > Sarcoptiformes > Pyroglyphidae > Dermatophagoides > Dermatophagoides pteronyssinus. The sequence continues at coordinate 2,306,470 of NW_027461532.1, read as the reverse complement.
AACTTGGAATAATAAACACTAAATGATGATGATGGGAACGAGAAAGAAATCAATCATGGCAGTAGTAGTAGTAGTAGTAGTAGTAGTTTTGTTTTAATTTTAACCTGGTGAAAAAATGGGAACCAGGTATTTTTTTTTCTTTTTTGATTCAGGTTTCCAAAAATATATAACGGTTATATAATGTTGTTGTTGTTGTTAAATTTACTGTAACCGTTATTTTTTTTTAAGTTTCTTTCTCCACTGATTGAATAAATGAATAACTAATGATTGTTTATCATTATAAAATTGATGCTCGAAGCTAATGATGATTCCTTCGTTCGGTGCAATTTAATTGGCTGTTGTTGGATGGAAAAGAAGAAGAAGAAGGAGAAGAAGGAGAGGAGAGGAGGGGGAAAGAGACGATACAAAAAAAAGGGGGAGATTGAAAAAAAAACGATGTGATAATATCCGTTTGACCTCAATTCGACGATGATGATGATGATGATTGATTAAAATTCCAGGTAATTTGATTTCATTTTTTTTTTTTTTGCCAAGTTAAATGATTCCAAGATTGATGATGATGATGATCATTATTGTGATGATATTGTTTGGGGATAATCAGAAGAAACAAACAAACAAACAAACAGCAATAATAATCGAAAAAAAAGGAAAATTCCAGATTTTAAAATTTCAAACTTTATTGAATTTTTGAAAAAAAATAAAATACAGGGTGTTTAAATAAATACTGAATTACATGCTTTGTGTGTAATATCCATCGTATTATGTGTGAAATTCCAAAAAAAAATAGGTAAAATAACTGTAAACTTTTTGTTGTTGTTGTTGTCAAACACACACTGTATATTTATAGTGGAAAAAATCTATAATTTTTTTCTTTTTCTTTTTTCTTCTTCTTCTTCTTCTTCATATAGAATGAATGTTGACCTCATTTTGGGAATCCACTTGAATATTATTTTCTGTTATACAGTGAGATGGTTGATCATGATGATGATGATGATGGTGGTGGTGGCGATGGATTCGTTGCACACATTGAAAAAGCAAAAAAAAACACTTGAATCAAGTTGGAGAAAAAAAAAGAAACTAAAGGAAAAAAAACTGAAAAAGAAGAAACTTTCAAACCATATATGTGTGTGTGGAGCCAGTTTCTTCAGTTCAATTCAGTTCAGTTCAGGATTTTTTTCCTCTATCCAAATGGAATGAAATAAAATGAATGGCGCCATTTTTTTACATTACATATCATGTGTGTGTGTGTGTGTGTGTGTGTTTTTGGAAGTTGTCGGAATAAATTCAAGCCTCCAACTATGGAATGCTGTTGCTGTTTGTGTGCCAGTGTGTCTTTATGTATGTTCACGATGCTAGGGATGTTTTATTTTCACTGTTTGAAATGCTTATGTGTGTTTGTGCATTAAGTGCAGGCCACGAATAATACTTGGGAATGGTTATGTCCATTACATTTGTTGTTGGCAGCAATTTTTTTTGGAAGAAAAAATGCCAAGGCAACTTTTTGAATAGACAAAAATGAATGAATGAATAATGGAAAAATGAAAACAAACAAAAAAAAACATAACAGGATTGTATAATTAATTCTTTAATGATTGAATTTGAAACAAACGATGAAAAACTAATTGAAAAAAATGTTTTTTTTTGTTGAAATTTGACCATAACGAAAACAAAAACAAAATTTCCAATAACCCTTCCTCCCCCCGATAATATCCGTCATAAAAATCCGTCATTCCCGATTCTTCATTTGAACAAATAATGCACACAGAAAAATAAAGTCGTAAAATATACGGCAAAATCCATAACATTTTTGGGTTTTAACGTCATCCACAAAATGTTACGTTTTTTTTCTTTTTTTGTATTTCTGGGCAAAATCCATGAAATATTGAGGCAAAAAACTCAAATATTTGTGGCCAAAAAATCATGAAATATTCTGGAAAAGACCTAATATTTCTTGGAAAAATCCATGAAATGTTCTGGAAAAAGACCTAATATTTCTTGGAAAAATCCATGAAATATTCTGGAAAAAGACTGAATATTTTTGGGCAAAAAATCATGAAATATTCTGGTTAAAAATATTTTTATTTACAAAAAAATGCGAAATAAAAGAGAAAAGAAAGATAAATTTAGCCGACTAAGGTGGCATAAAGATCATTTTTTAAATTCATAAACAAAAAGTAAACAAGTTAATCAGTGAATAAAATAATTAAGATTATTGGCCAAGGATAGATTAAAATTCTCCGATTTGTTTGCTTTATTTTCCAGATTATCGCTCAAATCATGGCTATGTGATTTCTAATAATTTATCATGAATGGATGAATCTTCCTTGGTTGCCCTCAGTTCACTACTGATGCTTGCTTGAGTTCCGTATCGCTTCCGATTTCTCGCTCGACCGTTGGAGATTTCCTTATCCAGCCACAACGCTTTCTATTGTTTTTTCGATGCTTTAAGCTGTTACACAAAATAATATTTCTGATTCGAAAAATAGTCAAATGGCAAACGAAAAACAAAAACTTCGTTTAAAAACAAAAATGCTGGATTCGAATTATTTCATTTGTTTAATTGAATTATTAACAATGTTTCGAATGTTAACGAATTGTTTCAAATTTCAAGTTCAATTGTTATGGCTAAATCGAACAAACATCGATTTACCAAATCTTTTCATGAATCGATCATGAATCCAATCAGATATTCAAAAGCAATTTTAGGTTATAAGTTGTTTACGAAGCCACCGAATGACAACAGCCACTAGTTTTGGCTTCATGAACAAATTGCCACATCTGTCCCCTTCATATTTTTAAACCAAATTAGATATTAGTCAATTCGAGTGGAACTCATCGTAGACAAATGAAGGAAGATCCAATCCAATACCTTCTTCTTTAGCCCCATTGAAAAAAATTTGGTTAGGAAACATCCATTTTGTCTGTATGATTATTCTGTCCGGGAGATAGGATTCCATTCTCATTGAAACGTGGTTTCAAATCTATCATTTTTTTGTAGATCCAACTTCGCAAATTCATTGCAAACGCGATATATTTGGCCGAGTGTCATTCAGTTAACATATTTTTTCAAATCGTACATATTTTATTATGAAATTTTGATAAATCCAAAAAATGAAAATTAAGATTTTAAAATTTTTTCTAAGTCCAGAAATTTTTCATGAAATATTGAGGCTGGTGAAAAAATCCATGAAATATTGAGGCTAGCAGAAAAATCCATGAAATATTGAGGCTAGCAGAAAAATCCATGAAATGTTTGGGCAAAACAAAAAATCCATGAAATGTTTGGGCTGAGTATAAGATTGGCAAAAAATCATGAAATATTCTGGAAAAAAATCCTAATATTTCACGATTTCAGTTTTCCATAAAATATTGAGGAAAAAAACCATAACATTTTGTGGATGACGTTAAAACCCAAAAATGTTATGGTTTTTTGGCAAAAAATCGAACTATTTTACGTTTCATTTTTCTGTGTGTGGGCAATAAATGGCCATTAACCCAGAATATTAACCCAGAATGATTTTTTTCCCCCTCCAAATTTTGTATTCAAATAAATCATTTTGTTTTTACAGGAAAATAAATTTTTTTGACTAAGAATTTTGTTTTTTTCTGTTTGAATTTCCTTGAAATAACAAAAACTAGTTAAAACCGTTATAAAGGTAACTTTTCAAAACAAAAAAAAATTATTCATAATACAGTGAATTTTGCTTTTTTCTTCTTTGCAAGAAAACAGAACAAGATATTGATGGAGAGAGAGTAAAAAGCCTGGCTTCTTATTGCCCGAGTCATTCCATTACATTTATTTATTCGTTATCGTTGCTGTTGTAGTTCGCAAAACTTTAAAAAAAAAGAACGAAAAAGAAATGTTTACGTTCATTTCGAACCAACGTGACCTGAACACACATTTAGTCAAGAAACGAAAAAAAAGGTTATACTGACATAAATTCACGAATGAACGAACGAATAAAGAAGAAGAAGAAGAAGAAAGAAGAAAAATGACAGCCAAGTAAAGAAAAAATCAAGAAAAAAAAGAGAGAAAAAAAGAGTCGATTGGGGATATAGCTGGAATCGATCATGATGATGATGATGATGATGATGATGGAACAAGTTTTTTTTACGTTATCAAAAACAGTTACATATATTTTGGCTGCGTTTTTTTTATAATTCGTTAAAATCACTGTTACACACACACACACCAGAGGCATCATCAATATCAAATATTGTTGAATAATAATTTCGTGTGTTTTTCTTTTTATTACTGTTTGTTACTCTTTGAAACACAGAGAAACATAAAAATTCATATGATGCGGCTGGATTTTCCAAATATATGCTTTTTTTCTGATATCAAAAGGCCAGGCAGAAAGAAGAAAAATTATTCATAAAATGGATGCTACCTTACTTTACTTATTTGATTTTCGTTGTTGTTACCTAGGAATCATTCATTATTATTCAAGATCCAAGAACAAAAAATGAAAAATGAAAGTAAGCCAGATATATTCAAACAGCTAATCGATCCAACGAAACGAAAAAATCCAAAAATCCATTCAACCATATACATAGTGAGAGTGAAACATTAGCGAATGAGTTCATTGATCGCATACATACTTACCTGTTTGTGTGACACATTCACAAAGTCACACAAACACAAACAAACAAATTTATGAATCGTCGTTTTGTATATTATACATACAGGTAATATTTGAAAATCAAAAGTTGCCTGCTTGGTTGGTTCGTTGTTCGTTTGCTTGAAAAGTTTATGTGAAAATTGGTTTTGTTCACCCAATATTTGAGATGGTGTAATTAAATGATCCAAATGAGCATAACTGGAGAAAGAGAAAAAAAAATCTATTGATTAGATTTGGGATTTTTGGATCGATGATTGATAACAACACCTATTTTGACGTTTTTTTTTCTACTTTCATTCATTCATCTGTATAGCAAGTCGAAATAGTCACCAAAGAATCTATTATATGGAAAAATGAAAGAAAATTTTCTTCTCGTTAATTGACAACGTTAAAGATTGTTGTTAGCAATTTGATAATCATAATAATGTATCTAATTAACGTCATTTTCTTTCTTTCTTTGAATAATGATCCAGATTATCGTGTGATCCAGATTTTTTGTTTTCTCTCGCATTCATTCATTCATTTTTGTTTTACTTTCATTTTACCTATGATCATATGATTCGATTGATGAATAAATTGATTTAGCATTAAGATGAACGAAGAGGAAAAAAGCAAGCCAGCAAGCAAAGAAAAATAGAAAGTTATCCTGGATTCACACAGTCAATAATTCAGTGTTTGTTTGTTTGGTGCGTTTCACAAAATTTAATAAAGAAACGAAAAATGAAAAATTCGAGTTCCAGATTAGTTTTCGTTGTTGATCACTCTGATTTAATTTCAGTTTTTCTCTCTTTTTTTCCTATTAATTTTTTTTTTTGATTTCCTTTCGATGATAATAATAATCATTATTTAACACCATCATCATATGATGATGGGCTAATTATAATGAGATTTTATAAAAATAAGTGCTACAAAAAAATCAATTTTTTTCTTCTTCATCGTATGATTCAAATGCGGTGTGTGTGAAAAACAAGTTGTCCGCTACCAGAGATAGTTTGGTTATTTATCAAATTAATCTTGTTGGATCTGGATAATCGAGATTTCTTGACTTGTTGTAAAAATGTGTTTCACAGTTTTGTTTTGCTTTGTTGGATTGAATCTGAAGGGAAAAAAAATTGAAAATTTTTTTTCTGGAAATTCAAAAATTTCGCATTTCGATGGCTAGATACTGTGTTTTTTTCTTACGTCATCGATAACTATTTTAGATTAACCGTTCATATTTGATCTTCCAAAAACGAATAAAGTACATCATACACGTATGACATTATCATTAATAACATTGTATCATTTTTTTTTCTGTAACAAAATCTATATAAAAATGATGACGAAGTTAGAAAGAAAAAAAAGAACGGGACATTATTTGAATATTACCTGTTGAATTTACCTGTTTTTTGTTGCTGTTGTTTTTTTGTTGTTTAAAAATCGATGACAAATTCGAACGTTTTATAGAAGTGAGTGGAGAAACAATCGATACCATCGAAACGAAAAAAAACAATCACAATCGATTGGATCATATCGATTGTTCAATTTTTGTTTGTCGTCACTTACTTTCTTTTTGAATTTTTTGTTGAATTTTTTTTCTTTCTAACTGAATATCTGTGTGTGTGTGTCTAGAGAAAGTTTTTATCTTTAAAAATTTCAGAGAAAAAAAGACAAAAAAAGAAATAAAATTCAGATTAAACATGAAGAAACTACAGAAAAAAAAAAACATTTAGAGAAAAAATCATTGTCATTGTTACCAGGAAATTTTCCTTTTCCTTTTAAATTTCTCTCTTTCTTTTTCTGCCATCTTTGTGATACATATCATCTTTGTTTTTGTGTGGAAAAAAAATTTAAGAATATTTCTCGATGAAGGATGTTCAACAACAAAAAATCCATATTTTTCCCTATTGGAAAAATGACAGGGGAAAAAATTCTTTCTTTTTCTATTAAATTTCAATGTCACTTGATCTTTGACTTTTTAAAGAAAAAATGGTAAAAAACACATGATTTTTATTGTAAAAAAAAATAGTAATTAAAAATTAAGTGAAATGAACAACAACAACAATTCAATTAGAATACCAGATAAGATTTATCATTTTTAAAGAATGATGATCTGGATCATCATTTTTATCATCATCAAATATTATTATCGTCACCATCGCCATTATCATCGCCATCCATCACATCAAGGTCTCAATTCTTTCATCAACAGATTTGCCAAAAATGCACCAACATTTTCTATCCACTATCCAACCAAGCAAACAATAAATGCATTATCGGCAAACATTAATAGCAGCAGCAGCAGTAACACTTGTTGATATCGCAAATCAAATAGTTTTTTTTTTTCGTTGGTTGAGATCAATATCATCAAGTGTTTGCTCTATGGAATGAATGAATCTGGTGTGTGTTTTTTGTGTTCAGCAAGTTATTTTTGTTTCACCATGAATTTCTTCTAAAATGACATTTTCTTTCTCTTGAATGATGAATGTTTCTCGTCAATTTCATTTCCAAAGCAAAAAATCATTTCAGAATCGAAAATAGTCGGTGGGGGGAGGGGGAGTTGTTGTTTCACTCATTGTGGAATTGGGCAAATGGCAGGCAGACGGGCCAATCATCAATGGAATAAACCATGAACGATAATTAAATGATTGGAAAAAAAATGTGAGGGAGGATAAGTGTAAAATTATCGCCACATACACATAATGAAATAGAATCTCTACCAGAAAATTTCTGGTTGTAATAAAATTTTTTTTTTACAAATGTCCTTTGATCATCATCATCACCATCATCAATTCCTTAAATTGATAAAAAATGTTTTTGATTATTTTAGCTGGATTTTTATTTTCATTTTTTTTGCCAGCAAATATAATTTCCTGATAATATTTTGTATGCTGAAAGCACACTTATCTTTTTTATTTTTTTGGCTATAGATTTTTTTTTGTCTATTCAATAACAGCAGCAGCAAGTGTTAGTAGTTTTTTTGTTGTTGTTGTTGTTGATGTTCTTCATTCACTTTGATTATTTGTTTGATTTTGGTTGATTAGAGGCAATTTTGAATAGGAAAAAAGAAAAAATGAAAGTTTTTTGTTGTTGTTGTTGATATCTGATCATCATCATTATCATTCCATATTGGGGTAGATGTGTGGCATTATTCTTTGCTGATATGACAGAGAGAGAGAGATATCTGTTTTTATCATCATCAAATTGATATTTGGTATTTTCTCTCTCTCTCTCTCTCTCTCTCTCTCTCTCTCTCTCTCTCTCTCTCTCTCTCTCTCTCTCTCTCTCTCTCTCTCTCTCTCTCTCTCTCTCTCTCTCTCTCTCTCTCTTTCTACATTTTTGCTTGGTTGTTTATTTGATTATATTTCGTATACACAAGATCCATACACACACACATAAAAAATCGATTCCCATGATCATCCATCCCGATATTTACCGATTATGATGATGATTTTTCTTATTTTTTTCTTACTGCCATTATAATCAATGGAATTGAAGAAACAAAATCTTATATAAAAAAAATATTGCACCTAAAAAAAATGGATTAAATTTTTCATTGCTGTTTTCAATTTCTTTCTATCTCGCTCTGTGATTTAAAGATGATGATTAAAAAGATGTCAATTACAACTGCTATTCCATTAAATTATTGATAATCGATAATTGAAAAAGAATCAATTCAATCATAAGACAATCAATTTTTGCAGCCTAATTGAATCAAACAAGTGAGAAAAATTGATTGATTGATTGATGAATATAGAGCGATAGGAAATGTTGTTGTTGTTGTTGTGGTAATTTTTGAGAATCGAACGATCATATCGATCAAATTTTGATTTGAAAACATTTTGAAAAAACAAAACAAACTTCGTAAACAAAATTCGTTTTTTGGTCGATTTTTTTTCAAGGATACTCTGTGAAATCGGATTAAATTTTTTGTTTCAATGGAAAAAAGGATTGTTTTTTTTATAAAAAAAAACTTTAAAAAATTAATTTCGAGCAACAATTTTGAAACCAAACAAAAACAAAAACAGACAAAAAAAGGTTATTGTCATCTGCCAAACATTTTAGGTGCATATAGAATCGAATCAATTACATCCGTTGTTTGTTTTGAGTTTTCCAATGAAACAAAAAAAAATCAACATTTATGACGCTAATCATCATTATAATCAACGTAATCATCATCATTTATTTAGATGCTTCCTTGCTTGATAATAAACAAAAAAAAACATTTATATGACAAACAAACGACGACGTCAAAGTTATTTTGAATTCAAGAATCATTTTCCAAAAATTCTCTCTTCTTTCTATCACCTTTTTGCCTTATGTGTAGAAAAAAAAAGGTCAACAATGAAAAGTTCAATGGACCGAAAATTATTATTGTTGTTGTTGCTTGAAAACTCAGAAAAAGAATATTTTTTTTTTGCTATCAAAAAAAGGATCAAATATTTGGTCAATTTTCTTCAACCAAAAGAAAAAAATTCAATGACCAGAAGAAGTGGAACAACAGCAGAAAAAACACTGCAAAACAACAAAAGTCTCTCTCTCTTTTTTAAATGTCTATTTAAGTGTTTTGGCTACATCATCTAAACACAGTGCTGACCATCTGTCAAGAATTCTTTGTTGCTTGTCCACCAAATGCATTGCTGAATACAATCAACGAACGACGACGACGACGATAAACGAAAAAATTTGTCCACAATCTTTTCAACGATTTTTTGTTGTTTAACGATTTTATTCGGATTAAAACATATAACCTCTCCAAACGAATCGAAACGAATAGCAAAAAGAAGCAAAGATGTATGTATGTTTGAGGGTTGAATTCGATGAATAACCAGGAAAATCAAATTTTTGAATCAAATTGAATTGAATTGAATTGAAATTCATTATTCATTCCATTTTTTTTCTCGCACTATGTTTCTGTTCTCTCATACAGAATGTATTTCTTCCAATAAAGTGAAATCAACAAATAAATATAGCAGCTGTTTGCTTGAAATGTCGGTTCGACTTATATTCGGACCGTCGTCGGTCAATGGCCATTCTGTTCAAATTTCCAATGTTGGGCTTCTTCTTCTTCATTGTCATCGTCATCTAATTTTTTTTTATCCAATAAAAAGAAGTGGACATTTGGTCAAACACAGTTATGCTCGCACCCACCAAAAACTCTCTTTCCCCCTCTCCTTTCAACCATTAGGGAGGGAGAGAGAGAGAGAGGGAAAAAAGATATTATAAATCAAACAGTATGCACAATCTCTATTCTCTCTCTCTCTCCGTTCATCAGAATCAATTTTTTTCAATCTATTCCGTTCTATTTGTTTCTACCCCCTCCTCTTCTTCTTCTTCTTTCCCCCATGTTTTTTTTGTCATTCAGTTTCATTCCCCACCCTTCTATTATCGTTTAACATTTTTTTTCCTTCTTTTTCGTCTACAATATTCAACAAAAACCGACAAACATGACATATGTAACATGACATATGAAAAGAGAGCGAAATGAGTGAATGAGAAAAATTATTCATTGAAAATAGATTAATTGAACGGAAATGGTCAATGTCTATTTCGACTCACTCACTCACTCACTCACTTACTCTCTATATTCAATTTAATTCATATTTATTTAATGAATTTCAAACGAAATTCTATTTCCACCACTATGTGTCATATATCTTCCATTGTCAAATGTTTTCTCCTATTCTAACTTTTATTTGAAACTTATTTTTTTTCTTTCTTCTTGTTCAACAATTTTGACAATCATTTTTGATTATTATTATTTTTCTGGAATGAAAATTGCCAATATCCGGTATCTAAATACATTTTTCTTTTTTTTCTTTTCTCTTTAATTCAAATTCATATTCAATTCCATTCAATTAAATGTTCATTCAGCCATTCTGTTTCAATAATAATAATTCAGTTACAGATTTGAATTTATTATTAACGAATTTTGTTTTGGTTTCTCCCACTCTTGTTTTTTTTTGTCCTTGATCATTTTCTGAATGTCCTTCATCATCATTGTTTTGTTGTTGTTGAAAAAATTCAACAAAAAACTGTTGTTTCGGCTGTTCTCATTCTTTTTTCCGAAAAAAAATATTGAATCCTTCTTGACACTTTCACTGTTTGTGTTAACACCCCCTTGAATTTTTTTTTCACTAAGAATCAATCTGGTTAGGTCGAAATAGAATCGAATCAAATTAAAAAAAAAGACACAACAACAACAACAATAATCAGTTAAAATGGCCATTTTACAGAATGACAAATAATATCGATAATATTTGCATAAATTCTAGGAATTCTTTTCCATTGAGAAAAGGAAAAAAAATCATCATCAAATGACATTCATGTGTTCAGTTCATTCAATTCGTTTCAGCCTGGTTGATATATTCCCCAATAACCAAACTAACGAGATAAACGACCGAACTATAGCTAATAACCTAAAAAAAATGAATAAATTTTCAAAAGGCGACGACTTTGATGATTGAACGACGACGACGACGATAACAACAAATTCAACAGCAAACAACATTCATTGTCATTAGTTTTTTTTTTTGGTTATTATCGTTCAACAATGTATGTTATTCAGTATACACAGAACTTCGATACTTTTCACATTTTACCCAATAATGACCATTGACGAAGACGTAAAAAATATGGTTAAAATTGTCGTCATTCATCACACGATGGTGGTGGTGAAAAATCAACCAAACATGAATACTATGAATTGATAAAGAATTTTTCTACCAAAATGAAAAAAAAACGAAAAAATCAATTTTTTTTTCGTTTGAATTACAAAACAAACGTTTGTAACGTAAAAAATACAATCTCCAATTCTAAACCCGTTTCCTGCACAAAAAATTTGTTCAAAAAAAACATCATTATTCTTTGAATCATCATCATAGACTGAAGATTAGCAAAAAATGAAGTCTAATTCAGCTGCCATTTCTTCATTTTCATCATTATCAATTCGTTTTTTTTTTTTTGTTATTTGGTTATTATCATTATCTCATTCATATGAATAATCATTATCATTATATGGCTTTTCTATTCTCGCTCTCTCTCTCCTTCCATACGGGCCAATGTAATAATGATGATGATCGGTCGATCGGTCGGTTGGTCATGTTGTTTGAATTCTGTTCACCGTTCTGTTTGCTGACCATCATTTTCAACGAATCGACTACGGATTTGACCAAACTCAAACACTCAACAAACGAAAGAAAAAAAAAAGTTTCGACCAAAATGAATTGAAATAAAATATAGAAGTTGATAATAACCATCTGCCATTCTCAATTTTTGTTTTCTTTCTTTCTTCACTATGTTCTCATTTTTCATCATCATCATCATCATCTTCTGTAGAATTGAATGTTGAATGAGGTCACAACATTACTTGTTGTTGTTGTTGTTGTTGTTGTTGTTCTCCCTCCCTTTTCTTTCTTTTCTTTTCTTGGTTTCTCTACTATTCTATTCTATTCTATTTCCAGAAGAAGAAAAAAATTGTTTTTTTTCAAAATGGCCAACATTGTCCTCCCTTGGTTAATTCTCTGAGATAGCTCCCCTTTAATGTACTATGTATGTAAAGTCAAGCACACATTCTATATCAGGATTATTTAACATTGCTTCAACCGTATTCCCAAAAAAACAGAACCACTTGTTGCTATATTTAATATCTTTTGTTGTTGTCGATATCGAATCAAATACATACATACAGAATTTCTATTGTTGTTGATGATATTTGATATTGTTCAACAACAACCAACCATCAAAAATTTACTATCAATAAACCAAAAATGGTATGACGCCCTGTAGAAAAAAAATATAGAGAAAAAAAACAAAATGATAAACGCCATTCATACATTCATATTACATTAACAAAAAGTCACATTCGTTGTTTGATTTTTCTCTTTACTTTTCTCTCTCTCTTTACATTTGCTATATCTTCATTGGTTTGTTGTTGCGATTCTTGTTCTTCTTGTTGTTGTTGCTGTTGAGAATGAAGAACAACATCAACAACAAGAAAATGGAGAATGATTATGATGAATTTTATGTTTCATGTTTTTGTTGAAGAATGCAACATACAATAGGCGACCGAATATGAAGAGTGGTTGATGGTTGTTGTTGAATTGGTAATTTTTTTTGAATGACGAATTAAATTCCCACTTGTTGCACTTTCGTCGAAAATACATTCTATTCATTCTTTATTGACTTTTTTTGTCGACGACGACGACGACGAAAATGGTTCTGTTCGCTCGATTGATGATGATGGCGGTGGTGGTGGTGGTTCTCTTCTTCTATATTTAACATTTTTTCCCCTTTTTTTTCCATTTTCATAATAATACTCACCATTTTTTTCCAGAGAAATGAACGGGGTTTTCAAGTAAACAAATTAAAAATTTTTTCAAAAATAAAAAAATTCTTTAATCAAATAAATTCAGGCTAAACACATGACTCTAAAATCATCAATCGTCATGGCCGTCATCATCATCGAACAACAAAAAAAAACATTCGAATTCGAAATTCCTAATAAAATGCGCATGTTCAATTCGAATGAAATTCTTGAATGTTGATGATGATGATGATGATAACGTGCGTGATGGCTGACTTGTCATGTCCAGTTTTTTTTTTTGTTCACATTCTTTCACCTTTCGCATATACCACTACTTTTAAGTTCTGTAGGTTTGAACGAACGTTAACGTCAAAGAAAATAGTGGTGGTGGATGAAACAGGAAAAACGTTGATAATGATCGAAAGACAAAGAAGAAGAAAAAAAAGGAATTCATTTGAAAATTTTTCGTCCCCTCAAAAAAAAAAAAACTTTTTTTTCCTGATAAAAATGAATTTTTCTTTTTTTTTCTGCTAGATTCGTGAATGAATATCTGCTGCTCGCTGCTATTGATATAATCGGTCGTTCATTTCTCCCGGTTTTTTTTTCTGTTTGAGAATTACGTTTACATTCAACACAAACAAACAAACACAGCAGTGCAGTGCAGAACCACCGCCTTGAATTTGTAAAAAATAATGTAATGGACGTTTGCAAAATATAATAATATCGTCATTTGGCAATTCTGTGAATCTACATTTCGTTGATAATAATTGCCTATTTGGTAAGCAAGTGAGAGAGAATGTTATGGCAAACAAAATTCAAAAGAAATAGAAAAAAAAACAAGTTTTTTTCGAAACAAAAAAAAAAATATTCCGAAACTGTATCTGATTTTCCAAAAGTTTTTTTTGCTCAAAAATAGAATCGTCGATTCGCCCAGAAAAACAGCATAGCATAGATCTTTCCTGTTGTTTCTTTTTTTGGTTGGAAAACACAAGAGAATGTTGCCAACAACAACAACTTGTTGACTTTTGAGCTTTTGAGCCATACATTCTCTCTATTCCTCTTTTTTTTTTTTTTTTTTTTTTTTTTGTTATTGCAATTCTCACATTCTACATTCTTTCTTTCTCTTTTCTGTAAAGTGTTTTTTTTTTTGATATTTTTGGTTTGGTTGGTTACACACACACACTGGTTGCTGGTACTGACTGGTGTTATGGATTTTTTTTCTGTTCTGTTGTCGTTATCTTGCTTTCTTTTCATTCTTTTCATTCGCTCGCTCCTACCTCACTACTCTTTTTTTTTCCTACTTTTCGAAATTGAAAGAACATTTTCTGACTATTCTTGTCGCCAACACCAAGCGAGAGAGAGAGAAAGAGATAAATCAGCATTTAGCCAACAACCAAAAGCACCGTTGTAGCAAAAGAAAAAACAGAAAATTTATCCGAAATGCCATCACCATCAACAAGTTTTATCGATCGATTTTTTCTGGTGGATAACCAGAAAATCAGACAGAAAAAATCCGATATTTTTTCTTTCGAATCTTACTGTAAAACGAATTCTTTTTCATCCTCCTCCTCAGCATTTGTTCTCGTTCTCCATTCTCTCTTTTTTTCCCCTTCTTCCTCAAATTTTTATCTCGTTTCTCTCTCTCCTCGGTGTTGTTTGTTCTCTTCATTCAAAAATCAACAACAAAACGAAAAAAAATCTCTTTAATTTTTGAAATTAGTACGCATGCGCAATATGTAATTCAGTTTTATCATAATTTAATACCGCTAGCACTTGGAACAAAATATCTGGCGCGCTATTTTTTTTTTTCGTTTGTTTGTTTTCGTTGCGATAGTTCTGCACGAATCTTTTCTCTCTCTCGCATTATTCGCTTCTGGACTAACATTACACACACAGAAACTCTCCCTCCCTCAATTTACAAAGAAGAACATTGTATGATCACATCATCATCATCATCAGAAGCAGAAGAAGAAGAAGAGGAAAAAAAAGCTCAGTTTTCAAATCACATCAAAACCAAAACATAACACAAAACTATACCACCATTTCAAATAATAATCATCATCATTCAAACATCGTGTGTGTGTATATGTGTAAATGCAACAAATATCATTCCGTTACTGCAGTATAGTTTGGCGGATGGTTCATTCGCGCGCGTTATAAACATATCATCATCATCATCAACATCACAGAACGGCCATATAGCCAAATCGAAAACCAACAAACCACCATTCTTCAACTAAAAAAATTTTTTTGATTTTCATCAGTTCATTCAATGGTGATGATCATTACATTTGAAAGTTCTGTGCAGAAGTGATGATGATGAAAATGTTTTTTTAAAATAATATTTTCAATTTGATCAATTTTCATTTAAAAAAAAAAAATCATCATTCAATTCGACAGTGTCAAAACAACAACAAACAAACAACCAAACAGGCGTTGAATAACCAAAAGAACTGACCTGCGATATTTCAATTTTGTTTCTGTGTTTCGTTTCTGTGCTCTGTATGTGAAATTCTTTTTTTTTTGTTTCTTGTTTTTCGAAAGCAAAATTCTTTTTCGAATTTTCAACCAACACACTCTCCATCTCGCACACGCAAACACACTCATTTTGTCTTCCAATGTTTTTTTTTCTTCTTCACACATTCCATAATGATCTTTGCAAAGGAAAAATTCCATTTTCTAAACAAAAATTATTCCAGAAAAATTTTCTCAGCAACTTTTTTTCTCCAGAAAAAAACTTACTGAACAACAACAAATGATACAATGAAACATCCGAAACATCATCGATCGATGATAACATTTTTTCTTCTTTTCTTTCCATAAAAAACTCCCAGAAACATTCCAATGTGAATCAAAGAATTTTCGAAAAAAAATTGAACTAAAAAACTTTATTGAAATTAGTGCCTTGCGATGTGTGTTCATCATTTTCAACATTTTCCTTCCACATTCATTCATTCAACCCAACATATCATCATTTGTTGTCCAAATTCCGTTTGAATAATTTCTTCCTTTGGAATTTCATCATCAACTAGTGTGCCTTTTTTCAATCAATCAATCAATTGATTAATCAATTGCATTTGCTCATTACACACACATTCTTGTTTTTTGTGTTCTGTGTTTTTCTTTTCTGTCAACGTGCTTGATTGATGTGTAAAAAAATAAAATGATGTGTATGGTATTTGTGTAACCGATCCAACCAACAACAAACGAAATATTCATACATTCCATTCATTTTCTTTCAATATAATCATCATCAAAAAAAAATCTTCCATTTTGAAATTTGAATAAAGAAAACTTGTTGAATATTCCATTGGTGCGTGTTTTTTTTTTTTTTTGTTTTTTTGCTGTTTTTGTACATTTTCATTTCAATTTCAATTTGATTTTGTCCTTATATTTACTGTGTGTGTGGGTGTTTGAAATGTTTTGTAAATGAAAAATTTTCAAATTTCCAATCGAATTTGGTTTTCGAAAGAATTTCACAATTTTTCTCTTTTTCGATCTGTTTTTGTCCTTTTCACATAATGTATTACGGTTGTTTTTTTTTCTTTCGTTGCGTTTTGTTGTGATTCGGTTTGAACTTTTGAAAAATTATGCTGTCGTCGTCGTCGTCATTGATGTTTTTCAAAATCAAAAATTACGACAGCAACAATTTCAAATCGATTTTCGTTGTTTTGTTTCAAATTGCCCTAGATTTGAGAAAAAAAATTCCCAAAAATCCTGAAAGTTGACAAACGAAAATTACAAATTTTACAATCAAGGATTAAGGAATTTTTTCTTTTACAAGCAAAAACCAACATTTGTAGCTTAACGGTGCAAAATTTTTAATTAAAAAAAAACTTTTTATTCCAAAGTTTAATTATGGCGATAGGATTCTTGCTTCAAGGAGAAAAAGTTTTTCTTTTCTTTTCTTTCTTCTTTTAGATCTGTCATAGAGATATGGTTATTTTGATTATTATTAAGAGTACAAACAGTAAAAATATGAAAATGAAATTATTATCATCATCTAAATTCGATGACAACCACTAACCAGCACAGCACATAGTGAAAGAAGAATGACAAGAACGATTATCAATTTTTTTTTTAATAACGATAATTTTCTTGTAAGATGTGCTTTTATCCATAGGCATATTTTTCTTTTCTTTTCTTTTCTTCACTTTTAATAATTTTTTTATGATGATGATGGAATTATCATTTGGCAAAGTTCTTGAACCATAATCATTTTGATGATTATAATCATCATCAGCCATTATTATCAGCAGCAGCAGCAGTAAGCATTAACCATTGATAACGAATCGATCGTTTTTTTTTATTTTTATTATCAAAATTGAATGTGAAAATCCATATCACACACCCACGCATATAGGAAAAAAACAAACAAAAATTTCAATCATTTTGAATTTCATTTTCACACAAACAAAAATCACTGATAATGATTTTCTTGGTTGTTGATAACCATTGATTTGATATATCGACCAAAATGAAAAATTCTTAGTTGCTTTTTTTGTTCTGCTTCAAAGTTCTTCTTCTTCTTCGTTGTTTTTTAATACCAGAAAAAACGTTGTTCGATGATTGATTAATTTGATCGATGATTTGATTGAGTTTTGTGTTGTCGCCGTTTTAGTTTGGATTGAATTCGCCAACAACAACAAAATGATGACTCAAATTTCGAAACAAAAATATCTTTCATTCTCTCTCTCTCTCTTTGTGTGTGCGTTTTTTGCATTGGTTCTGAACTTTTTTTTTTGTTGAATTTTTTTGGTTTTTAATTTCTGCAAAAACATTCTTTCTCTCTTTCTCTCTCGCACTCAATTACATCATCATTGGTATCTTTTTTTCGTGTAAGGGAAAATTACTGTTTGCATTTGATATCTTTTTTTTCCTCTTCAAACATTACCTTCATTGTTAAATTCTTTGTGTTTTTTTTATTCACAATTTGGTGAAAACTTTTTTTATTTGTGGTGTTTTATTGGTGATGATTGGCCAAGAACACCAACCAAAAAATCAATATTTCAATAAGAATTAATAAAAATTGAGGAAGAAAAACGTTTATCGTTTACATAGCATCATTTTTATTTATTTTTTTCAACCTTATCATTTATTATGATCAGGTGAATTCAACATAGGTAAAATTTTTGTGTGTGTTGTATTCAACAGGTATGGTTAGTGATATTCTTTTTGTTTTTGGTTATTTTTTCTGATTGAAACGAAATGATTCGGTTTCATAGGAATCTCTTGTGTGTGTGCATGTTTTACCTGTGCTTGTATATGTGTGTGATTCATGATAATTTCAATAATAATTTCTACGGCAACAAAACCAAACTGAAATGAAATTGATAAAATATTTTTTTTTTTGTTTTGTTTTGGTTTTGGTTTATTGAGACACTTTGCAATAATCCGATGAGGATGATTATTTGGTTAAGTATTTTTTTTTGTTGCTTTTCCGATTGGTAAATATACCGAATTCAAATTTGTCCAAATCTAAATTCTTCATTTTCGAATTACACACGAAGAAATCATCATCATCAATTAGCATCAATGAAGAGAAAAAGAAAAAATTCCAAAGCAAACACACTTGCACACACACACTAATATATCTCAAGTTTCTCACACATAGTGAAATTTTCATAATGATTTTTCCAACAACAAGTTGCATTTTGTTCACTCTTTATTTTCTTCCATTTCTTCTTCCAATTTTCAAATTGTCATAAGCATCATTGTTATTTTGGTAAAAAAATTTTTTTTTATACATTTTTTTTTGTCACATTCACACACAATGATGATGATAATAAACGATTGATGTCGTCATTGAATTCAAGTGAAAAAATCATCCATATTTTTTTCCTCATTCTTTTTCTTTTTCTTTTTCTTCATTTGAAATCGATCGATTCTTTTTTTTCATTTTGTATGTATCTTTGTCTCTCTCTCTCGAGTTTTGTTTGTTCTCTTTTTTTTTGGCGAATGATGATGATGATGAAAAGATTCATAAATGATGAAAAAAATTGTTAAAAATGATGCGTTGTCCTCCTTATTTCAAATATTATATATGGTTCATATAAGAATGAATGAGGATGAATACATTACTGGAATACTGTGTGATCATGGTCACAGATATAGGTGGCGCTCATTTGGACCATTTTCGATGATTGTTGAGGGTTTTTTGGGGGGGTTAATTGGTGAAATTCTGATGAGAATTTTGTTTCGAAATGAATAAATTGGAAAAGTGTGCCGCATGGCATAATTCTTTTAATTGAATTTGTCACTTTCGTTGATTGTTTGATTGATTGATTGATGGCTAATATAATTGATTCCAAATAGAATTGAATTCTATAAATAATAATATTCTTTTTCCTGGAATGAATTGAATTTCCCTTCATTTTTCCTAATTTATTTCAATTAATTTTCTTTTCTCTTTTTTTTCTCATTTTTTGCAATAGATTTTTCGATCAACAGTGATATAATCAGCAGATTGTGTGGGTCCAATCTTTTATTCCAAAACAAAAACGAATCTTCCAAAATAATAATAATAACGAAAACGAAACACTCCAAAAATAAACAAACAAAAAAACGATTCCAAATGCATACATCGTCATTAAGTTTAACAACAACAGTAGCACCACAAATGGATACTTCATTGGAATCCAAATTTTCGGCTGCATTTGAGCAGCATATTTCCTGTTCAACAACAACAACAACAACTGGATTATTCAATAAAAATTCATTATGTAATGGTGGTGGTGGTATTGGTCAATCATCAATGCCAACAACTAATAAATCAAGACATTTACCATTAAATCAATCAACATCAAAATCAAACAATGATCAAAATAATAATAATGGTGAAAAAACTGTTAGTTTTCGTAAAGGAAATGATCTTGAATCATTTGAATCATTAAGTTCATTATTGGCTAATGGTTTATTTACTGATTTGGTTATATGTTGTCCGGGGAAAATGTTTAAATGTCATCGTGTTGTGATGGCAGCCGCATCACTTTATATACGTGATGCATTAAGTTCATTTTATAATAATAATAATGATATTATATCATTAGGTGGTTCTTCCGGTAATGGTAGTAATAATAGTAATAGTATAGGTGGTGGTGGCTGTAATAATTGTAATACAGTTATGATATTACCAACCGAAATAAAAATGACCGATATGGAAGCTATATTAAGATTTATTTATGATGGTCATGTTGATGTAAAAGTTGATTCAATTGAATCATTTTTACGTTCAGCACGTTTGCTCAATATAAAAGGTTTATCCAATGTTAATATTGTATTCAATAATAATGGTACGACAACAACAACAACAACAACCTCTTCAACAACAAAATCAACAAATGATGATTCTATTAGTGATAGTGGTATTGAAGTGATTTCTGGATTACCACCACCACCATCATCATCATCAATAACCGGAAAAAATAATGGATTTCCAATGAAAACAAATTCTGCAATAGCAGCGGCAGCTGCCGCTGCTGCAGCCGCTAATCTATTGAATGGTCATTCACCACCCCCATCACCACCACCACCATCAACAACAATGATGATGAATTCATCATTGGCATCATTGAAAGCAATGACCACACCGAATCAACATCATCATTCGAATCATCATCATAATGAAAATCGTAATAATAATCATCATCATCAACATAATCAATCATCATTATCGAATGGTGGTAGTAATCATAATCATCATAATCATCATTTAAATAAATTTTTAAATGGAATGGGCAATCATTTATTATTAAGTCAATATCGTAATAATTTAGTCGTACCATCAATTAATAATAATAAACAATTACAACAACATTTACATCATCAACAACAACTACAACGAGATCAATCGCAATCATTACGTAATCACGAATCAACGATATTAGGATCGACAACAACAACATCAACAGCAACAACAACACCACCAACAACTAATCAAATACCAGCTCATCAAAGTAGTACACCGAAAAGTATATATAATAATGGTCAAGCAGCAGCAGCAGCTGCTGCTGCATTTGCATTATTTAATAATAATATTGTTCCACCACCACCATCATCATCAATTAATAATCGTTTTGATTCATCATCATCCGGTATTGTTGGAATTGGTGGTGGTAGTAGACGTAAACAAAAATATCCAACCAATATACATTCAACACAACAAGCACAGGCTGCATTAGCATCATTTGCATTAGATCAAGTATTACCACCATTATATAATCAATATTTAAATATAAATTCTGAAGATGATGATGATGATGATGATGATATTGATGAAAATGATGATAATAATGATAAACGTTTAATTATAAAAGATGATAGTTCAAATGATTGCAATAGTAATATTGGTGATAATATGTCAACAACAAGTATTGATTCAAAACAACAACAACAATCATTACCATTTGGATCGATTGTACCATCATCATTTGCACCACAAATTCCATGTATGATTGAAGTTGAAGCTGATCCAACAATAATACCATCATTTTCTGATTATAATGATCAATCACCTTTATCATCATCATTACAACCACCACATCAACAACAACAATCAACAACAACATCACAATCAACATCATCATCACAACAAAAAAGAAGACGTACATTTAAACCACCATATTCAACAGGTAGTTCAACAACAAGTGGTGAACATCATAATAATAATAATAGTAATAAACGTATGAAATTACCGTATTCAAGAACGTCCGGTAATAATGTCAATAATAATAATAATAATAATGTTTCAGTTGCACTTAACAATAGTATTGATGTATCAATAAAACCATCATCACCATCGATGCATCATCATCATCATAATAATAATTCAAATCCACCAACATCACCGGCTACAACAGTGGACATTGTACCATCTTCATCATCGAAAAAACATCATAATAATAATAGTGTTCGTTCATCAAGTGTACCATCTAGTGAAAAATCTCAACAACAACAACAATTATTTTCAACATTTTCACCATCGATTAAAACAACACCACCAAATCAACATCATCATCATCCACAAGCATCATCACCATCATCATCAACATCATCTGCTTCAGCATCCGGCGGTGGCATTAGTGCTGCAGCAGCCGGTGGTAGTTGGGTAGGAAGTAAATGGAAATGTGACATTTGTAATAAATATTATGGTAATAAACAAACATTAAAAGAACATATGGATTATTTTCATTCAAATCGTGAAGAACAAATTTATATTTGTAATATTTGCAATAAAGAATATACATGGCGTAAATCATTAATGAAACATTATCGTGATATACATCAGATGCGTAATACACCAGCATTGGCCGAAATCAATAGACAATTAGCTGCATTAGCTAGTGCAAAAATGCGTACAGCAATGGCTAATATGCCGATGGGTGGATCAGGAACAGGAGGAACATCACCAGGAACACCTGGTTCAGCTGAAGCAGCAGCAGCATTACAATCATATGTATCGATTGCAAATTTTAATAATAATAATAATAATCGTAAATCATCAGGTCATCATCATTCATCATCAAAAGGTTCAAGTGATGCAACAAGTGAAAAATCAAATAAAAGTGAATCCGAAATGGATAATGATAATACAAATGATGCATTAGGTGTTAATGATGATATGGATGATTATGGTAATGATGATTTAGAAGAAATGGATGGATCAGTTACAACTGATGCTGATCTACCTGATGGTGATACAATGTCAGCAAATAATGATAATGAATCAATGATAATGAATAATCAATTAGAATCATCTTCATTAACAAATAATGATAATGATGATGATAATGGTGTTGATGATAATAATGATGATGATAATGATAATGAACAACAACATCATAATCCAAATCATAAAAACAATGATGAACAAATGAATAATAATAAATCTAATGGTGATTCATCATCACCACCACCTCCATCATCCAAAATGATCAATGATGAAAAAGATTCAACAACAACAACAACAACAAATTTGGAAAATCACAGTAGTCCTGCATCATCATCATCACATCATAGTGTTTGAAAAAAAAAACATTCGACCCAAATATAAATCCAAACCAAAATGAATCTCTTTTACTAATTATTATTTTGTTTCAATTCTGCATATATTCTAAATGATGATTGGTTTCTTTAATTCCATTTCAAATAACACACACACACTATTTACACACATCAAACATAAATAATTATTCCTGTATCATTCTACGGATTTCACTTTTATTTTTGTTTTTGTTTTTCCAAATGATAATGATATCCGTTTATAAATTTTTTGTGCATTCTTTTCTTTTCTGTCTCAAATATTTTATATATATAAACAGATAAAACATGAAACATCATCCACCTGAAAACACAACCAAACAAACAATTTTTTTGTTTCTATTTAATCTACACATTTTTTTGTTGTTGTTGTTGTTGTCCCCATTTGTTTCCATTTTCTACCCTTTTTATATGTCTGTGTGTGTGTGTGTTCGTACATTGATTAAGATCCATAAAGTTAGTTTCAAAAAGAAAAAAAAATGTTTCTTTTTTTTTGCTTTAATTTATTGTTTTTTGTTTCGAAGAAAAAGATTGGTAAAATTATCATTGATATCATCATATGAGATAAATGCGCATGTCATGATCGAATAATTTTTTTTCGTTTTCGTTTTGTTTTTGTTGACAACTTTTTTGTTTGTTTGTTTGTTTGTTTTTCCTGGAAAATTTCTCTAATATTCTTTTTTCCTTTTTTCTTATTTGATGTGTATTATTATTATGACCATATTTGGTCATAATAATTGATGATGATGGTGATGATGATGGAATTTTTTATAGAAAGTTCAATTTATATATGCATGTGTAGGTTTTGGTTAATTTCTTTTGAATTCTTTTGATTTGTTTGTTTTGTTTATTCCATTCTGTGAATCATTATTTTTTTGGAAACTTTCTTTCCACATAATCACCACCAACTTAACAACGAGAAAAAACAAAACCACTTTTTTTGTGTAATTTATGTCATTCCAATTTCATTTTTTTATATTTATTTTTCTGTTTTTTTTCTGTTGTTTTTTCAATTTTTTTCAACAACAACGAACAAAAAAAAATCGAAAGAATTATCAACCATATAACCGAACAAACCGAACAGAAAATGTCTTTCAAAAACATGGATAAGAAAATTTTCCCGAAAAAAATGACGAAAAACGGAAGAACAGAAAGAAAAAGAAAAAAAGAATTTCGATTCCCGGAAAAGTTTCCCTGCAAGAAATATCCAATTTTTTTTTGTGTTTTGATTTTGTTTCTTACGATTTTTTTTTTTTGCTGACTCCAAAATACCTCTATGATGTGGCTATTAAAAAAATTCTTGTCAATTATCATCATCATCTTTTAATCATTATTTTTGCATAACACACACACACACACACATTTGTTTAGAAAACATTGATTTATTAGTTTCCCACCGTTCAACACACACACACACACATAATAATGTAATATTTATACGAAACAATGTTGAAAGTTTTTGGAACATTGTGTGTAGCGTTTAAACATAGTCATCATCATCATCATTAATTTTTTTTTCTCATTTTTATACGATCCACACACACACACAACAATTTTTCATTTAAAAATCCATTTCATTCATTCATTCATCATTTTTTTTTTTGTATTTGAAAAAATTATATATAAAGTTACTACTGCAACCATATCACATCCGAATATACAATTTTTATATTTTTTAAATACCCTAACTATAGATGTGTTTGTACTTTTTTTTTCTTCTTCTGAATTTGGCGGTAAATATATATGAACACGAAGAAAAAGCATCAAGATATGTCCAATATGTGTTTCGTTTTTTTTTCTTTCTCTGTTTCCATTGATTATTATATTTCTCTCGTTTTTTGTTTTTTTTTATTATTAATATTGAAAACCTTCCATTGATGATGATCGAGAGAAAATTATTACTTTTTTTTTATTAATTATTATTATTATTATTATTATTGCTAATTATAAATAAAAATATTAATTATAATTTTCATTACAAAATCATTCATTCATTCATTTATTTTATTTTTATTTTTTTGTAAAAATTGAATGATTATTATCATATGTTATATTTTATATTCAGATATTTATATCCACAACACACACACACACCTGAATGTATGGCTTTTCAAAAACAAAAAACATTTCCGAAAATATTTCCAAAAATTATTTAAATAAATTAAATGAAGAAAAATGTTCCTGAAAACCTACATAAATTACATCACTTTTTTTTAAATCATTGAATAAAGTTTTTTCTTTTTCTTCTTCTAATTCTCTGTACAGAATCTGATAATTGTTCACGAAAGAAAAACAAACATTGTTCTTATTTTTTTTCATAATTATTATTATAATCAAAACAAGTCAAATTCTTGATTTATTATTCATCCATTTTTTTTATAAATAAATAAATATTTTTTATTAAAAAATTTGTAATTTTTTCTGTTGAAAAAAAGAAAGAAAAGATGAATCCAAGGCAACAGGTGTTGATTTCTTATATATAGGTCGCCATAATTATTGGGACAAACAGAGAAAAACAATTCAATAATGATGATGATGATGATGATGACAAATCCGTTAAATGATGATGGTGATGATCATTATTGATCAGCATTATTTTATTGAAAAGTATTTTTGGCCAACAACCATCATTCACATATAAACTAAGTATTTAGATAAATATGAAATTGCATTTTTCGTTCGTTCTTTCTTTCTGGTGGTAAAATAAATACAATGTACGGTTTTTTTCTTCTTCTTCATTTCATTTCTTCAACGGTAAGTTTGTTTGTTTGTTTGTTCAATGTGTGCACGGGGATCAATCGATCGAATTGAATTGAATTGAATTTTTGAAACATATTTCAATAACATTTAGCTAAAATGTCATCATCATCATTCTTGCTTAAAAGTTTTGAAAAGAAGAAAAAAAACATTTTCTTTCTTACTAAATTGATTAATGATGATCGATTTTTGTTGAAGAAAAAAAGACGAAGAAGAAGAAGAATTGAGGACAAACCAACCATATAATAATTCTATGATGATTATGATGTTCCTATATGGATGAGATATTTTTACCAAAAATTTCTCTTCAATCTTACTTACTTTTCACAATTTTTTCTTCTTTTTTGCTACTCTTTTTTTTCGGGCTATTTAATCTTTAAATTAATGACATTTATGACACCGATTTTTTTGTTTCGTTGCGTTGAGTTTCGAATCATCGATATATATCGGTAAAAAAAAGAGACAACGATGATGATGATGATGAAAGATTAACGATTGATGAACATACGAAGAAGAAGAATGAGAAGCTCTATGAATGATTATATATAATGAAGGTAAAGGATTGATGATATAACATGATCATCATCATCATCATGTTGATGATCATCACTTGAATGGATGAATGGTTTCACTTTGGATAGAGATTTTTTTTTTTTTTTGAAATTCATCCACCAACAATAATTTGTTCCATTTTGTCGGATTAATGATTAATCGCGCGGTACAAATTTTGCTGCTACAACAACAACTATCTGATCTATTCGAATTGAATTAAATCCAGAAAAGCAAAAACAAAAATGATAATGATGATTGAAAATACAGTCGAAATAGTAGCCATATAGAGTAACGGTTGGTTATTTAGTTTATTTAGTTTGTAAATAAATACTATGCTTTAGGTATAATAATAATCATCATCATTAAATGTTTTGATCATGTGATATTAATTTGATGAAAAATAATGATAAAAACAACAACAACAACAACAACTGAATCACCTGATCATCATTATCTTCGTCGTTTTTTTTTTTGGTTTTTAATGTAATTCGGATTATATCATAACGATTGATTGATTCGGATCGAACAAAAGAGATAGAGAGAGAGAGAGAGGGATTAACAATTGTTGTTTCACAAACTTATAATCAACTTTTAAACTGCACTAATAAATAGATGTTTCAACAGATTTTTTTGTTTTTGTTTTGAACGCGCAATTATTCTCTATTGCTTTCTGTTTTGGAATATAGAGTACAAAAAATTTGCTGAAAATAGAAATTCATTTTACAGAAATAACATTAAATAAATGTTTTTTATGATGATTAAGAAGAAGTAAGCAGAAGCAAAAAAAAAAAATCCAAATAGCTTGAAGGGGTTTTTTTCTACTGTAAATGGTTGTTTTCATCTTCTGGATATAATACCATTGATGATGATGATGATATACATTTGAAGCAAACAAATCACTAGGAAAATGACCTGAATGACCTGAACATTTCTATTTAAGTAAAAAAAAATTTGTTACAAACATTTCTTTTTTTTTCTGTAAAAAAAAGATACAAACTTTGATCACAGAAATGAAATGAAATAAATTTTTTTTTTTTGGTAAGAATGATGATAATCATCATTGTGAACCAATGGAAAAAAGAAACTGCACTCGAATATAAGGAAGAACAGTGAAAAAAAGCTTAGAGAGAGAGAGAGAGAGATGATAAAATGAATCTTATGATGTATACATGATCATTAATTGATTGTGTGTGTTTGTGCATGAGAACATCCAACGGTTTAACCAATAGGTCATCATCATCAATCCATCTTTGGATCAATAAATCATTAGAAAGTAGAAGATATTCGATAATGGTTTTAATGATGGATTCAGGAAATCAATCAATGATTTTTTTTGGAACAATGTTGTTGATTGAATTCTTTAAATGGATTTCTTTTTTTTTATCAAAAAAAAAAAAAATGTTTTTTTTTGTACGAAGTGTGAATGTACTATCGTGGATGGTTATCGAACATTCTTTTTTTTCGTTAGCATTTGATGATTATGTTTACGACATTTTTGTTTGGTGTTCATTATCATCATCAAATAACTAAATGTTTCAATCATTACAGACAAACATAATAAATATTATGATGATAATAATGTCCATGACAGATGTCCGTCATAGAAATTATTCATTTCTCTCTCTCACTCTCATCTGATTTCAAATTCATTGGATTCGTTTGAATGGAAATTCCACTGATACGAATTATGAATTTGAATTTGTGACATGTAATGTCATCATCGTCATCATCGACAAAGAAAAAAAAACAATTTCTCTCTCTCGCTCCCCAGATTTGGACAGAGACATGTCATTCAATTCGATTCCATTCAATTGTAAACATGATAATTCCTGATTGAAAACGAAAAAAATTGAAACTTCATATAAACATCAATGAAAAAAAAATAAAAACAAAAACAAAAGCGAATGAACGCTAACAGCAAAAAAGAAAGAAAGAAGGAAAAAACGAAATCCAGACAAATCAATTGATCGATCAATCAATCAATCAATGATCCGATTTTTTTTTTTTGATGTTAATTTGTTTTCCAAACAAATAGCAACAACGACCATGATGACAACAAAGATATGGCTGATTTTTATGAATCTTTTAATATTCGTTTATACTGGCCACATTACACCAAGAACAATCAGGTCAAAGTTCAATAAAATCATTCATTCATTCAGTCAATCAATCAATCAATCAATCAATCGATATGAATTTGTAAAAACAGAAAACAATTTCATAAATCAACTTAGGAATTAGAATTCTTCAACTTATTTCACTGAATAAAATGTGTGATAACTGTTCGTGTTGATTGCAAACTTCCTCAAAATATTTTTTTGCTAAAAGAATCGTTGAAAAAAGATTAATTTGCTATAGTGAAAGATTTTCAGATAGGAAAAAAACACTGACCATGATATAATTAATTGAATTTTTTTGGTTTAATACCTAAATTTGCTAATCATTTTCCCTGCCAATAATGATGATGATGGAATGTGAGATGAAGAGAGGAGAAAAATCCATCTTAATCACATGTTTGTCATCATTTGCATTTTTGTTTTTTTTTTCTTCACTGA
The DNA here is from genome assembly GCF_027571235.1 of Dermatophagoides pteronyssinus. NCBI lineage: Eukaryota > Metazoa > Arthropoda > Arachnida > Sarcoptiformes > Pyroglyphidae > Dermatophagoides > Dermatophagoides pteronyssinus. Next base: position 2,277,662 of record NW_027461532.1, on the reverse strand, counting down.
TCGGATTGGTTTAATTGAAAATTTATTAAAGTCAAGGGAAAAAATGTCATCCGAAATCAATGGGGAAAAAAATCCGATCTAAAAAAGTATTGGTCAAGTCATCGTTTCAATTAGTGAGAAAAAAAATGTAGAAAAATTCTTCATAAAAAAAATCTGAAGAAAATCCTGGATGATTCAACAGTTTTTTTCATCTTTACGAAAGAAAATATCGGCCAAAGATGATATCTTTACGTAAAAACCAAGTGAATAATGGTGAAACTGGAACTTTGGCTTTCAATCATCATTGGCTTACGAAAAAAGAAATAACAGCAGCTAATGATAAATTGATCCATCATGTGAATATTGTCACCTTATTTGTCTTCATTTTTTCTAAAGATTTTTCAACAACAACAACAAAAAACGATGATGATGATGATTACTTTATGATGAAAGTGATGATCGGTGTGTGTGTGTTTGAATATTTAACAACAAAAAAAAAAAGAAGAAGAAATATTTACATTAACTATCGATAACAATAGAGGCAACATGGACACAAACACACACGCCGATCATCATCAACATCTTCATTTATTGATGAAGCTGAATATTTTTTTCTCTGATTAAGATGATGATGATCATGATGATATTCGTATTCATTTTGCCATTTCATCATCTTAATCATCATCATCGATAGATAGATAACGGTTCATGAATGAATGAATTGAATTGAATGCATACGTAAACGAAAAAAATGAAAAAATAATGTCATCTTTATAAAACGATATTTTTATTTATTTACTCACAATATTTTTTTTGGTCCAATATCCATTCATTGTAAATATAGATATCATCATCAACAACAATTCAATGGATTTTCGTTTTTTTTTTTTTTTTTTTTGATGAACAAACATATTGGATGAAAAACGACAATCATCATGATGAATTGTAAATAAGAATGAATGAATGAATGAAAACAAATAAATGAAGAAACTGTAAAAAATAAAAAATCCATCAATATAAGTTTAAAGACAATTTGTTCTTGCTTATACTTATACTCAAATAAATACACAATCACAGTTTTTTTTGTTGTTGTTGATATTTTATAGTTGATACGAGGTTGATATTTGAAATTTTTAATATTTTTTTTTCTTCTTCTTCATTTCCCAATGACCTAAAATTTTTCATTATTATTATTATTGTTGTTGTTGATAAATATGAACAAAACAAAACAAAACAAAATAGTTTTAATATAGGAAATAATATTGGCTAAATATCATCACTATACATTTTTTTTTTTTGGATGGATTTCAGATTCGAATGCAAAAAACATTCGAATTCGAATGTGTTTATTATTTGTTTATTCATAAATGACGTTTTCCGTTGTTCTGTTTTGTTTTTCCTCTGATAATATTCTATTCTATAACCATTCTCTGAAAAAAAAAGATTTTTTTTTCATTTTTTTTTATTGAATAAAGAATGAACCTTAACCATAAAGGTCAACAGCATTCTTTCTTTTTTTTTATTACATCGGGTCAGAAATATCCATATCATCATCATCATCATCCATGAATATCCACTGTATGATCACATTGTTGTCAATGTTTTTCTTTAATGGATTCGATTACTAATGGAGCGAAGAACATTTTCTTTACCTTCGCACACTATTTTTACCATCGTCGTCGTCGTAGTCGTCGTTGTCATAACATCGAGTATAACACACACACACACACAAGAATTTCAAGATAACCATTTATTCTTGTGATTACCTTGTGATCACATTCTAAGTTGTTAGTGTTGGTGTGTGTGTGTTACTTATCATTTGATAAAAGAAACAACCAGCAACAAGTTTAAGCTTTAAGATCAAGTTCTTTTTTCACTGAAGAAAGAAAGAAAGAAATCATCCAGGTAAATTGAATCATAAACTTGAACTTTTCATATATAGCTTAAAGTTCATCCAAATTCAAGCAGTGTGTGTGTGTGTGTGTGTGCGAGTAAAGAATATATAACCACATAATCTATTCTCGAAAAAAAGAAGAAGTTGTGATGGTTCTTTGGAAATGGGATATTTATTCATGATGGCAGTAAAAAAAACTAAAATGAATTGCCATCATTGAACCAACTGATTTCTTCTCGGTGCATGCATCAAGTGTTTGTGTGTGTGGTTGAGTGCAATAATAGTGATAAGAAATTATTGAAAGAAATTTTTTTTTCTCTGGTTGAAAGGTCATTCGCCTTATTGGATATTCTCTATGGTGTGTTTGGTTTGGTTTGGTTGGATGGTTTGTTGGTCGTCGTCGTCGTCGTCTTTGGTATTTGATGATGATAATGATGATGATAGAATATAAAAAAAGTAAATGAAATGAACTATGGAATGATTTTTTTTTGGAAAGCAAACTATATAGCTGAATATTTTTTTGTTGTGTTTGGGTTACTTGTTATGTGATATTTGGTGATATTTGATAGGCAAGGAAAAAAGAAACGGGTTCTTTGGAAAAAATGAAAATAAAATTTGATGAATTTGAAGAATTTTTTTTATATCAAGGATTTTTTCTGAAATTCAGTTTAGAAGTGAAAAACATATGGTAAATGAATTTAAAGAATTTTTTCCTTTTTCAAATATCGATGATGACCGTTTTTTTTTGTTTGTTTCTGTTTTTACGAAAACACAACAAAGTCATAAAGATGTCAAAGTTATTATTATTATATGTGAATTTTGTATTTATTTTTTATATCACTGTTTGTCAACATTTTACACAGTGTTTCACAGTGAGGCTGGTTTGGATTCGGTTCGGATTTTAAAATTTTATTTCCAAAAAATAAATAAAAAAACTTGTTACTTTGTTCATAACAACAAGATTTTTGGTGGCGGGAAAAAACAAACAAACAAACAAATCCTTTCGATTTTGAAAAAGAGAAAATCAGATTATGATGATGATAATCGTCCGACAAAAAAAATATCGATTATATCGATATGCAAAAGTAATGTTTTTTTTTTCATTTGTTAAAAGAGAAACAAATGAATGAATTAATCGATTTGGGGATTCTCACCACATCATTATGAATATTTCTTCGACTATTACCGTTATTGTTTTTTTTTTTCATTTCATTTCATTTTCATCCCACTTGATTTTTTTGTTTTGTTTTGCAAAACTTACTTTTGATGATGATGATGATCTATTGTGTACTTCTGTTTTCTCTCGATTCATTCATTCGTTGATCATAATCATCATTGATGTGACAATCTGATGATTCAAACAGTTTCATTCGTCAAATGAATCTCTCTCTTTTTGTTTTGAAAAACTATTTCGACCTTAATAGTTTTTTTGGATGTCAAATGTTTTCCTTGTATCTATTTATGGTATCCGAAAAATATTCAAAAACGAAAAAAAACTACTATTTCGATCGATTCGAACGTTTTATCCATCGACTATTTACACTTTTTTGTTGTTGAAATTCTTGATGAAACAAAGAAAATGACTAATGAAATGAAAATTAAACAAAAAATTCTTTTGTTTTCAAAGTCAGGTTTTAATTGCTTTCAGAATGAATAATATATATGCATGCAACAATATTCTGACAACCAAACAAACAAGAAGAAGAAAAAAAAAACTTTATGTGATTATAAATTGAACGAATACAATATATTTTTTTTCAAGTAAAATGAATTGCATGAATGCTCATTGAATAATAATGATAATGATAATACCTATTCATCATCAACAAATATGATGATAATATACATAAAATACGTTAATCATAATGATAATTCTAAGCTAAATATAGCCAAAAAAAAAAAGCAATTGATGATGATGAGGTCAGGTAAGCTTCACTTCATATGTTTAATAATAGTAATGAATGTTCTTTACTTATGGTTAGCATTATCGTCGTCGTCGTCATCATGATGATGATGATGATGATTGTAGAACTGAATCTAAACTGAACGGCATACCTAATGATGATGATGATCATCATGACTTATTCCATCAGGTAAGAAGAAAACAAAGTATACTAAAAATAAATAAGAATCATTACAGGTTTTTTTTTGGTTGGAAACAAACAGATTCGTATAAATAAAACGAATGAATGAATGAATGAAGAATCGTCAAAAGAAACGAATCCTGTTTTGTTTTTTCCATTCAGCAACGACAATTGAAGTAGGCAAAGAAGAAGAGGAAAAAAAGATAATTGGTTATATCCCAATCCTATTCATCCATTCCATCCATTCCAAACACAAATAACCAACCAACCACCATCACCAAACATTCTGCCTTTTAAAAAAATCTTCTGCTTCTTGGTTTGTAGAATATAGCAAAAAAAGAATGAATAACGTTTCTTTTTCTCTTTTGTTGTTGTTGTTGTTGATGTTCTCAGTAGAAATACGTCAATGATGGATGAAAATTATTATCATCATCATCATCATCATCGTGCCACTGTCATTATCTTTTATTTGTCGATTTATGATATGGCCATTTATATAATGATTCTTATATGGATTCAAACTTACATACATTTTGACATTATTATTATGTTCATCAATGTTCTGATCATTAATCAAGACAACAAAATGTATTCATTATATGGCAATTTTACAGCAAAGAATAATTTGAAGTGAAGAGAAAAAAGATGATGATGATGAACAATTCTGTGATGTTTGATGCGGAAAAAAAATGAATTTGATAAATTAAACAAGTAATTTGATCTAATGTTGACATTAGATTTTCTTTGGATTTTTATTATCTAATCTCATTCATCTTGACTTATTGATTTCATTTTTTTATTTTCAGAAGAAGAAGAAAAAAAATCATGGCATTCCCGAACCAATTTGACGACTCATTGATGATGTTGACAAATACAAATATTTCCCCTTTTCTGTTCTTCATAAAGATTTTACCTGATTGCTATCTAACATTATGATCATCATCGTTATCGGTTTGTTTTTTGTTGAAAAGAATTCTTGAATTTTTTTTTTTAAATCAACCGGGAAATTTTTTTCCAAAAAACAAAAAACAAAAATCTATCAAGTTTACCTTTTTGTTTTACAAAAATTCAAAAATAAACACAAAGTATGTAAAACAGAGTTACTAAAGAAGAAAAAAAAGATTGTAATTTTGTAATTTACCTTGGCTGCTGATAATGATGATGATGATGATCTAGTTTCTCTCTATAGTTTCTGTCCCTGCTACACATTAACTTTTATTATATCGACTACGGTAGTTTTTTTCTCTCTCCATAAATCCATGTATAAATCTTTTACCGTATTTTTTTTTTTTTTTTTTTTTTTTGCTTAAATCAAACAACATTTGTCACATTTGGTTGAACAATCATCATCATAATCATCTTGGAAAAAAGGTAACTTTGTCATCGACAATTTTTTTCTGCTATTTTTATTGCTTGTAAGCAAAAAAGAATTATGATAATAAGATAAGCAGAATGCTGCTGCTGCTTATGATGACGAGGAAAAAAATGAATTCAAATTTCTTGAAGCAAATGACAAAATTCAAATGTATTTTATAGCCAAAATTTTGTTTTTCCTTCTTCCATTTTACCTCTTTTTTTACGTTGAAAAACTCCATTTTGTCAAAAAAAAAATCATTCATAATCATTCATAATTGTGTTTGTTTGCATTGTGTTTCACATTTTTTTTGACTAATTTTTTTCCGTCATGGTTATTTTACCTATCCAATTTTGCCATAAACAACCGTTTTCATATGTTGATTGTTAGGCAATCCAAAAAGAAACAGAAGAAGAAGAAGAAAAAAATGATATTCAATGAGCGAATGAACCAATTAATATTTGGATGAATCTGTATAATTAATAGATAACACACAGGTAAAGAGAGAAATTTCTTTACCTGTGTTTTCTTCTTCTTCTTCTTGATCGGAAATGAAATGAAATGAATGATATGATTAAGGTGATCAAATCATTTTTGTTGGATTGGCAATTTTTCCTCTAAAAGAATTTCAATCTTTTTTTTAGAAAATGTTTTCTGACTTCTTTTCTTGTTTCTTCAATGAAGGAATTCAGCAATGTTGTTTCAGTTATGACAATAACAGTTATTTTTTTTTCATTTCATAACCTAAATAGACAACAACAACAACAACAACAGTAAAGCAAAGCAAAAAAACAAAAGAGATTATTATGAAAAACATAAACATTAAAAAAAAAAATATTCAAATTCATAAAATATTTCATTTCTTTCATTACTGTGTTCTATTATTTGAAAGAAAAAAATGCCAACAGCCACATTGTAATCAAAACATTATTGATTATTTGATGATTATAATGGTAACCAGACATAAATATTATTGCTTCAAGGCTTCTTTTTTTTCGAATATTTAAATGAATCTTAACCAATTTACCATTTGCCATTTGCATTGCATTCATTGAATTTTTTTCTTGTTCTTTTTTTTCTTCTACCAAAAACTTAAATTAAAAGTAATCAAACAAACACAAAATAGAATCAATGTAACCAATGAAGATGATTTTGATTATCACAAATATCACCAAGTAACACTGGATATCACTGGTTTTTTTTTCTATCCTGAGTTAATCTTTCCAGAAACTACATAACGGTTTTCATATTCGTGTAACATTACCGTAAAAAAGTTTAATCGATAAGTTTCCCAAGTGAAATAGAAAAAAAAATAAACTATTTTTTTCATGAACCAAAAAAATTCTCAATAATCAAAAAAAAAAAAGAAAAGAAAAATAAATTGAAAAATAATTAACGACCTTTGATGATGATGATAGTTATGACGACTGACTGACTGTGTATCTCTGTATCCTGCATGGTTTTATCTTGAAATACTTTTCTTACGATCATCATCATCATGATGATCATGTTGATGATGATGATTAACCCGGGTAATAAAGATTTATTTTATTACATTTTTTTTTATTCGTTAGCTTCTTCTAATAATTTACATTCAATCATGATCGAAAAAAAATGTTAAATTTTCGTATTCGAAACAGATTTTGATTCGACCCATTTTTTTCCAACTAAATTCAACTGGTAGTTGTTGGATTTTGCTAAATAAATAATTGTCCGTTATTCCTTTCAGCTGATTATATCTTTGGTATGTATTTTGTTTCTCTCTCTCTCTCTCTCTCTCTACCTTTTTGAAATTTAAACATTAATTCATTCTATCTTTATTTATCTTCACCAACCACATTGGCTATTTACACACAAGTGCATGATGATAAATTCAAAATGCAGAAGAAAAAAAAATAAAACTGATCATGATCAACATTAATTTTCGGTTCTATAGAAATCGATTCGAATGGCGCCATTTTTCTCTCTCTCACTCTCCTTCCATGTTACTTACCTGTCTCTTTTTTTTTTTTTGTTGTTGCTCCGATCAGTTACAAACAGATCACGTCAGATCACGTCAGGATATTTAACTAGAATTCCGTTTGAAATCTATATATCCGGTATTATTATTTAAGCAAGAGAGAGAGTTTTAGCTAGCATTTTCCTTCTTCTTCTAACTAAACGCAGAAGCTATTTATATTTGTTTTCTCAAAAACAAATTCAGATTTTGTTACCATTTCTCTTTGTCAATTATAGATAGATATTTTGTTGTTTTGGGAAAAAAAAGGGCGCCATTAATTATTATTCAAACAACAAAGACAAATTGGATTCCTATATTTTTCTTCTTTGAATTCATTCAATTCGGGTAACCTACTAAAAAAAAACTCAAATACCAAGCTACCACATTCATTCTCAGATTGTTAGTTCTTCAATCAATTTATTAATAATAATTTGTTTTCTCAAACAAACAAAAACATACATAAGGCAAATAACCTGAATAAAGAATGCAAAAAAAAAGTAAAAAAAAAAAATTATAACAGGTTAGTTCTATATGTCTACGTTATTTATCAGAAAATAGAAGAAGAAGAAGAAGAGTAACGATAAACGAAAAAAAAAAATAAATAAATTCATTTCACCTTAGGCAGGCGCCATACAAACGAAAACACACACACACACATGATATTATACACAAACTAGCTATTTTTAGCTAAATGAATGGAATTCTCCTTCTTTTCTCTCTCTCTCTCTCACATGTATTTGTTTTGTTCATTCCCTTTACTTAATGTTTAGATATAAATATATAATCGATTCGATTGCAGTTAGGCAGGCTTGAATGGCGCCAAATTTTTCTTTATCTTTTCGTTTTATTTGCTTAAATTCAAAGCAAACAGTGGAAATTCTCATATATTTTTCTTTCTTCTTTCTAACCTGAATCGTTTAATTTTGTTAAATACCCAAATTCAGGTTAAAGGTAGAGAAAGAACAAATTCATTTTTGGATTAATTTGAATAATTTTAAATTTGAACAAATCTAGTTAATTAGTTAGCTCGTTAGTTAGTTAGTTAGTTAGTTTTTCTTTTTCTTCTTCTTTTCTTTGCTAAAGGTTTTATGATTGGAAAACCGTTTATCGAATCATTAAATTATCCCTTTTAAAAATCGTTTTTTCTGAAAACTATGTAAGTCATGATCAGAATGGAATTTTTCATTCATACAAAATGTTTAAGTCAATAAAGAAAAAAAAACAATTTTAAAACACAAAAAACCGAATTGAAAATTTAAATTATGAAATTTTTTTCTTTCTTATTTTCGCACATCTTTCAGCGATAAAAATCACATTCATTCGAGGAAAACTTCCCCGAGAATCATGATGATAATAGCCGCAGCTCTTTTTTTTTGTTTCAACCAAAGTAACAATCAACGGAATAGACCAACTGAATTCAATCTGAATTTAGAACAACGACCGTTAGTTTAAGGTTTCTTTTCTTTCTTTCTTTTTGAATAATGATCAAAGAACAAGTTTTTTCTTCCATTCCTTTTTTTTCATCGATTCGATTTGTTGGTTGTTCGTTCGTTTCATTCGTAAATATGTTGTTTGACCATTCTCTTCGTCTTCGTCTTCTTCTTTATTCTCTCCATCATCATCATAATCATTTTATTTGGCAAAAAAAAACAAACGATTCTAAATTTAGAATCACTATATGGTGGAGGCTATTTTAAATTCATGTATGATATTTTTATATAACGAATCATTGGGTCGAATGGCCAGATGGATCAATTTCTGTTAAAATAGCTGATTTTTAATGATAATGATGATGATAATGTATGTTGTGTTTGACGTTTAATGATAAATAATTTCAGCTGCTTTTCTCTTTACATTCCTTCTCATTAAATAACAGAAAAAAAATGTAATGTAATTCAATCGATTTTTTTTTTGTTCTTCTCAATATAGATGATATAATTCGTGACCAAATTGACTGAATATCTATCTGAAGATTTATGAATTACAAGAAGTAAGAAAAACAATAGATTTTCAATGACAATCAATCTTATGAAATGTTAAGTTTTTTTCTTGGATAAATTTGGCCAAGGATATCTGGCCAATTTTCTTCTTCTTTTTCACATTATTTGGCGTCACGTTCTACCCGAATATATTTTTTTCATGTTTTTTTATTTTATTCAAGTTAATTATTAATTAGATTAGATAATGAAAATAATACCAGTAGCTTAAAGTTTTTTTTGTTGGCACATCATTTTTCTTAATCTCCAAACCTTGGATTAATTATCAAATTAATTTTCTTTCTTTTGCTTGGCCTTTCAATCAATCAATTTTGATAAAATGAAAGAAATAACGAATCAAAACGGAACTGGAATGAACTAGATATTGTTTTTTTTTTGGAAAACTGTTAAAATATTTGCTGTTTCCATCATCATCATATCCGAATTTTCAACACAACAGTGGCAATGAGATTGATATTAAAAAAAAACATTTCTACTTCGTTTTTCTGGTTCATTACATTACATTACACTAAACACATAAATTTTGGTTATATAATCTTGTTATGTTTTTACATTCATTCATTCAACATGTTATATCAGGTTGAATCTTCATATCTCCTTCTCCTTCTTCTTCGCTGTCCCGTTATATGATAATGATGAATATTTTGCTGTTATAATTAAAGAGAAACAACAACAACAACAAAACTGGACCATGTTTCTTCCACCTTGTTTCATACTCATATTTCTTTTTTTTCCTTCCGAAATTTTTTTTTCTTTTACTTACTTTATCTCGGAGCTTTTTCCATCAATTCATCATCATCATCATCATCATCATCATACCCATGTCGAACAAATTAAATCTCGTATAAACCGAAAAAAAACTCAAATCTCGGTCAAATCAGCCTTGATGAATTTTTTTCATTTTGCACAGTTGTTGCAATGTAATACCCGTTATAGTAATAACATAGTATAACAACATTAACTTTTGCTTAATACCTAAATAGTTTTTTTTTGCTGTTTGCTGCTATTCATAATGATGATGATGATGGTTGTTGTTCAATGGTGATAGTAAATGAAACAACAGTATTCAACAAAAACTAGTATTTCATTCTTTCAGTAACTTTCTATCATCATTTTTTTCTTTCTTTCATTCTTCCTTCGACTTCTTTATACAGAAATAAGGCCATTAGCTTGCCATATTCTAAACATAAATTTGTGTTTTCTTTTTTTTCCATTTTAGATATCCTGAATTCGGGTAAACTCTCTTTCTCTCTCTCTCTCTCTCTCTTTACACAAGTCTTTCGAATGGTCGAATCGTTGAACGATCAATGAATGAAGGAAAAAAAAATAACAGCCAAAAATAAATACCAATAACCGGTTAGAGATTAGATACTTCTTTATTATTATCGCATTCATTCGGTTGGTTGGTTGGTTGGTAGGTCGGTCGTTCGGTTCATGTCATTCTATAAATATGAATGTTCCGCTCTTTTATCGATGTTTTTCTTTCTTTCTTGTGTGTTTTATTTATTCACATAGATAGATTCCGTATACATTTTTGTAACCTGTTGATTTTTTTTCCTGAATCACTCACGCCATCTATGAACAATTTTTCCAGAAATGAAAAACTTTATTCTTGAATTTTTTTAATCAATGAATTTTTCTTAATGAAGAGATTTTTGGAATTTTTTTGACACCTAAAAAATCAGATAATATGCGAAATTAGAATTGGTTCGGAAGCAAAAACTGGATAACCAAGCGGTGGATCAGCTGCTTGTACGGTTAGATTTCCTATGTGAGGTGGTGGTGGGGAAAGAGAAAAGAAAAACTTCCATGAATTTTGAATGGAAAATTTTTTGTTTTGTTTTTCTTACGAAAAATATATTGATGTGCCTGTATTGAATATCGTTCTTCATCATCATTAGTTAAATAGAATAATTCAAACGATAATGATGACCAAATTGCATCAACAACTGAACGATTAATTAAACAAATGAAAATATCCATATCTTTTAATGTTAACATATGACTTTGATAGATTTCCTGATTTGAAAATAGGAAACAATTAGTCAGTTATGTTGAGAAAAAATACTATTTTAACCTTATAACAAACCTTTACAACATCTTTGGAAATGGAAAATAATTGTAATTTTTCGGCCAATACTGCATCACGCCATTCCGGTGAATCAATCGAACCAAAATACCAATTTTGATCAAATTCTTTTAAATTATTAATAATTTCTTCATCGGTTAATGTTTCTTCTGCAAAAATCATTTGATCAAAACCTAATTTTGTTGCATAACGTATACTTTGTAGACAAATTTGATTAAGATCAATATCGAAAAGATTTTCATCAATCATTGAATCTTTTGCCATTGTTTGACTATTAAACATTTCATATATCCATTGTGACATTGATGTTTCAACAATTTTATTCGTTGGAAATATTATTGTAAAACAAATATTCGTTATTTGATTATATGATAATATTAATGATTCAAGTTCATTTTCCGTCAATATTGCTTTATTATTGGTTAAAATTTGTAAAACATTTGAAAACCATTCATTTGAATAAATAAAACGATTAATACGATGTTGAATGGATTTACGTTTACGTGAAATTTGATAACTAAAATTTGTCCATTGTATATTTGGTTGTAGATCATCATAGCTGAATTTTTTCAATGTTTCACCATTGTTATTATTCCTAGATGATGATGATGATGAAGAAGAAGTAGCCGAATGATTTTGTCGTTCACCATTATTATTATCACCGTTATTATTTGAAGAAGAACGATGATTATCCATTACTGAATCGGATGGTACAATTATATTGATTTGTGATTCTTTAACCATCTGTATGTTTATATCATTTTTATTTTGTTGTTGTTGTTGTTGATGTTCTTGTTGTTTGAATTCATCAAGAATTAAACGAATTTTATGCTGTAACAGTAGCCATATAAATATTGGACAAAATAAACGTTTGATTCGAACATATGTATCCGGTGAATCAATAATACCGGTCAGAACACTGGTTGCATCCGAATAAGTTTTTACTGTTGCTTTGGTCATTGGATTAATAGCATAGAAAAAATATTTATTAAAAAATGTACTAAAATTATTATGAAATGAATATTCATTGATTTGATCGATTGTTGATGCTTCTAATGTATGACAAGATGTTTCCTGTAATTCAAGACCTTTCATTTGTATTTGACAATAATTATGACCAGATTCTAATACTTGAAACCACATTAAACGATCATCAAATCTAGCTAACAAAATTTCACCAGCATGACGAAAATCCCAAAAAAGACTTTTTCTATGTAATGAATCAATTAAACGTGGCATTAATTGTCGATAATAGGCTGCATCATTTATTGTATCATCAATTGTCATTGGTAACATCATCGGAGTGGTTGACCAAAATTTCATTGGTCTTGGAAATGATGGTAAAAAAATAGGTAATGTAAATAATGGAAGTATCGGTATATTGAGCATACTGGATATGATTATAATGATAATATTTATAGGTAATAATATCACATTTATTACTATTTTAAAAAATGAGAAGAAAACAATGATAAAAAATTAGAATATTTACACAGAAAAAACTTACTGAATATAGTCCAACTATAACGAATTTTTTGTTTACGTAACATTACAGATGTAAATAGAATAGTAATTACCATATAGAATTTATGACAAAAATCAATCGAAAACATTCGTATTATATCCAAACAAAAATATCTCACTTCTAATGGCCATTCATTAATGTTGGCAATTATATTATTATAATGATGATGATGATTATAATTAAATGAATGATAAATTGTATCCAAAATAATAATGAATATTGTTTGGAAGCCAAAACGATATGGATATTGCCAACAATGACGAAACATACGAAATACAAGAATATCAAATAAAAAATGTTTTATGGTAATTGTTCGATTTAAAATACGTTCATTATTATCTAATTTCAGTAAAATTAACATTAAACAAACGATCGGTATGAATAGATGTAGAAAAATTCTTATAATCATTATGAATATATAATTGGAATATATTCTGTGAAAAAATCTTGTCGACATTATCATATTCAATGGATTTTTAATCATATTCATTAAATAAATCATTTTGAAATATTTAACCAAATGAACAATAATCAATAATATGAAAAGAATTTCAAATATTTCTTGCTGAATTATTGATAAAAAATCATTTGATATCCAACAGATGGCAATCATTGAATTGATTGATATGATTATTTTGATTAGATATGGCCAACGATGTAATTGATTCATAGTAAATAACCATTTATTACTTGATAAAAAACCGATTATTAAATTAATAAGAAAATAATTTCTACCGGTAAAATAGAAATGATTTAATATAATGGCAGTAAATGAAAATAATATTGTTATAAATGATGACCATATATAACAGGTTGCAGTACCGGCTAACAATATGATGTTAATCTGTTCCAGAATATAGAATACTAATGATGGAATTGGTGGTAATATACCTAATAACCAAAGAAATGGTAAACAACAAATAATCAATGTTATTGTAGAATATATTGATTGATTCGGTATAAATGTTACGGTCAATAATAATATGAGCATATAAATTGAACGATTAAAACTATCAATTGAACGAAATTTTATTGAATATGCTGTTGTTTCAGGTGGTGCACCAATAATCAATGAATAATGAACAGTTGTAAATGTAAACCATACAAAAATCATTATGAAAATTGCTATTATATCATCAGATTGATTATGAAATTTAATTGATTTTAATCCAAATGAATTGGTCATCATACCAAGAAGTGAACATGAAATTAAACTTCGAGCAATTATAATCAAAATTATTTGTGATTGATATTGTCGAATCGTTTTAACATTCGACAAATATTTATTATGATCATTCGGTTTTGGATGATTTTGTTTGAACATTTGAATAGATGTTTGATTATCTGTTGTTGGCCATTGACCATCATAGATTAATGGACGTGTTTTATTTGCGGATTTTTGTGGCTGAATATTCATGATCATTGTAAAAATGAAACCAAAAACCGATACACATAATATACCAATATATGAATCGATCAATAATAAATCGATTAATATCGATATAATCATACCAATACAAGATGGAAATAGATATATGAATAATTGAATAATCCATGATGCTGTCTTCGTCGTTGTCGTTGTTGTCGCTAATGATAAAGATGTTGACGATTCATTTGTAATAAGATTACCACCATTATGATATGTTGATGAAACATCATTTGTATCGGTTGTTGTTTTTGAATCATTTTGTTTATTATTATTATTCAATTGTAAACCACCAAAAAATGTTTGAAATATTCTTTGTAATATAAATGAAATTTTATATTCACTAATTAATGATATATTCATATTTAGTCTATTTCAATCGGGAAATTTTTTTGGAAGCAAAACAATCACAAAAAAAAACATTTTTCTTTGGCCATCAGTGTGGTTAAAGAATAATTTTTTCAGAAAAGAAACATATAAAAAAATCGCTGATGATTACTTGAATCAAATATGATGGATGAATCTATCAAACAGACATTCTTCAGTCTTTCTCCATCTTTTCTTCATTGTATATAATTTTCTTTTTTCCCCATTCATAATGAATTTCAAATTCAAAAACAATGTACAGGTGTCACTATGGTTACCTTGTTTTTGTTGAATAAATTCTGTTGTTGTTACCAGCGAAACCTTTACATTTTTTATTTTTGAAATTTCATATTTTTTTATTGTTGTTATTGTTGTTGTATCTATCTAGATAGGTCTATATAATGAAAAAAGTAAAGTAAAGTTTTATCTTCATCATTATCAAACAAACAAACAAACAAAACAAAAAAAAAACGATCAAAGATCGATGACAATGAAAAATGACGACAAATGAAAAAGAAAAGAATATTCTCTCTTTCTATACCTGTTTCACCTGGACAAATTCTCTAGAATTTGTAATGAATATTTCTTTCTTCTGGTACACGGTTTGTTGGTAGAGTTACCAAAGAAAACTCCCACCATAAAAAAAAAGATAAAATTAAACTTTTATTGTATGCCATTTGAAAAGAATCATCATCATCAGGAAGTAAAATCGATAACTATCATCATCATTTTTTGGCTCATTTTATTCAAATGTTTATGATCATAAAGCATGCAATTCGGGTAAGATTTTTTATTTTATTCCTCTATGTGTTCATTTCATTTTTGGTCATTGGATTTGAACAAAACAAAAAAAAATTTGTCAATCTGGTTAAATGTCAACAACCTTTCTTTTTATTTGATTCTGGTTGATTTTTCTTCTCCAAAATACCAACCAATTTGTTCATCGCGATCATAATGAAGAATTGTTTCGATGGTCGTTTTTGGAAATTGAAATTCGCGAATGTTTTTTTTTTTCCTGTTTGCAAAAAAAAAAAAAAAAATTCGAATGTTTTCCAAAATGATGAATGCAACGCCATCTAGCAATAAATATTCAAATAATGAATTTCATTATTTTTTTATGATAATCAAAAATGTATTATCCATTGTCATTGACTTCGACAACGACGACGATGGTTATGATCATCATTGATGATACCATGATGATGATCATCGGTATCCATAGCTATAAATTTAGTAGTAGCAAAAGTATTATATTGGTATATCACACACACAAACAAACTCAATTCCCAAAAAAACGAACGAACGAACAACAAAATGCATTCAAAGATTATATATGGTGATAGTGCTGGTGATGGTGAATATCCTAATATCAACAACAACAACAACAATTATGAAGCCAAAAAAATTTATATATAGAAAAAAAGAAATGCAAAGATTAAATATAAAAAAAAGAGCAACGACAAGTATACAATCCAATTGATTATGAAAAAAAAAGTAAAAGTGGCTCTATTTTGAATTGGGTTGTTTTTTTTGTTGTTGTTGTTTTTGGTGTATGGTGATATCTTTCAAGATTTTTATATATGAAAAAACAGCAAGGATGAATCATCATCATCAATGTAACCCGGATTGAAAAGAAATCCTGATTCCACACATATTCGAATCATCAACGAGGAGAGAGAGAAAGTTTCTTCTTCTTTCAAAGAGTTATCTATTTGGATTGTTAATCAACTCGTAAACATAAACATAAGTTTTTTTAACTTTAAAGAATTTTATTTGGAAAATTGTTTTTGAAACTTTTCACCTTGAATGAATGAATTTTTCTGTTTTGATTACTCTTTTTTGATTGTTTGATGCATTTTTTTTGATTGTTTTTATTTTCAAAGTAATTTTTCTGTTCTGTATTCGACGAGTCGAAGTGCAAATAAAAAACTGGTTTTTTTTTCTTTCTCAAACAACACTTGCTTTCCTTTTTTCTTCATTTTCAAAAAAGATTTTCATCTTGAATTCTGAAAAATTCTGAAATTTCGGATCAACAAACATGATTTAAATGTCGACTGAAACTACAACTTCAGATCCAACAACAACAACAACAACAACAAAGACAACAGCCACGGCTGCTGTTGATTCGAAAAAAAGTCCATCAAAAGAATCAACAAATTCGAAACCAAAAATCGATGTTGCAATCGTTATCGATCTGGTATGATAATGATGATGATTCTTGATTTTTTTGATAAAGATTTTCAATTTTTTTAATATCTTAAATTATAGCAAATCAAAGATGGCAATCTATCACATCGTATGGCTGCATTTGAAGAGATTAAAAAAGCCTGTCATATGGTCAATGCAAATTATCAGCTGATTGCATTTCATAAATTAGATTTTGATGAAATTAATGCAATCGATGCATTTCATGCAGCCGATGTTGCTATAGTTGATCTTTCCATACAAAATCAACAACATTCATTATTTTATCGTATTGGTAATCGTGAAAATTTTGGAATGAAATATAATATATTAATATATAATGATGATCTATTGAAAGTAACCATACCGCCAAATTTACCAATATCAACATTTAATTTGATTAGTTATCGTTTATCGCCTGTAGATAAAAAATGTTATTATACTGAATCTGTACCGGATAAAAATAGTTTGCGAAAAAATTCAAATCCAAAATCAACATCAACAACAGCTGCTGCGGTAGCCGCAGCAACAACCAATCGACCAACACCGTTATCATGTGAAACGAAAATTCTTCTCAGTACAAAACTGCGAAATGCTTTGCAACATGTTGAAGTACAAACCAAGTAAGAAATTTTTTAAAAAATCCTGATCTTGATTTATTTGATTGAAATTGAAATTTTTTTTTAATTAATATAGAACACATTTAAAGGAAAAATTTCTATCAGAATTACGTAAAGCACGCGAAACATTACCACGTGATGAATTGACAAAAACATTAAATGATTTTCGTAGAAAATTAGAAAATAATTCTTGTCTTATATCGGCTGATATTGTTTATAATCTTCTTGTTTCATATCGTGAAATACAAGATTATGATTCAATGGTATCTTTAATTGAAGAAGTACAATCATCAAAATTTGCTTTCAAATTTACACCAGTCATTCAATATCTGTATTCATTTGCATTGAATCGTCGTAATCAATCGGGTGATCGTGAACGTGCATTGGAAAAAATTCATGAAACAATCGATGAAATACCATTCACTGATTCAATTTGTTTAGCTGGACGTATTTATAAAGATAAATTTATTGAATCACAATATCAGGATAAAGAAAGTTTGGAACAGGCAATTATTTGGTATCGTAAAGGTTTTGATCATCAACCAAATGAACATGCTGGTATTAATCTGGCAACATTATTAGTTATTAAAGGTGATGATCTAAATAATTCACCCGAACTTAAAGAAATTGCATCCGTTCTAAATCTTTTGATTGGTCGTAAAGGAAATTTAAAATCCATACAAGATTATTGGGATGTTGCAACATTTTTAGAAATATCTGTTTTAGCTGAAAATTATACAAAAGCTAATGAAGCAGCCGAATGTATGTTTAATTTAAAACCACCAAAATGGTATCTAAATTCAACATTACGTAATATACAGTTAATAAATGATTTTCGTAAAAAACCGGAAGATTCACGATTAACACCTGAAGAAGAATTATTTCGTTTTTGGATGGAATATTTTATTGAAGCGGCTAAAGATCAGGCTAGTCATATAATTAGATTTCCAGTTATCATACAGGAAATTGATAAATCATTAATACCAAGTTATGTTACTGTTAATCAACAAGATCAAGATGGAAAATCATTACAAATTAATAATATCTGTAAAGAATGTATTCGTAATCCAGATTCATGTCGACGACCACATAATTGGTTATTTCATTCATCAAAAATACGTGGTGTTAGTATGTATAAATCTGATCAACGTTGTCTTTTCCTATATGTTTTATCCGATGATTTTCAAATGTTTTTCCCTTCGGATGAATATCGTAAACGTTTTCATGAACTTGTTCTGGATATAACTGCCAACGAAGAATGTTTAGATTTAGATTCAAGATCAATCGAATCTATACAAATTCAATTTGATTATGATTATGATGAAAAAATGAATAAAATTAAACTTGGTGAAGGATCATATGGTACTGTTTATGCAGCACATGATAGTAATAATGTTGCTATTGCTGTTAAAGAAATACCGATAAAAAATAAAGATGAAGTACAACCATTACAAGAAGAAATTAAATTACATTCACAATTAAAACATCGTAATATTGTTAAATATATTGGTTCAATTAATGATGAACAGGCAGGTGTTTTTAAAATTTTAATGGAACGTGTACCTGGTGGTTCATTATCACAGTTATTACGTTTTAAATGGGGTCCATTAAAAGAATCATCAATCATTTATTATACTAGACAGATTTTGGATGGTCTTCATTATTTACATAGCCAAAATATTGTACATCGTGATATAAAAGGTGATAATGTTCTTGTCAATACTTATACCGGTGATGTTAAAATATCAGATTTTGGTACATCAAAACGTTTGGCCGGATTAAATCCACGAACCGAAACATTTACCGGTACATTTCAATATATGGCACCTGAAGTTATTGATCAAGGTGCACGTGGTTATGCAGCACCTGCTGATATTTGGTCATTAGGTTGTACTGTTGTTGAAATGGCAACAGGTAAAACACCATTTATTGAATTAAGTTCTGGTCATGAAGTTATATTTAAAGTTGGTTATTTTAAACAACATCCTGAAATACCTGCAACATTATCGGAAAAATGTCGTAATTTTATTGAAAGTTGTTTTGAACCAAATCCAGCTAAACGTCCAATAGCTGCAGAATTATTGGAAACACAATTTATGGAATGTGGTTCATCATCATCATCATCAAGAAAACGTAAACCAGCTAATCAATTACATCCAAAAAATAATAATAAAGTTCAAACAAATCGTATGTCAGTTGAATTTAATCGTTCAGTATCGATGCCATATGATCAAAAATCATCATCAAATGATCATCAAAATACAAATAATGCAATAGATGTTATAACCGTACAACAAAATAATGGTGGCAGTAGTGGGGAACCTAATACACCTAATTCAATGGATAGTTTACAGGATATGAATCCATTTGCAACAATGCCATCAACAATCGCTGGTGGTGGTTGTAGCGGTGGTGGTGGTGGTGGTGTTAGTAAAAATCCAAATCGTTTACAATCAAATTTATCATTAAATATACAAAATTTACAAAATTCAAGTGGTGATGAAAAATCACCAAATATTTTATTATCCGGTTCATCAATAACATATCCGGCAACACCAAATGATTTAACAATGAATGAACATAATATACAAAAAAGTTTATCACAAGTATTAGATACAAATACTGAAGATATAACTGAAGTTTGGTGGAGACGTTTAATTGAAAATTGGCCCGATCAACAACAATTATTATTACAATCAAGACATATACAGAATGTATTATTTCCTGGATTTCGTGATTATATTTCAACAAATAAAAATACATTATATCTAATGAATGCATTATATTCATTGGCAAATGAATTTAATAATATTTTCAAATCAACCAATGATGATGATGATGATGATGATGATAATGATAATCCAGAGTCAGAACCAGAACCAGAATCCGAAGAACCACAACAACAACGAGAATCAATCGAAGATTTAGATGAACGAAAACGTTTTCTATTCAAACAATTACAAACAGCAATTTATTATTTTCAAGATGCAATTGATTCAATATTAAAAATACAAAATATACCACCACATTGGATATTTGCATTAGATTCATTAATACGTGAAAGTGTTCAAGAAGCACAAAGATTATTACATTTATGTTTTAAAAATGTATTTGAAATTGAAATGGCCGGTAGTGATGCAACTGTACCACATTCAGCCGATATTAATCATCATCAATTGATTCTAACAGCAACTGGTGGAGGTGGTGGTGATGATGGTTCACCATCAATAACCAATATATTTAAACATTCGCAAGAATCATTATTTAATATGCAATTAATAAAATCATCTGATCATTTTAAACAAGAAATTTATCATCTTTTATTAGAAAATAATCGTACAGTTAAATTATTATCCGATACATTTTTGGAATATCTTACTGAACAGAATGAAGTATTAAAAAATTTATTTGAAAAAGTTAAGAATCAAAATCGACCGAATTTTTTCATAGATTCAGCAACGAATACTGTTCACGATGATGATAATGATGATGATGATGAAGTAAAATCAAGTAGCAAAGATGAAACAATGATTGAAATGTTGGAAAATGAAAATATTAATCGTTCGACAATTGATGCTGTAAGTTAAATGATGATTCTTTTTTTAAATTTCACTAACTTTTTTTACCATTTTCTTTTCTTTTCTTTTTTTTCTGTTGTTATTGTCGTCTTAGTTAATTCGTCAAGATATTGATCGAAAAGTTTTATTCGAATTTATTGGTCGTGATGATCTTCGTAAATTAAATCTAACATTGGGTGATGAATTACGGCTTTGGAATTTTATTGAAAAGAATAGAATTTTGTTTATCAACAATAACGATAATTAGTCAATCAACAACGAAATTTTAAAGATTGAATTTCGATGATTGAATCTTCCCAGGCAGAAAATATTTCTTCTTCTTCCTTTCTTCTGCCTGGGTTGTTAAATTTTATTTAATTTTAAAATGATTTTTTTTTTTTGATACAAAAAATAATGACAAAAATAAATAAATTACGAGCTTTAAGAAAAATTCTGAATTGTTTTGTTTTTTTTTGAAATATTTTTCTGTCAAACCATGGTCAAATGTCAACAACCTTTCTTTGTTTTCCTTTTTTTGTTCGGATGACCAACCAATAATCTTTCAATTATTCATCTGCAGATGTTTCGACGAAAAAAAATCGTCATCTCATTTTTGAACAGTACTTGTTTTTGTCTTCTATTTCCGCAAACAACGATTTTTTCTTTGACTTTTTCAAAAGAGAAATGAATGAATGAATGAATGTGTGGATCGCGATTAAATTGAAATTTTCAAAAAAAAACTTTTTTTTTCCGTGAAAAAAACAACTCAAAAAATGTCAACACCCTATACGAAATTTTTTTTCTTCTTTTTCTTCAAACAATCATTATCATCATCATTAGAAAGAAACAAAATTGTAATGTCATCATTATCAAATTGATGACACCACACCTGAACCGATTCAATCCATTGTTGAATTCATTCACACACACACACCTGGTTATTATTGTCTTTTTTTTTGCTCGTCTCTCTCTCAATATAGAAGATCTGGTTCGGCCACCACCACCACCACTATCACCAACGAGAAAAAAAAGGTCGTCGGTCACTCACACCATATGGAGAGAGAGTAAGAAAAACTCACCAAAAATAATGCCATCAGATTTTTAGTTTTCGGAATCAAACTAAAAAAAAAAAAAAGGTTGTTGATTTGAATTTGTTGTTGTTGTTGTTGTTGCTAAGAAGAATCAAAAAAAAGCAGAAAAAAAAATAACAGATCAACTTTGTTTTCCTCTCCAAGAATAACGCGTAGGTGTCGACCACCATCATCATTTGTATTTATGTTTTGCTTGTGATTCCATAATATAATCTCTTATTTCAAAACAACAGAAAAACAACAGAATTAAGTTTTTTTTTGTTTTTCCTGCAACAACAACAAAAAAATTAATTAAATTTACATTGTTTTGTGTGTGTTATTTAAAGTCCCGTTATCATTTGGAAAAAATAACGGAAAAAAAAGAAGAAATATTTTCTGGTAATATTTTTTTTTTCGTTTGAATAAAGTCTAACTTAATCATATTATTTTTCCTTGAAATTCATCATCATTATGTAGTGTTTTTTCTATTTGGTTGTTATTGTTGTTGTTATTGTCAAATAAGAACATTCGGTTAACTTTGTGTGTGTGTGGGTATGTCAACATTATGAATTATTTCTGGAATACTCGATGTTTTTTTTTCGATTCATTCATTCATTCCACTTTTTTTTAATCTCAAGAATTTCTATAGATTTGGACCAGAGAGACTTGCGCATCCAATCGAAATAAAAAAGATGACAAATATTGTTCCAAAGTTAATCATTATTTTGATAATGCAATATAGTTGATTTTTTTTTTTTTTTTTTTTTGAAACGGTCGAGTAAAATCAAACGAATCAACATTGTGGATCATATTGTTTAGTGATTTGATAACGACAACAACAACAACAACAACAACAATTTTGATTCAATAACGATGACAATTCAAAAATATTTTAATGAATAAATTAATTTCCGATTGATTATTTTTTTCATTACAGTATTTGGATTGTTTTTTTTTTGGCAAAAATCAGAAATTAAATTAGATCGTTTATTTTTTTCTCCCAATGATATTTCGGTCAATTTGATTTTGATCGATAATTGTTCTCTCTATTTTTTTCGTTGTGCGAGAAGAAATCAAAAATACAAATGACATTGACAGCTCAATATCGTCCATATCGAGGTAAATATATTGACAACAGAATTTATGATTGATTAATGAAGTTTTTTCTCTTTTTCTATTTTCTTTTTCGTTTCGAATCATTATTGATCAAAGACGAAGAATGTACCGATGTTGATCATATTGGTTGGCCTGAACATGAACCAGCCATACAGATTTATGAAAAAACAACCGAAACTATTCCGTATCATGTTTATCATAATAAACGTTCATTCATATTGATTTTATCGATTTCGGTTGGTATAGGAATTTTTGGTTTTTTATTAGGATATTATTGTCATTCGAATCATCAAAAATTATATCAAAATGATTGTTTACAAAACAAAGTGATCTCATCATCATTTGATGGAATCAATCATTCATCAACATCACATTTTGTTGGCGAATCATCATTAAGACGAGCACAATTATTGGCCAGTATCAGTTCGGAAAATATTCGAACAAATGTTCGAGAATTTTCTCGGCAACCACATTTAGCTAGTTCGAAAGAAGATTTAAATTTAGCAATCAAAATTCGTGATCATTTTAATCATAATCATTTTGATCATGTTTCATTGAAAAATTATTCTGCATTATTATCATTGCCTGATTCAAATAGGCCAAATTTTGTATCAATAATCGATTCAATAACTCATAATGAATTATATTCATCATTACAAACATTCAATCAAAAACAACAGCCTTTACCATTTAGTCCTTATTCACCGAATGGTGATATAATTGGAGATATTTTATTTGTTAATTATGGCCGTCCAGTTGATTTTATTCAATTACAAAATCTATTCAATACAACCAATAATGATATATTTAATGGAAAAATTTTTCTTGTCAAACAATTTCATTTATCTGCAAGTGAACAATATCGATATGCATCAGCATTAAATGCATCGGCATTATTATTTTATCCTGATCCACAACATTATAATCCAAAACAATCAAAACCATTTCCCGATTCATTATGGTTACCATCCGATGGTATTCGAAATGATGGTATATTTTGGAATGGTGCTGGTGATCCAGAAACATTCGGTTTACCATCCAATTCATATGCCTATCGTAATCGATTTCATCCAGAACGACAATTAACAATGCCTGCACAACCAATCAGTTATGAAGTTGCGGAAAAAATTTTTCAACATATGGATGGAATGATTGCTCCAAACGAATGGAAAGGCGGTCTTAATGTTACCTATCGTATTGGAACGAAATTAAAAGATAATCTTAAAATTCGTATATCGGTTAATAATCGATTGGTTAGAAAAACAATTTATAATGTAATCGGTATGATTTATGGAAATGATGAACCGGATCGTTATGTTATTATCGGTAATCAACGTGATTCAATGTCAATGGGTGCTATTGATTCGGCAAGCGGTACAGGTACATTTATGGAAATGGCACGTGTATTTGGTGATATGATTGTTAATGGTGGTGGTGGTGGTTGGCGACCACGTCGAACATTAATGTTTTGTAGTTGGGGTAGTGAAGAATTTAATCTTATTGGTTCGACTGAATTTGTTGAAGATTTTTATAAAATACTTTATATGAGAGCTGTTGCTTATATCAATGTTAATCTAGTCGTAAGTTTTATTTCATTTCCAAATTGAATTAGTGTTAAATTTTTTTTCATTTACAGGTAAATGGCAATGATACACTTAGTGTAGCTGCATCACCATTACTGTATCATTCGATTTTTAATGCAACAAAAGATGTATTCCTACCAAGACGATCAACATCACAATCATCATCAATCAAACAACAAGATAATTTCAATTCAATCTATGATAAATGGATAGTATCGATGCCTAAAATGCGTAATAAATCAACATTAATATTTCAACCAAACATTTTTAATTCGATGAAAATGTTTGATATTGAAAATCAAACCGATACGATTGATGAAAAAGAAATTCTGGAAAAAAATCATCAACAATTTCATCGTCAAGAATCAGCCGATCCAGGATCGATTTTAAAAACATATTTAGAATCAGCATTTCAAGAGGTACGACCACATGTACGACCATTAGATATGTATGGTTCATATGCACCATTCTATACAATGGCCGGTATACCTGTTGCCGATATTAGTTTTATCAATATCGATGATAATGATAATGATGAAAAAATTGATATTGAAGATGATATTGAACATATTACTATAAATCATATGCCTTATCCATTATTACATAGTCAATATGATCGTATTGAAGCATTGGAAAATTTTATTGATCCAGATTATCGTTATCATGTTACAATTGCACAAATATTAGTACATCTAGTCGAAAATCTTGCCGATTCATCATTCATACCGTTCAATTTATTTGATTTTGCTCAAATATTGAATGATTTTTATGTAAAAACATTGCATATGTATAATGTTATTATCAATGGACGTCATCGACAGCAACGGCAAACATTTTCAAACAAAAATAATGGCAATATAATCGAATCGATAATCGAAAATGGTGAAATAAATTCCACATCTAATCATTCAACGATAATGATTAATTCGGATGAATTTCTTAACAAAATGGATTTGGACCTAAGTAAGTAACATCTGACTCCCTTTAGATGCTCTACGATTGCTTAATTTTGGGTTTTTTTTCCCCATTCAGAATCACTTGAATCAGCGATTAAAAATTTTAGCCAAGAAGCTATCAAATTCCATGGTCGACAGGATAAAATCAATACGAATAAGTAGGTTATTTTTTCTTGTTTGTTTGTTTGTTGCTTTTAATCATTCTATTTTTTCTATACTTTCCGGAAATCCAGTCCATTGATGATACGACAAATGAATGATAAATTATTGTTAATTGAAAGACAATTTCTTGATCATCGTGGTTTGCCATCAAATAATCTTAAAAGACATTTAATATTATCACCAGCCGAAATGATTAATACAATAATGGCTAAACATCATTATGATGGTAATGGCGGCGGTGGCCTTTTTCCAGCTATTATTGATGAACTAGATCAATTAATGGGAACAATGTTTAATCATGATAATGATGATGACGGCGATGATGATGATGATGATGATGATGATAATTTACATCATTCATTATTAAGGCTACAAAAACATTTACCCATATTGATACATACAATACAATCAGCAGCTAATTCATTATCAATCGAACCATTTTAATCATTACAAAAACAAATGGATAAATATGTGTACACTAATCATCCTTATGGAAAAAACTTTGATACGAAAAAAACTGAAATCGACAAAAATATGTATGGCCTTAATTTTTTTTCAATCGGAAAAAATTTTATGTTGCCATTACACTGATGGTGCTGCGGTTCGGATCGATTATCAATCAATCAATCAATCAATCAATGTTTGATTGTGTAGGACTAAATAAATTTAAAAAAAAATTTCCATTAATCAATCAATCAATCCGAAACCCATCAATCATATTTACAAATGTTACAATTAGTAATTGTGATAATAGGAAACAAAAAAAAACGAAAACAACTTTTATTTGACTAATTGATTTCATTTATAATATTATTATTATAATTTTGGCTTCATTGATTATTATAATGAAATTAAATAAATTTGAATTATATTTTATGAAGAAAAAAAAATTGAATTAACCGAAAAATTAAAGTTAAATTATGATGAGCGTTTACGTTTAGATAATGGTGATTGTTTGGACGATGATTCAAGATATCGTTTTTTCATGGGTTCATTTTTTAATGAGTCCATAATGATTGATGTTGATGATGATATGAAAATATCATCATAAAAATCATCATCAATATCATCAAGTAAAATATCATCATTGATGTTGTTGTTTGCAATTGAAGACGATTGAATAATGTTTTCTTTATCATCATCTTCATCATCAAAATATTTATTCGTTTTTATTTGAGTACATTCATTGACTTGTTGTTTCATATTTGAATCTGAAGTATTTTGCCAAAAAATTGAACGAACTGTAGCCATTTGTCTTTCGGTTACTTCAATTTTCGTTCCATTTGCTGTATGAAAAATCACTGATGAAAATGATTTCGGATCATCCATTGGATTTATTTTGATTGAAAATGATTTTCAAAGATAAATAATGATTAAAGGAATCTGGATTGTGTTCGCGAACATAAAAAAAAATATTCGAATTCGAACGTTTACAAGTTGCCAATCTTTCTTACCGCTAGATGGCAGAGCTGAAATAAAAAAAAATTCCAAATAACATTCGATTTTTTTAAAAAGAATTTGATAAAAGTTTTATTATTTTTCGAAAAAAATTTCATTTATTATTTACAAAAAAGATGATTATGATAAATTAGAAAATATTAGCCGATGTTGATGATGAATCACCACCACCAACACTGGCTAAATTACGATCATTTTGTTCCAATAATTGTGCTATATTCAAATCAAATAATTCACAACGTATTGGCATATCAAGTTTATAGAATGGATTTTTTAATGCATAATCCGAATATAATTCATAAATTTTACGTAATAACCAATCTTTATTTGTTGTTTCACGAAGATCACTTATGATTAAAAATTTTACACCGGTTAATGTTTGAAAACAACTAAGACGAAAATTATTTGTTTCCATATATTCAATACCAGTATTATTGGAATGTCGACGAAAATTATCATTTGTAGATGATGATGATGATTTTCTTGGAATAATTTGTAGTGCAGCTATTGCATACATTGAATGAAACATTGATGCCATAACAATTTTTTCATTTGTACTAAGACGTGGCCAACCAAATTTAAGATTAACAGGGAAATTTTCTTCATTTGTAAGAAAATCATCAAGAATATCTTGATCTTTATATTTACGGCCAACAATTGTATCACCATTGATGGCCAATAATGAATAGCCAACTTTTGTTTTTTTGGAAAGAAATTTTTCACAGTTACAACATAGCATATCTTTTAAATAATTACAATAACAACATACCTCGAATATTATCCCGTTGACCAAATACAACTGTTAATCTTTGATTATTAAATTCCAGTACAATATCCAATGGAAAACTAAATGTTTTTTCCACTTCAGTTAATGGAAAATTTGATTCAACATCATAATTATAGATGAGACCACCAGATTTAGATATAATATAAACACTATAGATTCCATTGACAACTTTGTTCATCATTTTTGTTTTTATTTGGATTTTCACAACAATAAATATGAAAAAAAGGGAAAAAAATTTGTTTTTTTCGATGAAGATTGCAATCGCAATTATGTTTGATTGATAATTAAAGTACAATTTTGAATTTTAATAAGAATTTTTTCAACGATAATAATGACAATGATTGAAAGGAATATATATTTGGAAATCACATGTTTTTATTTGATTGGTGGGAGTCATTTATGTTGAAAAGTAAAGAACGAATATAATCGATTATTCTGTTGTATAACTATCGATGTTTAAAATGTTCAACAACAAGTATCGAATAATAATTGATTGCTGTCCTTGTAATTTTGTTTTTTTTTTCTTAAATAATAATCATTATCATTGATTGTCTGTCAACAGAATTGTTCATTTTGAAAAAAAAAGTTTTTTTTTCTAATCACTCAATCAATCAATCAATCAATCAATTTTTTTTATTGCGAAAATCACGAGGATAAAAATTCTTATTTTTTGGAATAAAAATTTTGACCACCAGACAGCAGCACATTTTCCATGCCCATAATTGTTTAATGTCTTTGCTTTGAAAGTCGTTCAGATTTTGTTTTGGATCTACAGATTGTTTTTTTTTGGATTTATCCAATGAGGAAGAGGACAATATAATGTGGCAGTACAGAGAGAAAAAGAACAGAAATGGAGAAGAACAGATGAATAGGGCAAATGAAATGAAATGTTTTCCATTCGATTCGACGACGATATACATTTTCTCTCTCTCTCTCTCTCTGTTTAAAGCGCATGCAAAAGAACACGACGGCCAATAACATTATTTGTTGGGATTTTTTTTTCACTTCTCATCTTTAACATATAAACGCCTTTTCATCATCATCATCATCCTCCTATCTTGATCTATCTAAAAGATGTGTATACAAAATTGAAAAATGATAAAAACAAATCATCTAGGTTTTTTCTCCTCGAATAACAACAACAACAAACAACAACAACGTTTAATTCAAACATAGCAGATAGAAAAAGAAAAAGAAAAACATCATTTTTGTTGAAAAAAAATTGGATACTTTTTTTCGAAAAAAAAAATGACAAGGAAAAAAAATCAAAATATTCGAGGAGGATGAATTGGTGAATGTTTGTTGTTGTTGATGAGACGAAAACACAACATGCATGATGAAAAAAAAATAGATTCTTCCCAAACGTAATCCAATGCTACTAGTTTTTTTTTTTGTTCGGGATGTTTTTTTTTATCCAGGGATTCATCAAGGATTCTTACCACTACCACTAAAAAAAATGTACTGTTTGTTATTGTTTTTGTTTTTTTTGGATAAACATTCGATAAACATCCTCCTCTCTCTCTGTCTATCTTTTTTTTTTTGCACCGAAAAAAAATCGCTCCCTCTTATCCTCAAAATGTGTTTGTGCTTTTTTTTCCACTGAAAAAGTATATGGATTTTTGGATTTTTTTTAAAAAAATGAGAAATTTTTTTTCCCAAATTTTCTTCGTTTGATTATTATTGATTTTTTTTTCTCTTACAAAATGTTCGTGAAAATGAAGAAAAGCATAATATTTGTTTTTTTTTGAGCAAATGAATTAATTTGGAACAACAACAATCATCGTTTCATATTTTTGATGGATTTTTGTTAAATAAGTTATGAAAGAATCTTGAAAAAATCAAAAACAACAACAAAAATTATCAAGTTTGTTTCGACTATTTGAGAATCCTAATTGTTTTGATTTTTTTTCGCTGATTTATAATCATCATCATCTTTATCATCATCATCATAATGAAAACAAATCGACAGATAGACAATTTGTAAACACATTGATTGATCAATCAATCAATATTTATAATATATAAAATCGAATCAAAAATCATCTGTTTGGATTATCATTTCGTATCTTGGATTTTGTTAAACATTTCGATCGTTTCAATGACAAATAAACAACATCACTATCCTGTCAACAAAAAATAAATCAAACAAACTTTTGATTTTAACCATTTTTTTCAACAAAAAGAAAAGAAATGACTATTTGACATTAAACAAGAAAAAAAATCCCAGTTTTCTTCAAAATCTTCCACACACCAAAAAAAAACAAAAAAGATTCCAACCAACATTATTTGAACAGAGAGAGAAAAAAATCGAACGATTCTAAAACATTCGAATTCGAATGTTTGAGACGAAAAATCATCACCTTTAACGACAATAACAGTCAACCAACCGATCAACATCAACGATTCCGGAATTTGTTTTTTTTTGCCCGAAAAATTTTCTTTTTTTATCGCAACAAATAGTTATTCAATGTTCTTAAGGCTTCAATGTGGTTATGTTTTTGTTGTTGTTTAAAGTTAAGAGTAAATTGATGGTGATGACCTAGTTTATTATCGCTTCAGAAGAAAGAAAGAAAAAAAACTCAATACGATATCACTTTGCTGTACAATCATTCTTTGTTGTTGTTTTCTTTTTTTTTTTGTAATGTGATGTTTGTTGTTGAAAGATTTCTCCTTATTTTGTTTTAATACTTTGTGCTTGTGTGTGTGTGGAGATTATCCTCACCGAATTATATAATGTAAAGAAAGAAAATTGAATCTAAGATTAGATTATAGTTTCAGTTCATGTTGTGGGTGTAATGTTCATCTTCTAAATGATTTATGAAAATTAATTTAGTTTAAAATGGAATCGATTATTAAACCAAAAACATCAACAACAACAACAACGGTTATGGTTTCCGTACCATTATTGACTGTTAAATCATCATCATCAATGATGGTAAATCAATCAACAACAACAATTAAACCGAAAAATAAATCGGCCAAACGAAAGTAAGTTTATTTTGTAAAATTCTTTTTTTAAATTATACAATAGAGCGCATTGAATTATACTTTTTTCTCTGAGCGAAAATAAAAAACAATTTTTCAATGTTTAAAAAATTTCAAGTTTGCCTGGCGAAAAACTAAAGAGAGAGCGAAGAAAAAACTTGTCCAACCAGTTGCAATGATCAGATTATCATCGTTTTTTTTATTTATTTCTTGTCCTTCGATTGGAAATCGAATTGAATTTTAATGATGATCTCTGTAAATCCATAGATTTGGCAACAAAAATTGTTATACTTCATTGAATACAGGTTTTATAATAAGAATTTATTTTGATTGATTGATTTATTTTCTTATAATTTTAATGAAGATTTTTACAATGAAGAATTATAATCATACAGGTTTAAATCATTATATTTATTAATTTTTTGAAATTTTTTTGTAAAACAACACAATTATTGGTAGATTCATCATCAATAGTTCAACAACTTGAAATTTTGTTATGAAAAATATTTTGCCACAATGAAAACCGAATTTATTCTGTCTCATTGTCTGTAAAAATAAGTTTGATTTAATTTTTGTTGAAAGCATAAATGTTTGTTTCTTTATTTTATTTTCATTCATTGAACGTTTTATCATCCATTTTAGTAATAATTGATAACATCGATGATTATATTCAGGTAAATATGTTAATCGGGATAATAAAAAAGTCGAATATATGAATACTGATATCATTCCACAGAATATAATTGAGTTAAAAAGTCCCATAGTAATTTGACGACTATAGAATATACAAGCTATCATTGTGGTGATTTTTGAAATCACTTCTATAAAATATAATGCATCGCTGAGTATTTTGTCAAGCAATGATGTTTGTTTATAAAGATCAACATATTCTCGATGAATAAAATTCCATGTGAATTTGATCATTGAAACTTGTTTTGAACAGTGATTAGCTTTTAAAAATTTTAATGATTGCTTTGATCTTAATTTGAGAAATTGCGTACAAAAAGAAATACTCAATGTGCCAATTAATAGAGCAGTACTCATGAATTCAACATGAACATAGGCCATCAAAATTAATATTATAGTGGATATTTGCTGATTTGATGTAATTTTATTTTTGTATTGTAACCAAATCACTAGGATTATCGAACTAAAATAAAGGACGGATAAGCCTGTAATCATTACGGAACAGAAAAAGATTCCTACAATTTTCAGTAATGAATGATATTGCTTTAAATATCGTAGATCATTCGATGTTAAACGTTCATCATCAAAATAAAGATTTTTGCTAACAAAATCATGCAACGGTGATTTATATTTAAAAACCATTATCAGCATGCCAATGGACATATATTCACCAATACAATATATACATATCAGGCAAATAAAGATTAGATCCACTCGTGGAATATTTAAGATATCTTCTAAAAATGTATAGCTCATGAAAATTTTGCTTTCTTTCGACCAAATATACACTATCAAAAGCGGAATTACCAACCATCCATTTAAAGTGATGAAAATTGCTCTTTTAAATCGTTCAAATGTCATTGAAATACGACGTGTTTCATATTCATCTTGTCGAAAAGAAATTCTTGTCAGAAAAAAATTGATATAAGGATATTCTGATTGAATTATTTCCGAAATCGTTGTCTTTTCATTAATACGTAGCCATTTAGCCAATTTGATCATCATGATTGTGCAAAATTTCCCAAAAATATATTGTGAATGATCCATGAATGATTTCCGATATGTGATACGTGTTTTCACTTTAGATAACTTGGGTTCAACTATTTTTTTGTTTTTTGGTTTTTGAATAACTAGAAATGTCTTTCTATGTCTGACATTAGAACTTTAAGAAAAAAATGAATTCCTTCTTCGAAAATTCTCATAATTCATTTTTCGTTATAGTCACAAGAACATTTTCTGAAAAGAATAAGTTTCATTTGATATATTGACTTTGAAAAATCTATTGATATAGTCTTTTGAATAAAAAACTAGATCCCCTTCTGAATAATTCATCGTTTTCAAAAGTTATGATCATTTTTCATTATGTTTCGTTAATAATATACAATAAATAAAGTTGAGTTAAAGTAATAATGATTTTATTTTTGTTAAATTTTTTATTGTTTCAAAATTTTATTTCAAACTCGGAAGAAAAACAATTTTCAAAGGAAAAGTTTTCAACGGCCTAATGATCGAACAGATATTGATTGATTGTATTATTGACTTGCTATTGCTATTATTGTACGATTCTTAGATATCTTGAATTTGGATACATATTGATTGCTGGTATATTTAACTTTTTGGGTCGCACCGAATATAGCCAAAAATAAAAATAGCCACAGCCCAAAATCATGACATGATGATTCATATTTAAGAATTTTTGACATTAGGCCAATAAATATACTTTCACCTATACAAAGCATTCCCAGAATACAGATAAATACTAGATCCGCTCGTTGAAGATGTAAGATTTCTTCAATATATCCATAACTTATGAAAATTTTGCTTTCTTTCGAGCAAATATATATAGTCAAAAGGGTGATTGCCAGCAATGCATTTAAAGTGATGAAAATTGCATATTTTAATCGTTGATATGTCAATGGAATCCGATGTTTTTCATATTCATCTTGTCGAAAACAAATTCTGAATAGAAAAAAATTGATATAATAATATTCTGATCGAATTATTTCAAAAATCGTTTGGTTCATATCAATACGTAGCCATTTAGCCAATTCGGTGATTATGATTGTGAACAAATGGCTAAGTATTTGACGTAAATAATTCATGAGTGATTTTTTGTATTAAGTTAAATGTGTTTTCATATCAAAATCTTGTTTGCAAATAATTTGTTCAAATGACTCGAAATACCTTTAAAAGTCTGACATTACTATTATTATTATTTTTTGATCACGAGATAATATAGTTTAAAATGTGACATTTTTATTGATGTTTTTTGAATTCAAAAAAAAATTGATTTTCTCATCTCATCATATCATAAGAAAACCCTCATTTTACGTAGAATACTTTTTATTTGATTATCAACTTTGAAGAATTTGTATGGATTCAGTCTCATAAACAAATTTCGAATCAATAATTTATCTGGCCCTGATGAAAACTTAAGTGTAAATATTCAATTATGTTTCTTAAAAAAATCCTTGAAGTTCATTTCAAGTAATAATGATTTTTTTTATACAAAAATTTTTATTGTTTTAAAATTTAATTTTTAATTATGAAATAAAAACCTGTTCGAAAGTAAGGCTGTCAACGTTTTCAATTCTACAAATCGGATAGGAAATTTTTTAATTTATTGAAATTTTCTTGTAAAATAATACAATTAATGGTATATTCATCATGATTAGTTCAACAACTTTGAATTTCGTTATAAAAAATAATTGACCGCAATGAAAGCCAAATTTATTATGTTCCATTGTTTGTAGAAACAAATTTGATTTAATTTTTGTCACAAGCATAAATGTTTGTTTTTTAATTTTATTCTCCATAATTGATTGTCTTACCATTAATTTTAATAATAATTGACAGCATCGATGATTATATGCAGCAGGTAAATATGTTAATCGTGAATAAATAACACTTGTATAAACAAATACCATCATCATTGAGCCAAAAATGATTGAATTCGAAATTCCCATACTTATTTGACGACTAAAGAATACACAAGCTGTTATTAATGAGATTTTCGAAATCAATTCCATATTGTATAATACAAAACTAAGTGTTTTGTCAAGCAACGCTGTTTGTTGGTAAAGATTGACATATTCTCGGTGAATATGATTCCATGTAAATTTGATCATTGAAAAATGTTTTGGGCGATAATTATCTTGTAAAAATTTTAACGATTGCTTTGATTTTAACTTGAGAAATTCAGTACAATAAGCAATACTTAATGTGCCAATTTGTATAGCCGTAATAAGAAATTCAACATGAAAGTAGGCTAACAAAATTGATGTTATAGTGATTATTAGCTGGATTAATGTAATACTATTTTTGAAATATAACCAAACCACTAAAGATATTGAACTAAAATAAAGAATGGACAAACTCGGAATCACTATCGTGCTGAAACTGATTCCTGTAATTCTCAATAACAAAT
Organism: Dermatophagoides pteronyssinus; assembly: GCF_027571235.1. Classification (NCBI taxonomy): domain Eukaryota; kingdom Metazoa; phylum Arthropoda; class Arachnida; order Sarcoptiformes; family Pyroglyphidae; genus Dermatophagoides; species Dermatophagoides pteronyssinus. Next base: position 2,242,357 of record NW_027461532.1, on the reverse strand, counting down.
AATATTGTTTTAAATATTGAAAATCATCCGATGTTAACTGTTGATCATCAAATTGAAGATGTTTTTGAAAAAAATCATGAATTCCTGATTTATATTCAAGAACTTTCGACAATAGACCAATAAATATACATTCAGCAACACAAAATATGCATATCATACAAATAAACACTAGATCCACCCGTTGAATATTTAAGATTTTTTCAAAATGTACATAATTTATTACAATTTTGCTTTCTTTCCACCAAATATAAAATATCAAAAGCGTAATCACTAACCATCCATTAAAAGTAATCAAAATAGCATATTTAAATCGTTGATATGTCAGTGGAATACAATGTTTCTCATATTCATCTTTTTGGAAAAAAATTCTCGTCAGAAAAAAATTAATATAATAATATTCTGATTGAATTATTTCAAAAATCGTTCGATTCATATCAATACGTAGCCATCTAGCCAATTTTATGATTATGATTGTGAACAAATCGCCAATTATTTTACGTAAATGATCCATGAGTAAATTTGTTATTGTTATACATGTTTTCATACCAGAATATCAAGTTCAACTATTTTCAATGACTGAAAATGTCGTTTTATGTATGACATTTTCATTAATGTGTTTTAAATTTGGTAAAAAAGTATTGTCGATTCCTAAGATTCATATAATTAGTTTGTTGTCATTATATCAAAAAGATACGATGAATTTTTTTAGAATGCAGCATTTTATTTGCGTTATAACTTGTATGCAATCCATTGATTTGGTCTAATGAATGATTGAATTAAAAATTCGACCCTCTTCTTAATAATTTATCTCTGCTTGTGATCATTTTACATTATGTTTCTTTCATACAACATGACAAGTTAAGTAATTATGATTTTTTCTCTGTTTTTATATAATTTTTCTTTTAATTGTTTTTAAAAGTCATTTTTTTGTTGTAATGTCTTTTCATGCAGGACATTTTCATTAATGTTTTTTGAATGATTGAATTCTCGAATCGAAAACTTTTACTAATTGCTATTTTTTTTTTGTCATTATATCATATATGTTTGTCATTTGTTTTTCTCTCTTATAATGTTTTCTTTATTCACCCTTATTTTTATGGTATAAGGGTTTCCTGTTAGTAAAAAAAAATCCGAAAAATATTTTCTATAAGAATGACTCCCATTTGAAAAAATTAACTTCTTGCGAATTTTTTGATTAAGCCTAATGAATGATTAAATTAAAAAACTCAAATTTTTCTTAATTATTTTTCACTATAAAAACTCACCAATATTTTTCATTATGTTTCGTTCATACAAATATTATAGTTCATTAATTTTGTTTTTTCCTTGATAAGAATTTTTATTTTTAAAGTTTAATTTCAAATTATGAAGAAGAAATGTTTTCAAAACAAAGGTTGTCAACTATTTCAATTTTCTAATAAATATTCGTTAAAATTTTTCAATTTATCGTAATTTTCTTGTAAAACAATAAAATTAATGGAATATTCATCAAAATTAGTTCAACAACTTTGAATTTTGTTATGAAAAATAATTTGCCGCAATGAAAACCGATTTGATTTCGCCTCATTGTTTGGAGAAATAAATTTGATTTAAGTGATGCATATAGCATTTGTCTTGGTTTATTTGTTTGATTTTTGATTGATTGTCTGACCATCCATTTCATTAATAATTGACAGCATTGATGATTATATGCAGGTAAATATGTTAATCGTGAATATATACCAGTTATATAAACAAATACTGATATCATTGAACAGAATATGATTGAATTATAAACTTCCATTTCGATTTGGCGACTATAAAATACACAAGCTGTTATTGATGAAACTTTTGATATCAATTCTATACTGTAAAGTTGGAAACTAATTGTTTTATTGAGCAATGCTGTTTGTTGATAAATATCAACATATTCTTGGTGAATATAATTCCATTTGATCATTGAAAATGGTTTTTTACTTTGATGACCTTGTAAGAAATTTAGTATTTGTTTTGAACGCAATTTAAGATACTCTGTACAAAAAGCAATAATCATTGTACGAAGTAGTAGATCAGTAAACATGAATTCTATGTGAAAATTCATTGACAATAATAATAATTCGCTTAGTATTAGCTGGGCGGATGTGATACCGTTTTTGAAATAAACCTGAACTACTACCCACATGTCCCAAACATGTATCAAAAACATGTTTGGAATTGCAACAAAACTAGAAATGATTACGGTAATTTTCAATAATGAATGATATTGTTTCAAATATTGCAGTTCATTTGATTTTAATCGTTGATTATTAAAATGAAAATTTTTGCAGATAAAATCATGCCATGGTGATTCATATTTAAGAACTGCAAACAAAAGGGCAATAGATAAGCATTCACTAACACAAACCATCCCCAAGATGCAAACAAACACTAGATCCACTCGTTGAATATTGAAGATTTCTTCAAAATATTCATAACTCATGATGATTTTGGTTTCTTTTGAGCAAACATAGATTGTCAATATCGCAATTACAAACCATCCATTTAAAGTGATGAGAATTCTACTTTTAAATCGTTGATATGTCAGTGGAATACAATGTTCTTCATATTCATATTGTCGAAAACAAAATCTGTATATGAAAAAATTCACATAATAATATTCTGATTGAATTAATTCAAAAATCGTTTGGTTCTCATCAATACGTAGCCATTCAGCCAATTTGGTGATTATGATTGTGAACAAATTGCCAATTATTCTACGTAAATAATACATGAGTGAATTGTAATTGTTATACTGTGTTATCTCATCAAAATCTTGTTTGCAAATATTTTCTCTAATTGATTCGAAATGTCTTTCCATTTCTAAAACTATTTTTTGATCACGAGAAAATATGTTTAAAAGAAAAAAAGTATCTCTATCGATGGCATTTTTATTGATTTTTTTTGAATTCGAATCTCATAATTTCATAAAGAAACCCTCATTTTCCAGAGATTGATTTTTTTTGAATTTGACATATTAAATTCGAAGAATTCGTATGGGATCTATTGATCCAGTCTCATAAATAATTTTCTTCTTAATAATTCTGACCCAGATAAAAACCTATGTATATTTTCTATTATGTTTCTTTCATACAATCAGTGAGGTTCCTTTAAAGTACTAAAATATTTTTATTATTTAAAAATTTGATTTTAAATTATGAAAAAGAAATATTTCGCAAAAGGGATTGTCAATAATTTTAATTCTTAAGAATGTGCAAACATTTTCAATCGAAATGTTTTACTTTCATTTTCTTTTAATTCATCAAAAATTTCTTGTAAAACATTAGAATTAATGGAATATTCATTAAAATTAGTTCAACCACTTTGAATTTTGTTATGAAAAATACTTGACCACAATGAAAACCGAATTTATTTTGTCTCATTGTCTGAAGAAACAAATTCGATTTGATTGATGCATATATCATTTGTCTTGATTTCTTTATTTTATTTTTAATTGATTGTCTTCCAATACATTCCAGTAATAACTGACAGCATCGATGATTATATGCTGGTAAATATGTTAATCGTGAATATATACCAGTTGTATAAACAAATACCGATATCATCGCACCGAATATAATTGAATTAGTAATTCCCATTGTAATTTGTCGACTATAGAATACACAAGCTGTCATTGATGAGATCTTCGAATCCAATTCCAAATTGTATGATGCGAAGCTGAGTGTTTTGTCAATCAATCCTGTTTGTTTATAAATATCAACATATTCTCTGTGAAAATAATTCCATTTGATGGTTGAAATTTGTTTTTTACAATGATAACCTTGTAAGATTTTTAATGATTGTTTTGAACGTAATTTAAGATATTCCGTACAAAATGCCGTACTTATTGTTGCAATTAAGAGAGCGGTATTCAGCCATTCTGCGTGAAAACCCATTGACAATATTAATATTAAGCTGAATATTAGCTGGATTGATGTAATACCATTTTTGAAATAAACATCAATTACAATAGACATGTTCCAAGCATGTAAAAGAATCATGACTGAAATTACAATAACACTCAGAATTATTCCTGTAGTTATTAGTATAGAATTGTATTTTTTCAAATATCGTAGTTCATTTGATTTTAATCGTTGATTATAAAAATGAAAATTTTTGCTGGCAAAATCGTGCCATGATGATTCATATTTAAGAATTTTTGACATTAAGCCAATAAATATACTTTCACCTATGCAAAGCATTCCCAGAATACAGATAAATACTAGATCCGCTCGTTGAAGATGTAAGATTTCTTCAAAATGTCCATAACTTATGAAAATTTTGCTATCTTTCGAACAAATATATATAGTCAAAAGGGTGATTGCCAGCAATGCATTTAAAGTGATGAAAATTGCATATTTAAATCGTTGATATGTTAATGGAATCCGATGTTTTTCATATTCATCTTGTCGAAAACAAATTCTGAATAGAATAAAATTGATATAATAATATTCTGTTTGAATAATTTCAAAAATCGTTTTATTCATATCAATACGTAGCCATTTAACTATTTTAATGATTATGTTTTTGAAAAAATTGTCAAGTGTTTTACGTGATTGTTCCATGACTAATTTATATATTGTTTTACAAGTTTACACGTCAAAAACTTGTGTTCAACTATTTTTATGTTTTTATGTTTTATAATAAAAAGAAAATATTTGAATTCTCAAATAGAAATTTTTTTTGTAATTTTCATTTTTTCTCATTATATCACAAAAAAATACTTTCATTTTCAAATGAGTTTATATGGAATTTATTGATTTTGAAATAACAAAAAAAAAAATAATTTTGTTCTCATTCAATTTTTCTTAATTAATATTCTCATTTTCGATTAAAAATGTGTTCCATTCGGTTATATTTACTTTAAATAAAAAATTCTTATAAATTCAATGTTGTATTGAATAATTTACAAGAAAAAATTCTCGATTCCATTCTAGGTAATTCATCTGCATCAAAATTCATAATCATTTTTCATCATCATTCCCAGTAATGAGGATTTTGTTGTTGTTGTTGTTGATAAGCTGCATGTTTATCCCCTGTTATGCCAAGTTTGTTTTCGTTTCTACCTTTTGGATATTACTTTTGTATCATTTAAAATAAAATAAAATTCAAGTCATATAATATGACGTTATCTTTGATCGAGAATCGTCTTTCTTTCTTTTTCATTTGGTTTTGATACTAAACATCAATTGATCAAATGGCCACAGCACATACAAATCAAATTTGAACTTTCACCTTTATTTCCATCTTGAATCTAATCTCTTTCAGTCGTCATCACTGAAAATTGATGTTGGTAATGGCTTTGCTATTAAATGATGATTGAATTCAATTTATTTTCCCTTCAGATTTGGTTTTTCTGATTTTTATCATTATCGTCATTTTTTTTCGGTGTGGTTGAAAATGATAAACTTGTGTAAATGCATCAACGAGAAAGAAATAATTGATCATTTCGGATTTTGGAAATTTTCCGAAATTTTTTTTGATTGATTCAATTTCAAATTTTTAGGCAAACAGAAAATTCTGATAATAATTTTCGATTTATTTGATTTTCATTTTTTATTTCTAAAAAAACCAATCATAGTATCTGCATCCTTGGATTTTTATCAGTAAAAAAATCACTTTGCTTCTCTTCCTTGTTGTGTTTTACATCTCGATGTTACCTTGAACCCGATTGACAATTTTTATCGGATTTTTTTTCAATTTTTGTTAAATAAATAGTGACAATCAAATATGATGATGATAATTTCTAGATTTTTCTACTTTGAAAAAAATGTTTTTTATCATAATTTTTTTTCCTGTTTTATATTGTCATTGATTGTAATAGTCGTATTTCTTTTTCGTCTTATCAAGACTGGTTGTAATTAGATATATTATTTGATTGTAAAATTTCGTAAAAACAAAAGCTGATTTGTCTTTGTCTATTTTGTTGGCTTGTTGTTGAGTTCCAATGATGTTTGAGATTGATCACTATAGATGCTATAGCATTTTGTTATTGTCATAAGATTTTTTTTTGTAATGCAAAATTACGTCATTATTTTTTTTGGATAATGATTATTAACGGATGGTAATTTCCTTTTATCAATCAGATCAAACTAGATTTTGGCAGTTTGTTGTTGTTGTTGTTTTTGTTTTTTTGTCGTTGTCAACAATTTTTCCATCTAACCTTAATGTGCAAGTTTACAAGTGGATTTTTTCCCGTTTTTTGAAATCATATCCCTCAAATAGATGTTTATCCCAATTGTTTTTCTCTTGATTGAAATCAAATCTTTTTTTAAAAAAAAAATCTTGGTAAAGTTTTTCTTCAACAGATGGCACTAAATTTATAAGTTTTTTTTTGTTGTAAAATTTTGTCAAAAAAAAATGAATAATTAATTTTTTCAAATGAATTTAATTAGATTTTTTAAAACCAAAATTGTAAAACGAAATGATCCTAAATTTATTCCAGAAAAGTTGGATGGGAAGAATGTTTTACTATTTTTCAGCTGAAAATGTGAATGCGCTCTTATTTATCACATCAAAAATTCCCTCTTCGCTTTATAAAAGAATATAACATTTTTTTCTGATGATGATGATGATGATCATAATGATAACAAATGATTATCATCATCTTGGAGAGAAGAAGAAAAAAAAATGTTATCACAAATCATTTGACCATGAATTTATTTATTCATTTTTTTCTTTCATTCCATCTTATTATGTCTATGATAATCATGATCATCGACGATGATTAATTTTTTGCAATGTTTTTTTTTCGTATGAAAGATGAAAGAAGAGAATGCTTATGCTGCAGAACCTGTTCATTCTTGTTACTTTTTTTATAAATCAAATCATATTTTGAAAAAAAAATCATCGATTATTTTCATTTACAAAATCAAGTATCAGTTTTTGACCAGTTGTTTGAGAGAGAGAAAACAAAAATTTTGAAAACGGAACATTTAATTTCATTTGAAATTTTCTTTTTCTTTTTTGCCGAACCAAAAATTTACAACTGGTCATATCTAGTTACAGTCGGTTTGTTGTTGTTGTTTTAGTGGTTGTCATCATCTATGAATCAATGACATTCTGCTGTTCGTTCAGGTTTATCAAGATCATTAATTCGATTGATTTCGTAATGAAAAAATCTTTTTTCTTTCCATGAATTTGATGATTTGAAAAAGCCATAAATGAACTTTGAAAATGAGAAAAACACTTGTTGCAATGTACTTAGGTGTTTTGTTTTTTGTTTTTATAATAAGAATCGATTACATCACCATCGTTTCAATTCTTTGATGATGACGATGACTGTTTTTGTTTGCAGCAATCATATCTTTTTTTTTTTAATTAAGTTTGATTCGTTTGATCGATCGATCGATCGATAATGATGATGACATTTATCAATGATTGATTATAATTAGCGAATATTTTTGATTTAATTAATTCTTTTTTTTTCTTTAACTTTCAATAACAATTCTTGTTGCTGTTGTTGTTGTTGTTGTTGTTTTTTGTTGATCACTCATATATGAATGATTGCGTTAGCATCATTTAGTCATATGTTTTTTGTTTCTTGGTTATATCTAATATTTAACGGATTTATTCATATTCAGAAACAAAAAATATATATAGTTGCTCGACTTCAGGGCAATTATATCTGCAAATTGGGATTTTATTTCTTTCTGTTTGAAAGTTTTACATATACCAAGAATGTCTTTGCCATTTACAATCGTTGGTGGTGATAAATTCTCATTTTTTTTAATGTATGTAATAATATTGGTGGTCATTTAGTATCATCATCATCAATAAATTATGATCAATTTTTTTTAAAAAAAATTTCAAAATATTCTTTTTTTTCTTTGCCAACGCCATCGTTTGAATCACAAAAAAGAAAAGAAAAAATGATTTTTTCTTTCTTATCAACCATCAAAAGTAAAGAAAAATATTGATGATGATCAATAAACATGAAATCTTCACTATCTTGTTGTTGTTGTTGTATTTTTTGTTTCGTTTCGTCTTATATATTTATCTAACCGATGAAATCTTTATTAGAGGTAAATGTTGTTCATCGTTTAGTTGTACTCATTGGTTCAGGATTTTTTTCTCTCGATTCAATAATGAAATATAATCATGTTGACGTCACGAATTTTTAATGAAGCTGGTTTGTGTGTGTGTGGCAACAAGTTACTATAAGAATTTTTTTGTTGTTGAAAAGTTTCTCATATTCATGAATTGAATCCAAAATGAACAATTTTTTTCTGAATATTTTATCACTTTGTTGAATTTTTGTTGTTGTTATCGTTGTGTTTTGGTTGTTTCGGTTATTAATTATTAAAATTGTTATGATTTTTTTTTCTGTTTGTTTTAATGGTAAAAGATAAAAACATGTTTTTTTTCTTTGATTTTTAACTTTTTTTTATAAAAAAAAAAATTCAAACGAATTTATCATTTAATTATCTGTTAATAGGAAAAAAAATTCACATTTTTTCTTTATCCACAAAAAAAAATCAATATTGTTTTTTAGTGAAAATATGAATTTACATAGAATCAGAATTAATTAATTTGTTGTTGTTTTTTTAAATGTTTAGTTACGTTCAATTTTTATCATTTTTTCTTTGGAATTGATTTCTTTTCGATTTCAAAAAAATATTGATTATTGATAAATATTCGTAATTAAGTTGCTTGTATATAGGATTGTCCTTGATCTTATCTTTTTAATAATTTTCATTATAGAATGGAATTATTTGACAAAAAAAAAGTGAAAAATAAATCGATTCATGGGCGGTTTATGAATACAGGATAAATTCTCAAGGTTGAAATTCTGTACTAATTTTTCATTTTTTTTGGTACTTTCAAATTTTCATTCCAATGACATCATAATGTACCAAAAATAACGAACGATCACGTTTTTTATGCATGACAAAAAAAGACTACATTCTTTATAAATTTTTCAATATCAAAATTTGATTTGATTTTGTGATTAACCAACATATAACCAACTGCAGGTGGTTTTCATTTTATGTTGTTTTTTTTCTAATTTAAATGTTTGTGATTTAATCTTCATTGAATATTGAATAAATTTGATTTCATTCTCTTGTTTGAATATTGCAAAATTTAACTGTTTTTTTTTCAAATTTAACGAATGACGTTATTTTTTCAATATAAATGATATGTAATAATAATAAATTGAATAATAATAATAATTGGAAAAACAAAATGATTACAATATTGACAACTTTTATGTAACATTTACTAGCTGTAATTTTCTTGTTGTTGTTGTTGTTGTCGGCGTTATTCTTTATTTATTGATTTTATTGATTTTTTTTCTAAATTCAGTACATCCGTGATTATGTCATTGCGTTTCTCTTGTTGTTCTCCCGGTACAACCTACCAATCTTAAAACTTTAATCATACATTACTAATCGATGGTACTTTTGTATATTGATTTATTAATTGTTTTTTCTAATGAAATAATGGCTATTTTATCGTCCGTTTTTTTTCTTACAATAATTTTTTTTGACGTTTGTTACTGATAAAAATCAATAATCTTTGATTGATTTTTGCAACCGTTTGACAACGTTGTTCATTTATTTGTGTGTGTGTGTTTTTGGACTCCCTACCGAACATTTTTTCCAAAAAAAAACTAATCCTTTTCGTTCCGAAGATTCTTTTCGAACAAAAATTGATAAAATCAAAGATTACTCACCTCAGTAATTGGAAAAAAATTCTTCAACATTCGTGAATTTCACGATTTTTTTCTAATACTTTGATTATTCTTTTGATATGCACTTGATTTATTTCCAATCCGAAATTTCCTTTATTTTTTCTTCGAAAAACAATTTCACTATCATTATCCAATGTGTTTTTTCCTTCATTTTTTTTCTTATCAAATATTTGGTTGTTGTAGTGGCAATTTTTTTTCTTCTTCGTTTTTCAATTCGATTTGATTGCATATTTCAACCGCCACTATCATTAATGTTACTGTTTCGTAAATGATATTCTTTTTAATCTGCATGTGTATGTGTGTGTGTGTGTAAGGTATCGATTATGTTGATGATCATTTTTTTTTGTAAACCTTTACTTTTTATTTATGTTTTTTTTCTGGTTTGAATTCGTATGATGATGATGATGACGATGATGATGCGGCAGCGGCGGATGATGATGTTATATTATCCATGTGATTAGGAGAAAGAGTGAAAGAAAGAAAAAAATGAATATATTATATGTGTGCGTTTAGACGTCATACCCTAAAAACGGATGAGAAAAAAATGTAAAGAAAATTCAAAATAAAATTGATTATCAATGAAAAATAATGAAATTCGTATTTTGAAAATCAACAAAATATGTCTTTCATCATTTTAATTATCATATTAAAAATGGTAATTTGAGCATGCGTGTTTCATTTATCCATTTTTTCTGATGGTTTTTCTCGGTGTTTTCTTTTTCATTCTTTAACTTTCTCTTGGTTTCTTTCTTTTTCTTCATTTAATAATTTACAACAAAGAAAACAAAATTATTATTGTTGATCGTTAACGTTTCAGCCATTTTGACAATTTGTTGTTGTTGTTATTGTATTTTCTTCTTTAGCATCTTGTTTTTGAAAAGTTTTTTTTGTTTCAAATCCGTTGTTATTATTAATTCATTGTAGTGTGATGGTCATCGCCAACATTATCATAGATCAATTGGAAATTTACAAAAAAAACAGAAACAAAAAATGAATTTGTTTTAAATTAATGGTGTCATCATCATCATCATCGATATTTGATTGATATTTGATCTCTCTTTGTCGTTTTTTGATTTACTTTTTAGATTTATAATCCAGTTCTATCCAATTGGTCTATGTCAATGATTTTTTGTTTTTTGTTTGATGTGATGATTGAATGGTGACAACGACAACACAAGGATGACGACTACAACAAAAACGTTGATTATGTTGATGATGATAATTATGACTGCGACAACAGCACCCGCTATCGTAGAGATACTCTTCATTTTTTTCAAAAAAAATATCAATCTATTCGATTGATTTGATTTGATTTCGATGATAATTTTTTTTCTTTGCTCGCTTAAATAAATATATGTGTGTGTTTGCTATAAGCAAATGGACTAACCGACATTATCGAACCTAACCAACAACAACAAAAAATTTTGCCGCTAATTTATCTTTTTCTTTCTTTCGCTTTCTCGATATCATCGTCATCATCATAATCATAATCATAGTGGACAAATGGATCATAGAAGAATTTTCTCGGTCCATTTCCATTATTAGTTTTTATTTGTGAAAAGTGACAACCAAAACAGAAAAAAAATCCAATTAAAAATTGTGCCTCTAATATTAATGCTGGTGAACCTATTTCCGTTTAGCATCATCATCAAAATTGATAATAATGATTATATTTTTTTCACATTATTATATAGTGATGGTGAAACAAATTGATAATTTAACAATCATTTTTTATTAATCATCATCATTTTAAATGTTTTTTTTGGATAGATTTGTTAATTTAATGATTAATTAATCTTTGTTTTGTTATTGTTTTATAAAAAAAAATTACAATTTTTTCCAATTAATCCAAATGACAAACCTGTTGATCATTGTGTTGACAAGTGTTAAAATTTGTTGTTGTTTTCTAATAATAATAATTATCGATCATTTTTATAAACGTGTGCATCTTGAGTGCTAATGTTACAAATAATTTACAAGAGATTTTTCCCCTTTGGTGTTAGTGTTAATTAATAAATGTGGAAAAGGATTTTTTTGATTATAATTAAATCAAAATGATTATAACGTTATGATAAAAAATCAATCCACTTTTGTGCTACCGTGTGTTTTTTGTTTTTGTTTGTTATATAATAATTCCAATTATAAACTTGTAAATTTATAAAAAGAAATGTAACGTTCCAACAATTTTCTATACTTTCATACTTGATAATCAGTGTTTGATAGTAATTTATTTAAAATTTATAATGAGAAAATTATATGATCAAAGTAGTAACATCAATTAAATTGATTTTTAAAAAAAATCAAATAAGTGGTTTTCAATTTGGAATAAAAAACTTGAGATTTAAACTTACGATTTGACGTGACAGATACAAATGCAAAAAAAAGTACAATATCTTTGTTCTGTGTGATAACTCAACAATTTTAAATTGATTAATAATTTTAAAATTTCAAATTCAATTGACCTTTTGTCCTGGTTATTATTATTATCATCCAGAAACCAAAAAATCCGGTTCATCAAATTGATTATTATTATTTTTTCCAATCAAAAAAGCCATGGATATTAGCAGATTTCCATCATCATCATTATCATCACAATTGAACGTTTATAATGAATCACATCATCATCAAATGATAATGAATGATCGATTTCAAGAATCATCATACACATCATCATCACCAACAATGATGATGTATAAAACAATTCCTATGAATTTTACATCTACATCAGCAACACCAGTATCATCAACATCATCATCATCGTCGTCGTCCGCTTTAATAATGAACGGCAATAATAATTTAATTAATAAAAATGATGATAAATTTGAAATTGTTTCAAATTTCGATAATATAATGTATGTTTGTTTGTGTGTGTGTGTGTGTGTATGTTGGATATGAAAGAAAAAATCTTTGAATTGATGATCTAAATCCTGTCCATTTTTTTTTATTGATAATCGAAAAAAATGACATTTTATTTTTTGTTTTTTTTTTAAACAAACAAACAAGCGAACCAAAACAGGATTTCATTTGAATTCAAGAATGCAGATGCTGCATTAAAAAAAACATTGTTATTTTTTTCTATTGTTGTTGTTCGAATGCCGTAAACAATTCCATTTAAATTCAATATTGGAACGAAAAGATCATTTGATTTAGAAAGAAAAAATTGTTTGATTGCATTTCCTATTCCTTTGTTTTACTCCCCTAACATTATGAACTTATCTGTATCATGTGATTTTGTTTTTTTCTTTGCTTTTAAAAATTTTAAAAAAATTCAAAAACAAAACAAAATAGCTGGGAAATCCTTTTACATACGGCCCTGATTTGAGAATGATGAAACTGTAGTGTAATTTTTTTTTCATTACAAAAAGAAAAAAGGATCACCGACCTTCATAATTATCCTCCAATTTTTTTCCGTATTTCAATTTCAATGATTTTATATTTTTGTAAAAAAAAATTTGAATCCAATTTTCAATATTTAATCGATAATTTTGATGATAAAACGGAAATAATCGATCATCGATTAGTCTCTATTAATTTTATTAATTACAAAATTCAGATCCTTGAGCTTGATTGTGATTTGTTTTGCAAAAATTAAAAAAATACCGGAAATAAAAGAGTTATCATTTTATTCAGTATTTAAATAGTATCAATAAATTAACTGATGGCTGATGGATTGAAATTACAAAACAAATTATAATGAAGAAATATCCCCAAAAAAAAAAAAAAATATTATTCACAAATTGAGGTCATCATCATCATCATCATTGTTTTGCTAATAATTCAAATGATCTAGGTTATGATGTTGATATTTTTCAAAATTTCACGTATTCAATTTGTTTTTTCTTTGAACGTACAGTACATTGATGATGTTTATTATTGATTGATTGATCATCAGGAGATGGTGTGAAGGTCTCTTCTGTGATTCTCTTTCGTTTTTGGTTTCCATCGATCAAATCAAATGTTGATCATTTTATCGAATGTAATTTTTCCTATTTTTTCAACAGAAATTTTGAAAATCATTTTGATGAAAACTTTGACCTCTGTTTTGAACTTTTATCTCTCTCTCTCATGTATCATTTCAGAAAAAAAACCAAAAAAATGTTGTTTAGCAAAATGATAATCAAAATACCCCTGTTTTTTCCCCTTGTTTTTTTTGCAAAGATTTTCCCAAATTGATTTAGTTTTTGTTGGAAATATTTTAAAGTTTAACCGATAGCTGTCGCCACATTGCAAGCATTTATTTGAAAATTTTGATAAAATTATTTGTAACAAATTATTAAATTCTTCTTTTTTACTTTTTCTTTCAATCACTAAAATAGGAATTCAGAAAAACGTAAAGAAAAATCTAGAAAAGCAGCACGTGAACGACGTAGTCAGGAGGCAAAATTATTCGATTGTATTGAAGAAATATTACCTGTACCGACAAAAATTTTGGAACATTTGGACAAAGCATCATTAGTACGAATAGCCATCAATTATCTAAAAATACGTTCAGTAATTGAACCATTCAATGGTATGTTATTCTTTTTTTTCTAGTCAATAAATTCAAATGTTTTTTTTTGTTTTTTCTTTGCTTCTCAAAATGAAAAATTAGTCAACAACAATGATACAATATTGGATGAATCAATAATCGATAAAATAACAATCGATCATTCATTTTTGAATACATTGAATGGATTTTTATTTGTACTTTCAAAAAATGGTGACATTATTTATTTATCCGAAAATGTTGAACGATATCTTGGTTTAAATCAAATTGATTTGATGGGACAATCAATTTATGATTATAGTCATCCATGTGATCATGATGACATTAAAACATTTTTACAGCCATTAATTGATGCATATAATGCAACTAAATCATCATCATCATCTTCATCGACTATTTCATCATCAATGGATTCATTATCGATAAAAACAGAACCATTAAAAACAACATCCAAATCGCCATCAACTGTAATATCTTCATCATTGAATAATGATAAAAAAATACTTGACGATACAAATGGACCATATTTTATACGTATGAAATGTACATTGACGAATAAAGGTCGAAATCTTAATCTTAAATCAGCCAATTATAAGGTATAGTTTGTTTACTTATTTTTGTAATGATTTGTTTTTCATGTTTTTTTTATACAAATTAATAATTTAAAGGTAATCAAATGTCATGGACGTATGATAAATTTGGAACAAATAAATCCAAAATATGCAAATCTGATTGGTGAAAATTATCGTCATTATATGATTGTTATTGCCGATGTTATACAACATCCGATCCGAATGGAAATACCATTGAAAAGTGATTTATTCATTTCAAAACATTTACCTAATATGAAATTTTCATATGTTGATGAAAAGTATGTTATTGTTGTTGTTTTGCTTATCCATATTAATTAATTAATTTTTTTTGTTTTATTTCGGTTTTCATAATTAGTATCAAAGAACTTTTTGGCTACAATGTTAATGAATTGATTGGCACATCATTTTATCAATACTTTGATGGTAATGATTGTAAACAGCTTAGCATTCTGTTCAAAACATGTAAGTAGAAATTTTGTTTTGTTTTTTTCTAAAATTATATTTTTTTCTCTTCATCAATCTAATTGAATCTTATGACATTTATGAATTGATCCGGTTACGAATTAATTGATAATGATGAATGATGGTTGCCATAAACAAAACGCCCAATGTTTAGAACAATTCAGTTGTTGTTATTTTTTCATTATTATTTTTTTCCCATCGTCATTGTTCAAGAGATCAAGGCTGTTTAATTTTTTTTCCCCTTTCACTTAGTTGTATTTTGTTTCGGTTGTTTATCTAAATTTTGTCAATTCATCATGTTTATCCGTATAAATTCACAATTTGTATTTTTCCATTCAATTCAATCCGGATGATGATTTTTTTTTTGTTTAAAACTTTTTACAGATTTTCGTTGTTGTTGTTGTGGTTGTCATACCTGATTGAATTGAAAAAGTTTTTTTTAACTTGATAACCGACATTGTTTTTTCGAATGTTTTTCCATCTTCACAAACACACACACACATCTCATTTTTCAGATGTTTTTTCCAGATGTCATATTCTTTTGCCTTCTTTTTCTGAATCGATTTGGACAAAATGAATGTTTGTTTACATAAGTGACATCTAAATCTTGATCATTTATTTTCTAGTTTTTTTTCTCATTGTTTGCTATGTAAAAGATTTGATAATGGGTATACCATTTAGGAAAACTCGAAGAAAAACAAACAATAAAAATATTCACATTGGAAAAAAATTTAGATTTCCTTCCAATTTTTTTTTTTTGTTGTTCATAGTTTGCTGTTGGTAAAGCCATTATTTGCCAAAAAGAAAACATTATCCATCCATTAATGAATAATACCTTTACCTCTTTTAAGAACCTTTAGTTGTTTTTTCAAATTGAATTTCTTGTCATTCTTTCATCATCATAATTTTTTTTTCAATTATCATTTGTTTTTTCTTTGTTGTTGCTCGAATAGTTATAATTAGGAAGACCCTGCTTTTAGAAAAAAAACATAAAACAAATTATGATTTGAGTTGGGATTATAGCCAAGAAACAAAACAAAAAATCATTCTTGAATGTTATTGTAGAGAAGCTGCAGTTCTTCTTTTATCATGGCAGAAATAGATTCTACATACCAATTACGGTATGATGATGTTTTGTGTTGTTAGCCGAAAGAAAAAAACAAAACAAAACAAAATTCATTATCTTTTGTTTTATGTTTCACGCCTTTTCACCTTTCATTGTATACCATTATTATCAACGTTGTTTGTTTGTTTGTTTGTTTTGTCTTACCGATTCCATTATAACTTTTATGAAAGTTTATGTAAGCAAAAAATAAAAAACATTGTAAGATTTGATACAGATAATAAGCTAGTTTATTATTTTATGACTTTTTATAATTATGATGATGATGATGATGATGATGGTTTTTGTTTACATCATTCAAATTGTGAATTTTCAAGAATATCTTATATGGAAAAACAAAAGAATAGTGTGTGGAAAAAAAACGCTAGGAATTTTAACAAAATCAATCAACAACCGAAAACAAATAACAGGAAATATTAGAGAGGAAGAAAAAAACATAATGTTGACCTAAAATCGATAGTTTATCGATTTTTTTTCCACCAAATTCAAAACTAATGACGTCAATTGTTTTTTTGAAATTTTGTTTCATTTTTTTCCCTATAAATTTGTATGTTTGTGTATCAATTAAATCATTGATTTGAATAATTTTATCATTTTAAAATTAATTTTACCCATTTACATACATATCATGTTCCTATCGTTTTGTTTTTTTTCTGGCCCCCTCCTAATAAATTATTCATTTTTTGATTGATCTTTTTTTCTGGGTACACAATGTACAAATAGTTTTTTTTTGTTTAAGCAAATTTTTAAAAATTGACAAATTGAAAAAATGTCGAAAAATTTCATTTCATAAATAAAAACATACAAAGATAAAAGTAATTAATATCAGAAAAAATGATTTTTTCCAATGATAATGATGATGAATAATGATTACTTTAGATGATGATAATTCATCATCAATTTTAACAACGGTGATTATTTGGTTAAATTACATAATCAATGAATATTTTTGGTAGTAGTGGTTGACAAGATATATAGAATCTATGGACAAATTGAATGATATAGAAATAGAGAGAGAGAATTTTCTTCATTCTGTTCACAATATTGATTCGGCGAATTATTGTCGTCATCATCATCATTTTTTTTCTATGATTTAGTAGTGGCAATAATTACGTCAATGATGATGATAATATTCAATCATATAGTTATTTTATTAGATATGATTGGAATTGCGCATGTAATGGATTATTATTTTGTTTTCAATATAAAATGTGAATCCAGCTACATTAGAATTCTTAATATCTGTATATAGTGTTGTTGTTGTTGTTGTTGATAATGTAAATGTATGTGATGGGAATTTTTTTTTTTTTTTTTTTGGGTTTTCAAAAACAAGAATTATTAACAATTCCTTAGTATGTCAATGGGACACAAACACACAAACGTGAAATGTGAAAGCGAAAAAAAAGTAGCAGCAATTGCGATTTGAAGCAATCGAAACAGACATTTTTTTTTGTTTCTCAGAAAAAGATATCCATTCTCTTTATTCGCTCCCTCTTTCTGTTTGGATTGAATGATGAATACCAGAAGAAAGAGAGAGAGAAAGTACATATTGATAGCTTGCGAGGAAACACACAAACCAGACAGCATGCTTGGCGCCTCACTTATTCATTTTGAAAATTGAACAAATGATATTTGAATTTTTTGTTTTAATCATACGCACACCATATACACGCGGACATCATCTATAGATACGATGTGTTTATGTGTGTGTGTTTGTATTGAGTGTGTGTATTTTTTTCATTAACTTTATGCGGCTCTTTTTTTTCGTTTGTTATTTCAAACTGAATAATAATAATAATAGAAAAAAAATCTCTGCTATTTGGATTCGGTTCAGTTTGATTCAGTTTGGTTCGGTTTTATTTGGATTGTTGTTTCGATAAAGATGGTGCAATTTTTTTTTCTTCTTCATTCACTTGCATTGAAGAAGTGGCCTTACTTAGTGTGTTTATGTGTGAATCTAAAAGAAAAAAAATGTACATTTCTGGTTTGATTTTGTCGCCTTTTTTTTGTCGTTCTGAAAGAATATTTTTATCTACTCTGAATCCATAATTTGAACTACTACGACCAAAATAATCTAATATTACTACTACTACGGCTGCCAGATAACCAGAAATTCGTAAAAAAAAGAAAGAAAAACTACTACAAGGTTTGTTTTATTTTGTGATAAACGCAAATGATGATGAAAAAATGTGAATCTTTTCATTCAAAATTGAATGAAAATTGTTTTTTTTTTGTGTGTATGTATGGGGTGGCACACATAAATATCGTCGGTTATTATCATTTATCCACATTTTATGGTTCGGTTTTTTTTCTGGTTGTTTTTTCCAGTGTGAGAGAGAGAGTGTGTGTGTGTGTGCGATAGTTGAGAAGAAAAGGAAGAAAGTGGTTTAATGAAGAGAAAGGGGAAAAATGATGTTTAAAATTTAATTTTTTATTAAATTTCTATTCATTAAATTGGTTTTTTTTTTTGGTTTTCTTACAAAGTGATTATTTGTTTTGGTTTGTGTGAAACACCATCAATCGATTTTAGTTTTTTTTTTTTTGGTGCTGTTGCTGATGATGTTTTTTTTCTGTTGTCGTCATCATCATCAACATCATCAACATCATCATCATCATCAACGTCAACATCGACAACTTTGAAAACGACAAAATTTATTGATCACTTTAAATAATCATCATATATGATGATAATGTTTGATGATAATTTATCCAATGAATTATGATAAAAATCAACTGCTATGCTACTATTATTATGTGAATATTCAATCAAATGATGGTGAGGGAATAATCATTTTTTTTTAATATATATGAATGGTGTGCTTTTTATTTGGATAGTGTATGATGTACCACGTTTTAATTATGAAGATTTTTTGATGCCATGCTTTCATCAAATGTAGCTAATTTTTTTTTAAACAAAACTTTAATTTTTAATTACTGTTATGTTATGTGAGAAATTTTCATTACAAATTATGTAATTAGTAAATTTGATTAATTTGATTAATTGAGGGGAAAAAAATCGATTATCAATCTAGATTCTAGACTGGAAAAAAAGGGGAATGAAAAGTTTATAATGGTAACATAATGATATGATAGATTAATGGATGATAATGATCATCATTATCCATTAATTGGATGTGTGTGTGTGTGTGTTGATGAATTTATTTATTTTGAAAAAATTAAAGTTTAAAAATTCCCATCATCATCATGATGATGAATCCAATCGAATTCCATTGATTTGTTTTTGTCAAAATCCGTTAGTTTGTGTTTATGGATATCACCAGTGTTGTTGTTGTTGTTGTTGTTGGTGTGTGATCTTGCATGTTTTTTGCCAATTTTTTTTTCATTAATAAAATATTAATTAGCTCATCATGATTTGAACAGTGATATGTATAGTTCGCACCTACACACACACATGATTTTCCGAAATTACTCGATACACACCGATCGCAAACACCCATATTTATCGTGGATTTCTTTTTCACTGATCATTCCATATTCGATGTTCAACAAAAATAAAAAGAATATTCTTCCATTTGCCATTTGTCATTTGCCATTTTCAATTCAATTTTTGTGTTCATAACGAAATTCTGTTTGAAGAAATTCTTCAAATAAAAAATCCAATGTTTGTTTTCTTTTAAATCTGTTAAATTTTCCCTCTTCTTGTTTTGAATCTCATTATCATCGAATAACGAAATTATCCTATTTCAAGGTAATATTGGTGGTTTTTTTCCCTTGTTTTTATTCTGGTAAATTGGACGGTAAAAGAAACTCCTGTAGATAATTAGTGTATTTCCAATTAAATTGTAAATGTAAATCTTTTCTAATACACTGTTTATGTCATCAATGTTTGATTTTTTTTTTCGCTTTTCTTCACTACAGTGAAAGATAAAAATGAAAATGTCAACAATAACCACATTTATATAAATAATAATGATAATTGATCAATTCTTCATTTTGTTTCCGATTTATTCTCGTTTTTTTTTTTGTTTTCTTTCACTGAAACGGAATTGAAGAACCAGAATAAATAGAATGGGAAAAAAATGCACAAATAATTGACTTTTTTTCGGTTTGTTGTTGACTAAACTGATATTATTATTTGATTTTCCTTGGTCTGTTTTTTTCTACCTTTCTATAAATATTGACTTGAAAGAAAAATAATTGTATGTTTTTTTAAATGTACCGATTTTCTATTGATTTTTTTTTTGTAATACCTTTGTTTCTTAAACCTCAATTGAATAAGTTTTTTTATTTTGTCAATTTAGATTGATTGATTGAATGAATGAAACAAAACAAAATGAAAATTGCAATCTCATCCATGTTGATTCAATAAATAAAAAGAATCAGAAGTTGAACAGAATATTTAATATTTTTTGATGTTTCATCAATTTAAAGTTTAAAATTGAAATTTTATTTTTTTCCGAAATGATTTTTTAACATTTAAAAAATGAAGAAAAAAAAATTTCAATCAAAATTCTGTTCATCATCACATTATTACAACATTTTTTTGTTTGTTTGTTGTTGTTGTTAGAATTGATCGATATATTTTTAGCATCTACGCATTTAGAATTTCGATTATATCATCATCATCATCATATATAGATGGATAGATAGATGATACACATAGAGAGAGAATAAGAAAAATTACATTTTTCAAGATCATGATGTTTGGATGTTGTTGTTGTTGTTGTCCTTGCTTTTATTGTTTTGCTTCCTGTTTTTTCTTGTGTTGGTATCTGGGTATCTGGGTATCGCAATTGTCGCAAAACGGATTTCTGAAATCTATCTTGTTTCTTGGCCTATACTTTTCTTGTCTTGGTTTTTTTTTTGATTCAATTTTCAAATATCTGTAGAATGTGTATTCACTTGGAATCGGTCTACAAAATATAAAAAAAAAAAGAAACGAGACAAGAATTTCCACTACCACATTGTGTCGGAAATAAATGATTTTTCAATGAATGAAAATAATCAGTATTCGAATGAAAATAAATGCGCACGCATTTCCATTCAATTTTCTTTGACTATTTAGTTTTACCAAGAAAAAATAGAAAGCTACGTTTGACTACGTCTATTGTGTATTTTGGTTTTTTCTTCCTGCTATTCTGGATCATCAATTTTTTTAAATATCATCGAATTGAAATTCTTCATTTCTATATATATATAGCAAACATTTCTCTCTCTATATCTATTCTAGTCAATTTTATGTATTTTTTTCTGCTTGCTTGCCTTCTTGATTGTCGTTGTTGTTGTTGTTGTTGTCGATTTTGTTTTTAGCTTTTAATACAAAAAAAAAAAAATATATATTATATAACCAAACAAAGCGATTACGTCAATCGATGTATACATAATAACAAAATATATTTTATACTAAAATTCTTTATTAGATTTTCTGTAACATCTGAACATATTTTTTTAAATATTTTTTGAATCCATAATATTCATCCAGTATGTAATCGCATATAATGATGATTATCTGATTATTATGATGATGATGAATGTTTTGCTCTTTTTTTCTAATTCATTTATTCTATGATCATTTGATTTAGTTATACGTGACTGCTTTTATATTTATGTACTGTAGTATTAGTTATTTGTTACTTTTTTTCAGTAGTAAATTGAAAAAAATTTCAATAAAAATCTTTAGTTTTTTTCCCAAATAAATTGAGACCTTTTTTTGGTTTTTTTAAATGATTTTTTGCAACAGTAATAATTCTTGTTTGGCTTAATGGCTGTAGTTAAATTCATTTTTAATCATAATTATTATTATTGTAAAATTAATAATGAATGTTTTTTATTTTTGCCAAAATTCTTGGTATCTGATGATGATGATGATGATGATGATGAGATATTTCCATTAGTATTTTTTTCTTTTGCAAATGAATTATGTAACACACAAGCACCAGTAGCAATGAATTGAATTGAATGAACTAAAAGAAATTATTATTATTTTTTCATTTAAAAAGGCACCAAGACAATAATGATGAGAACAAAAAAAAATTTAATAATAATAATTTTTACACCCAAAATAAAATAGAATCAATCAACTTAGTTAAACTAAACCAAACGGTTCAACTTTGTTTTTTCTCACATTCATACCGATTCCGGCTTCCATTTCATTGTTGGTTGGGTTTTTTTTTGTTATTAATCCTGATCATCAATAAACAACAACAATAACCACAAAAGTAAAAAAAGATTCAAGAAGAATTTTTTCCATTTTTTTTCTGTTGGCTGGAAGAATCAGACATTGTAATAGCCAAAGACCTTGAAATTCTTTTCCTTTTTTGATTCTGAGTGCGTTTGCGTTGTAAAAAAAATAGATTTGATAATAACCCATTATGAAGATTTTCGCATTTTTTTTTGGTTGTTGTTTCGATTTTCTTTGACAATTCATAACGAATTATTGCACAGGATCGTTTGGCATTTATTTGATTTGATCATATATATTGATTGTAGATCATATATGAATATGAAGTGAATGAATAAAATGAAAATATTCGATAATTTTATCATTTATTCATGTAAATGATGATTGACCTATTTCTTTGGTAAAATTCTTTTATATCTCTGATCAATATGAAACTCTAATCAATATTTTGGACCATATGATTATTGTTATTAGATTGATAAAACTTTTTTTCGATGGTGATGAGAATAATATTTAGAAACTAGACAAAATTGATATGATTCTTTTGAACCAAAAATAGACCAAAAATAAATGTTCGGATTCAAATTATCGATTTTATGATCAAATTGAAAATGATGATTTGTATCAAAGAAATTCAAATTCGATTTGTTTCTTCTTTCGATTACTTTTATACAGAATACTTAATTTAATTTAATGATGTTTTTTCTTTTGTTTTCTCAATGGCCTCGAAGCTATTATTATTTGTGATTATTGTTGTATACACCCATTTATATCATAATAATCATCATTATCACTTTTCATCTTTTGTAAATGTCTCAATAGAATCGGTAGCTGTATTTTATTTTTATTCTTCTGGTCTGGGCGGATATAATAATGGTTTTTTTTCGAAATCAAATGATGTTCACTTGGTTCAGGTTTCTGATGTATGAAAATTTTTGGCTAAAGTTTTTGTTTGAATACTGTGTGTGCGTGTGTGTGTTTGCGAAAAAAAATGAATGGAAAAAACATTATCATCATCGGTGATCATCATACAATGAATACATGACATGATGATGATGATGATGAAAATGGCATTCAAATTAATACCGACATAGTGATATTTCATTTTAAAAATAAGAGAAAAAGAAAGAAAAAAAATGGCTGTTTTCTAAAATAAAGAATTGAATAAGAATTTTCTCATCATTTTCGTCTATTTGTCGACATTGATGATGATGATGATGATTATGATGTGGATGACAAAGGAATTCGATTCCTTCATCATTTCAAATCTTTCTTCGTCACTTTTTTTTTACTTTAAGAATATTGTCACAATTTTTTTTTAATTCTTTTGTTGTCGTTGTTTGTTTGTTCGGTCTATTTTCAGTTCATGTGTTTGATGATAGTTTTTTTTCATTTTTTCGGTTGTCACCGCAAATTTTTTTTCCCAGTTTGCTTTTAATATTCACTCAGCAAAATGACTTTATGGCGTGCGCCCGGTTTTGCTTGCTCGCTTGCTTACTTGCACTTATTTTCTTTCGTTTAAAAAAAACAATTTTTCTCTTATTCTTTACGTATATTATTGGTAGGTTGATGGGGGTGTGCGTGTGTAATATGAATAAACCGAATACAGAATACAGCTGGCTTTTTTTTTCTTTAAAAAAAGACATGAATTGTTTGGCTAAATTCTGCTGACATTTTGTGAATATTCACATAAGAGTGAACAAGGAGGAGGGAAAGACATCAATCAAAAAAAAATTTTTTTCTCAAGAAATTCTTGAAAAACTTTTGCTTAAAAAAGTATGGAAAAGAATTCAATTGTATGTGTATATATAGAAATTATTCTTCACGACTGTGTATTATATTCTGTTATTTTTTTCCTGCTCACTCTCTCCAATAACAATCGAATCGAATTTTTTTTTGTTAACTTTTGACATTTTAATTCAATAATTTGAAAAAGAATAAAAATTCTGTTAACAAAACGTTGTATATTGAAGAATTGTGTACACGGAATTTGTTTAATCGATTGAAAAAAAATTCTCGAGAAAATTTCCTCATATTGATCAGATAAGATTCTGGGAAATTTTCTTTTAAGTCAATTGTCACTTGAAAAAAAAGAAAAAGATAACAATGATTGAAAATGAAAAAACTTAATTTCCTATCATATTATCTGTATAGTAACATTGTACAAACACCCAATATAAACCCAGAAACCCTTACATGTATAATGTTTGATGATATTTTGAATTGAAAAATATACAAGGCCATTTTTTCAAAATATATAAAATGTAGGTGTGTTTACTCAATGTATACAATTTGATATTGATATCATTATTATTATTATCATACTCCTGTGGAAATAGCCGTGTGAGCAGGTTGTTATTGTGATTATTTTGAATTTTTTTTTCTGAAAATTGTAGCGAATGATTTGTTTTTGTGCAATTGTAAGGTGAAATAAGAATAATTACGATGACATCACAAAAAGAACAAAGTGCTTCGAGTATCGGAAATCAAGGAATCAACTTAGAATCAAACGATATCTCGCGGGCCAACCTTCTAGCATGGCAAGGTGAAGACGACGATGATGAAACGCAAATATTGAGCCAAATACCATCAACATCATCAACAACAACCAAAGAATTAGTATACACGTCAATAATTCAACAAATAAAAGATGAAGAAGAAGAACAATGGATCATCAAATTAGTCCAAATAATTACAAACCGTTTTACGCGAATGCCACGTGGATGGTGGCAAAAGCTGTTAACTGACTACAACAACAAATTTGGAAAAAACTATTCAAGTGTCGATATAAAAAACAAATACAATCGTGTAAAGCATATGCTAAACAATCAACAGATGAACAATCAACAAATAAGCAATCAAGAAAACGACGACACACAAGAAGAAAGATCTCAACCAATTGAAAACACAACCAATCCATCATTATATCAAAAAGTAAAGACTACACTGCTTTCAAATATCAATAAATATATGGTCAAAAAAGAAATGAAGACACGTACTAAAAAAGTATTCAGTCAAAAAATCAATCATCAAGTACTAGATATGATAAACAAAATCCTGAAACAAGAAAAAATAGATGAAAAAAGTGTTGATATCATCCAAGTAAGAGACATCCTATACGCTTGTCAACAAACGTATCAACAAATAACAGAATCTGTAAAGTCACCGTCAAAATGGAAAGAATCTATAGAAAAAAAAAATCAGCAAACTTCAAGAAAAAATAAGAATAATCAACGAAAATCATAACAAAAATCAGCTGACAAAAGAAATGAAAACAATATGTGTAAATAACAAGATCCATTCCAATAATAAACAACGAATACGAGAATTAAAAGATGAAATGGAGGGGAAAATTCTGGTCTACAAAAAGAAGATCAATATAGCTGAAAGCCGAAAACAGTTTAAGAGAACAAACATGATGTACGAATTTAATCGACATAAATTTTACAGAAAGCTGGAAGAAGAAGAGAAACAAATTGATCCAGAAATAAATGTCACAGACGTATACGAATTTTGGAAAGAAATATGGAACCAACAACAAGATATGGAAGATCACAGTGAATTGATCGAAACAGTAAATCCAATTCAAGTTCAATTTACGATGGAGGATGATATGCAAAAAAGTGTTATTGAATCGATGATCAAAAAACTTCCGAATTGGAAAGCTCCGGGCTATGACTTTGTATATAATTTTTTCATCAAGAAGATCCATGTATTGCATCCAAAACTGATTAGTCTAATTCAAGAAATTATTGAAGAACCGGAACTGATCCCTGAAGAATTGTACGGGGGGGTGACATATCTGATCGCCAAAAAACAAAATGCAAAAGAACCGAAAGACCTACGTCCTATAACATGTCTATCAACGATATATAAACTTATCAGTAAAGTAATGACGACAATTTTGCAACATATTTGTGATATGAACAGTCTAATCTCACCAAACCAAATGGGTAATAGAAAAAGAACCCAAGGAGCAAAAGAGCAAGCGCTCATTAATAAAAATCTGAACAGCAAATTCAACAATAATCTCTTTACAACATGGATTGACATACAAAAAGCATTTGATTCGGTAAATCACCAATACATGGAAGACTATTTGAAAAAGTTAACCATGCCGGACAATATAATCAAATTCGTCGAAAGAATGCTCAAGTATCAAAAAGTAAAATTAGTGTGTAATCAAAAAGAAATAGGAACGATCGAAATGACGAAAGGAATTATGCAAGGCGACTCAATGTCACCTCTATTGTTTGTCCTAGGAATAGAACCATTAAGTCGGGTGTTAAATCAAAATTGTGCAAAAATACCAATAGATGAAGAACAAATATTGGAAAGAAACCATTTAATATTTATTGATGACATAAAATTATTTGCCAAAACTGAAGAAGAATTAATAGACATGTGCCAATTGACCGCAAGATGCCTAAAACAGATGAACCTAAATATTAATGAAACAAAATCAGCAAGCAACATAGATTCGAACCAAGTTTTTGGAAATGTGGTTGATGATAATATTGGCTATAAGTATTTAGGAATATTGGAAGATTCATCAAGCATTGCAAAGATTGAAAATAAAAATATAATTAGACAAAGAATTTATGACCGTGTACGGAAGCTATGCCAAGCAAAACTAAACGCTAAAAATATGTTTGCTGCTGTGAACGAATTTGCCATATCAACTTTGAATTATTTCATTGGTCTAATAGCATTTGAACCGCAAGAATTTCAACAAATTGACTTAGAAATTCGTAAGATAATGAACGAAGAAGGAATTGTAAGAAATTCAGCCAACATGGACCGATTATATCTAAAAAGAGAAGAACTTGGAAGAGGATTATGTAATATTGAAGAAAAAGCTGAACAAATGTTGTTGAACTTGTATAATCACATTTATCAAAGATTTGAAGTAAAACCAATAATTGAAAATGAAAAAGCCAGTGGAACGTTTCTTGGAACAATAAAAGAATATCTTATCACAAAGTATGGAGAAAGTGGATTGGATACATTGGTATTGAACCAAAAGAAGATGAGGATGGAAAAGATTCAGAGTAAAGCAATGCATTCGGTAATCTTTCAGAATGAGGACAATGTGATCGATGTAAAAGAATCATCAGTATGGCTCAAGCATGGGAACATAACAGCAAAAGAAGAAGCCATGTTAACAAAGCTTCAAGACCGTAATATTTTCTACGATAATAAAAAATGTAGCCATTGTAATCAAGCACGTAAAACGGTAGATCACCTGGCGACGCAATGTGGAAGAAAATTGGACTTCGACTACAAAAAACGCCACAATGACATAGTCAGGTGCATACATTTTCATTATGCCTTGAAATTTGGATTTAGTAAAACCAAAAAGATTAAAAACTATCGAGTGGAGTCGGTACTCATAAATGACCAGGCGAAAATAAAGTCAGATGTTCCAATAAGAACAGAATTAAGATTGGAACATAATAAACCCGACTTATTTATTCATGACCTAAAGAACAATAAAATTACTCTAATCGAAATTGGTGTGACTAATAAAAATATACTAAAACAAACAGAAATAACAAAACTTCGTAAATACGAAGTCCTTGCCAACGAACTGAAAATATTACATCCAAATACAGAAGTTGAAATAATACCAATCGTGATAACATGGGACGGGCTCGTTACAAAATTTTACAAGAAATACATGGATAGAATCGGTATCGATAAAAGGACCAAGGCATATGTACAATCGATAACAATCAAACGTACATGCGAAAGTGTGATGATTGATCGCAGAGTAAATCACGGAGAAGAAGTGTACTTCGACGAAGTAATTGAAGCAGCGACAACCATCGAAGATCACCATCAACAAATAAATCAATAAACTTGTCCTTTTTTATTTAAATACGATGTAAATTAAATATTTTTATCTTTTAAAAAAAACAAAAAAGAACTGTAATTGTAGGAGTGTAAATTATAACTTTAAAATTGAATTGAATAAATAAAAATTATTTTTGTTATTATCATAATCATCAAATAATCATCATTTTTATGATGATCACGATCATCATACATGATAACTTTTCCAAAACTAAAACCATTTTAGACATGGGATTTTAATTTTTTTTCTTTTTCCTTCTCTCATCACATAGATGGTAAAAATCTCATTAAATTATGATGATGATGATGACGTTGAACAAAATAAAAATTAATTTTTATTTTTATTATCATCATTCATTCATTAATTTTATCATTTATAAAAAAAAAATCCAATTTTCCAAGTTATCTTTGTCTCTCTTTTTTTTCTGTCTGACTATCTGATTTGTTTGTTTGTTTGTTTGTTTGTGACATATCATTTGCTTGATTTATTTTGTCTTTCTATTTTCTTTGTTTGTGTGTGTTTAATAGATATATGATTTAAATGTGAAGGAAGAAAGATAGGAAGAAAAACATCATCATCATCATTATATTTTGATTTGATTAGATATGAGACAAGAAAAAAAAAATATTGAATATTTTGTCTAATGTTGATGTTAATAATGTATTCAGTTTTTTTCTGTTTTAAATCTTGTTAATTGATAATGTTTCTGTGCTGATGGTATGTTCATTTGGTAAATTTTTTTTTTCTTTCCTTATGCGGTTATGGAAATTTTTTTTTTGTTCCGGAATTCTCTTGTTTGAACAATATGTGTTTTTTCTATCGCTCAATTTTAGTAATTTTGACGTCATTTTATTTTTCCAATATCGAATACGATAAAATTATTTCAATCATCATATTTCTTTTTTGGATATATATCTAATTCATAATCATTCGATTATGATATGATGATTATTTGAAACAATTTTTTTTCACGATGATCATTCGATTTTGCCATTCGATTTGGCCATTTTATTTTTTTTTTTGTTGTGAAAATCGATTCTGTTTAAAATGTTTATTATTAATAATAATTTTAATATGACAGTGATTGATTTTGTTTGGCAGGTATGTTTTTGTAAAAAAATTGTGGGTTGAAATTGAATGCCACGCTGTCTATCATTTCATCCAAAATAAACGTGTATTTTTATCTGATTTGTCTGTTTTCTTTTATTATATTTATGTACGGAAGGTGTTTTATGTTTTTTGATCGAAAAAAAACTTGATAATTTTCATTTGATTTTGATTAATATTGTTTTTTTTTTCAATCTAAATTTTAGTGTTTTCAAAAGGACAATGTGATTTTGGACAATATAAATTTCTAGTAAAAACTGGTGGCTATCGTTGGATAACAACACAGGCAACAATTATAAATGAACCAAATTCAAGTCGACCACAAAGTATTATATTAATACATCAGGTTATTAGGTAAGTTTTCATTATATATAGACAAAAACACACAAACAGACAGGCGCACCATCAAAATACCCGGCTACATTCTGTTATTATTAATTACAATGATAAAATATTTTCAGAATTTGTTATTATTATCAATCATCAGTGAAGAATACCGGAATGCTAATTTAGACTTTGTTTTTTAATGATTAATAAGGCATAATAATGATTATGATAAGAGAAAAAAAAATATATGTTTCTAATTTTCATATTTGTAATTATTCTTGTCTATATGTGTGTATAGCTATATATTTACAAATATATACATTACCGCAAACACCAAATAAAAAAAACACACCCAGAATTTGACCTCGTTCTTTGACCATAATTTTTTTTTCTTTTCTTTTTAAATTCTATTTCCGTTTCCAATAGCAACATTGAAAATGGTCATCTATTGACTTCGGATCTTCAACAACAACAACAACAACAATTGACTATAAATAGTGCCATTAGATCTGATAACATTTCGACTGTTTGCAATAATAATAATAACAATATATCATTATCACCAATTGCACCATCACTTAATCATCATTCGGTTGTCAGTACAACAAGTTCGATTATTGAATCATCAATCAAACATCATCATCATCAACAACAACAACAACAACAACAAACATCATTTCCTTGTCAACAAAAATCTGTTTCAATATCAATTCCAGAATTGGCCAATATTGAATGTCCATCATTGTCGACGACTATTGTATCTTCTTCAACAGCATCATTAGTGGCAGTTCCGGCTTTAATAAATGATCAACAACATCCTCCATTGATTTCACCACCACTGCCTACAACATCAACAAATTCATCGTTTATTACTAAGATTAAAGAAGAAAAACAAGATCAAGAATCTGAAAAACAGCAGTTAAAACAAAAACTTTTACAACAACAACAACAGCTTGTCGAACCAATCTGTCAGCCACAATCAATAACTGATCAATTCATATCAAGTACCGAACAAGTGTTGGCACCTAAAACGGCCGACATGGAAAGTGGTTTTCTTGTGTTCACTGAAGATAATAATGGCCTTACCGTATTGAATGATGCTGATGATTTAACACATTTAGCACCGGATGCTGGTGATCTTTGTGTACCAATGTTTCCTGATATGGATTTTACCGATATGAATATTTTCGATGAAATCTTTCTTAATAGTTCATCATTTAATATATCCGCTAATGGCGGTGTATTATCTGAAGATGAATTTCTTAATAATCTTGTATCATTAGATCCGAATATTAATGATAAACTTAAATTGGATAGTATGGATAATATTGGTATGGATTTTGAAAATCAATTTATGATGAAAAGATTTCCAACAGAAACAACATTTTCCGATCTAAATAATCATCATTCAGTGAATAATTCGGTAAAAGATTCATTAAAATCTAATGGACTTGATATGAATTCAAATGATCCATTTTTATCATTTACAAATGATGATTTTTTATTATCAAATTCACCTAATGGATCACGATCCGATTGTTCAATGGGAGAATTATCATTCATTAGTTCAAATGATTCATCACCATCATCGTCATCGTCATCGTCGTCACAATATTCACCAAAATCAATATCAGATGATTCGATGGGAAAATTATGTGATAATAATAATAATAATTTGAATGATGATAAAGATTTAGAAATGCGTGCACCCTTCATACCGATTGATGATGATTATCTATTGAATGATTTTCCTTGTTCAAATCTGGATGATCTATTTGATTGGATTTCTAATACAAATATTAATAATAATAATAATGATGGCAATAATAATCTAACTATCACAAACAACAACAATGGTGGCAATAATAATACAAAGTTAAATTGTTTTAATGATCCATTTAATAGACAACAACAATTTTCAACAACAACTAATAATAATAATAATAGTAAAAAATCAAGTCTTCCAAAATTGAATAATGGTGGTTGTCTGGAAGCATTATTACAAAATGATCAATTGATTCGTAATTTAAAAAATAAAATTTATAGCTCATCAAATCAAATATTACAACAACAACAACAATTTTCAACAACACCATCATTAAAAATTAATAATAATTCTAATAATGATAATAATAGTTTAAATCGTGAACAATTTCGACAACAATTACAACAAAGACAGCAACAAATTCTTCATGATACTAGTAATGTTGGAAATGATGATAATAATTTGATGACAACATTTACAAATAATGAAAATATAATATTGAATAATAATAATAATAATCGTTCGGCAACACCTACAGCAACAACAACGATGAAACGTAAAAATAGTAACATCTATGTTTATACAACAATGACACAAACTGGTGAAAAGAAGATTAAGAATCTGATATTAACACCGGAAATACCAACGCAAAAAATGATTATTAATAATCAAAATAGTAATGGTAATTGTACGACGACGACAACAACAACAAATGGAAATACTAATACAGCATCTATACATCATTTTGTATTGACCAAAAATAATGAACTAATACCTAAAGTTGCATTTATTAATCAACAACAACAACAACAACAACAACAATTCAAAGTTCCAAAACAATTGGCAATACCAAATATTAATCAAACAGCGATTAATATTGCGTCGATAACATCGCAACAATCACAGCCACAAACAAATGAAATAATAATCAAAGAAAATGTGTTCAAAAAACCACGATCATCTGAATCGATGGTTAAAAATTTTTGTAAGTAAACTTATTTGATTTGTAATCATTTGATTAATTGAAATGATTTTTTTTTATATCAATGATTAGCATCGAATAGTGTTTTACTTAATCTATTGGTGAAAGGTTCTGATCTAAATAATGGTTATGAATTATCTTATCCAAACAATAATAATAATGGATCATCAAATTCATCATCACCATTATCATCACCATCTTCATCATCATCATCGTCATCATCATCATCATTGTTCAATAGCCCAATATCGATTAAATTATCATCATCGGATTTAATACACTCAGCCAATAGTAATAATAATAATAATTGTCTTTTGGTTACAACAACTACTAGTAATCAAAATCATCTTAATCATATGGCATTATCATCAACGGGAATGGTAACGACGTCGGGTACAATGATTAAAAATCATCTATAGAATATGCTCAAATTTAAATCTAAACAATCATTCAATACACACATACATTCTTTATATAAAAATTTTTCATCATATTCATTTTCATTTTTGTTTGTTTGTTTTTTTTTCGGCATGCATAATTCTTATTTTCATTTCCTAATTTTTTTTCCATGTCTTCGAAACTACTTTACTTTCATTATTGTTACATTGATTATTGGATGAAAGAATTTTTTTTTGTTGTTCTCAATTTACATCGTGAATACATTCGAGAAACCAATCGAAACAATATTCTTTTTTTTTGTGTTCAAACATCATTATCACCATCATAATTAACCAAAAAAGAAAAAAGATGAAGGAAAAACAAAAAAGATTTGAAAAATCACAATAAGGATGAAATAATGGTATAAATTACAGAATGGAAATTCTCATCTTCTGAATGAAAAAAGCCTAAACTAAATTATTCTCTTCTCTTTTTTTTCATCGAATCAAAATTGTTATTCAAAACACACACACACAAAAAATAAACTGCCTTGAAAACACACAAATTCAGAGTGAGATTTAAAAAAAACAAAATTATTTTTCTGCTAAAAAAAAATTTTAACTATTTCTTTTTGAAAAAAAGAAAACAAACAAAAAACACAAAACAAAATTATCTTTGTATTAGTTAATTACGATTGAATGATATGTACGTAATAATAATAATAAAAAACAAAATAATGAAGACAATCATCGATTTATAAATTTTGAATCGATTTCGTGATATGTCTTCATCATAAGTTTTTTTTTCTCAACAGAATTTTACTATTTGTTGTTGACAGAATTTAGAAAATTTTTCTATTTTCCACACACACACACATCCATCCACAGGTTACAAACTTTTCTGCCTCGGTACGGTATTCACAAATTTTTGTTTGTTTTCTTTCATCAAAATTATCATTAACAAAACGTTTTCAAAAAAACAAAACACTACGCAAACACACACATTATTTGCCATTTACAATAACTAACAACTGATTTTTGTTTCCTTGATTCTGGCCACTTGAATTGCAAAATTTTTTGTTTTTTTTTCTTCATTATTTCATTTATCATTCAATTCAATTCAATTCAAAAAAAACATTTGTAAAACGTAAAACAAAATTATTTTGAACAAAAACAAAAAAAATTATCAATTAATGATTATATATTTTATGTTTTTTTAAAAAGGAGAAATTACTATTCTATATTATTATAAATAGCAAGGTCATACATTCATTAATTCATTCATTTTATTGATTATAAATTTTTATCGATTGATTAATTATTATCAAACATTTTATTCATTCATTCATCATCTTCATCATTCTTCATTTTGACATTTGCATATTGATTCAAGAATAATTAATATAATAATAAAAGATTGATTGTATTCTCTGATTCTATAGAAATTCTGTGGTTGTTTTGTTCTGTTTTTTTCTAGTTTTAGTTTTAGTTTTAGTTTCATTTCTTTTCTTGATGACACAATTTCCTGTTTTTCATCTGGTTTTGGTGATCCATGGTGATCAAAATTCACCTGACAACAACAGCAACTGAAACAACAGCTCAAAAATAGCCCAATAACAACAACTAAGTATTTTGGTTATCTGGGTTATATTTTTTTTTATTGATCTAGAAAATTTAAATAATTTTAAAAGATTTTTGTTTTGATTTGATTTGCTTGATTTTCCATTTTAATCCTTGGTTATCGATAAGATTTTTTGATTTGAGTGGGTGTTTCATTTTTCAAAAAAAAAAAAAACAGAAAGAAAAAGAAAAAGACCACTCATATTCTTATCATCAACCAATATACAAAGATATAAGGTGATAACGGAACTTAATCAACCTACACACTATTCGATGGTATCATTATCGATTTATTTCATTCGATTCGTTTATTTTTCTCTATTTTTTTTACTCGAAAATTTTTTTTGTGCATCATTTTAGGTTAAATGAAACTTGGGTTTGTCTTTATAAATTTACTGCCACTGTGTTTGCTTGAATGAATGCACCAAAAAGAACAAAACCAAACAAACAAACAAATCGTTGTCGATAAATATATTTTTTTTTTATAAATCATGAAACATACAACCATAATTATTACGATAATAATTATTAAATTGTTTGTAATCATTAATGTCGCATCAACAGCTGTAATCATACATTCATTGGATGGTAATGATTGGAATGTTTTTGATTCGAATAAACGATGTAAGATTTTGTTTTGTTTTGCTTTTTTTTCTATGAATATTTTCTTGAGTTTTTGATTTTCTTTTGTAAATAATAAATATTTTTAGCAAACAGTATACCAGCTAAAGTACCTGGTACTATTTATTCGGATCTAGTAAATGCCGGTATTCTTAATGAATTATATAAAGATTTTAATGATGTTAAATATCGTTGGGTTTCCTATTCAAATTGGACATATAGTAAAAGTTTTGATTGTAAGTTTTTTCCCTCATTGAAAATAAATTAAAAATTAATGTTTTTTTTTCGTACCTGTAGTACCGAAAAAATTATTAAATTATGATCAAATTTATTTAACCTGTCATGGTTTGGATACAATTGCCAATATAACATTGAATGGTTATCAATTAGATTCGGTGGATAATCAATTTGTTCGTTATCGATTTTCAATAAAAAATTTACTTAAAGAACAACAAAATGTTATACAGATTAGTTTTACATCTGCACCTATTTATGCACGGGATTATTTTCTTCGAAACAAATATCCAATTCCACCAGGTAACAAAAAACAAATTTTTTTTGCATTGATAAAACAATAATATGATTCAATTCTATTCAAAGTTTGTCCACCTGAATCTCAACATGGTGAATGTCATCCGAATTTTATACGAAAAATGCAATCATCATTTTCCTGGGATTGGGTATGTGAAAATACTTTGGATGTTTTTATTTAAATTCTGATTTAAATGTTTTTTTAATTTATCGAAAAAGGGACCTGCATTCCCAACACAAGGAATTTGGCAATCAATTTCAATTGAAGCTTATAATAATGTATTGATTCGTACTATATCTGCCAATACTGTTTATGAACAACAATCAAATCAATGGTTATTGAATGCAACAGTTTGGTTAGAAAGTCGACCAAAATCTTTAATCAATGCAAATCTAACCATATCATTGGCTGATCAATTATTAGTTGTAAAAGAATTTCAAACACAATTTGATTCAGATGGTGAAACTTTTGTTAATGCTTTTATTTTAATACCAAAAGAAATGTCAATCAAACCATGGTTTCCAAATGGTCTTGGTGATCAAATTCTTTATCGATTAAATGCTACAATTCAAATCGGTAATGAGGAAATGTCGAACAAACAAATCGGTATTGGTTTTCGAACAATAGAATTAGTACAGGATCGATTGAATGCATCCGTTGAAGCTTATTCTTTTTATTTTCGTGTAAATGGTGTACCAATATTTGCTAAAGGTTCAAATTGGATTCCGGCACATGTATTAAATGAAAATGTAAAACCGGAATATGTACAATTTTTATTGTGGTCAGCTAAAGTTGCCAATATGAACATGTTACGTGTTTGGGGTGGTGGTATTTATGAATCCGATTATTTTTATCAATTAGCCGATGAATATGGAATATTAATCTGGCAGGATATGATGTTTGCCTGTGCACTTTATCCAACTGATCAAAAATTTATTCAATCAGTTTCGAAAGAAATACGTCAACAAGTTCGTCGTTTACATCATCATCCATCGATAGCAATCTGGGCTGGTAATAATGAAAATGAAATGGCTATTTCACAAATGTGGTGGATGGAATTAGCATTACATATGAACGAATATAAACGTGATTATCATCAGCTTTATATCGATACAATTATGCCAATCATTTTGCAGGAAGATGTTTCACGACCATTCGTTTCATCCAGTCCATCGAATGGTATTGTTAGTCAACGAGAAAATTATTTATCAACCGATCCACAAAATAAACGATATGGTGATAATCATCATTATGTTGTGTTTGTTGATGCTTGGGATTGGCGATTAGCACCAAGTTCAAAATTTGTTTCCGAATATGGTTTTCAATCATTACCATCTTTAGAATTATTACAAAAATATCTTAGCGTTGAATATTTGAAATATCCATTCAATGAAGGATTAATACATCGTGAACATCAGATGAATGGATTGGCCTATTTGAATGACTTCATGGATCGACATTTTCCATTACAAACAAATATAACCGTACCAAGTATTGAACATTTAGAAGATTTTATCTACATGTCACAAATATTTCAATCGATGGCTATCAAAATACAAACTGAATTTTATCGTCGAAATCGTAAAATTGATTATCATACAGGTGAAGGATTTACAATGGGTGCACTTTATTGGCAATTGAATAATATTTGGCCAGGATTTTCTTGGTCATCGATTGAATATGAAGGCAAATGGAAAATGTTACATTATTATGCTAAACGTATGTTCGATGATCTAT
The DNA here is from genome assembly GCF_027571235.1 of Dermatophagoides pteronyssinus. Lineage (NCBI taxonomy): Eukaryota > Metazoa > Arthropoda > Arachnida > Sarcoptiformes > Pyroglyphidae > Dermatophagoides > Dermatophagoides pteronyssinus. The sequence continues at coordinate 2,204,917 of NW_027461532.1, read as the reverse complement.
TAGTGGATGTTTATGAAGATCAAGATTTTCTTAATGTTATCATTGTACGTGATGATCATTCACATGTAACCAGTTTTACTGTTGATATTGAAGTTTATGATTGGTCGAAACAGGAACCAATATATACACAGCGTATTAATTGTCAAACTAATCCATTCGATGTAACCATAGCATTCAAAATGAATATGAATGAATTTCTTCGAAAATCTCGATGTAATGATCGTGATAATTGTTTTATAAATGTACGATTAAATGGTACTATTAATGGACAACTGTTGCAAAGAGATAATTTCCTATTGTTAGGTTATTTGAAAAATGCAAAATTACCCATTGATCCGAAAATATTTTTACAAAAAATCGATGGTCCATATCGACGTGGTGGTGTACATGTTTATGATATTGAATTGATTACCGATAAAATTGCACCATTCATATGGATAAATATAGTAAATAATTCATCATTATTTAGTATTTTTTCCGATAATGGTTTTCATTTAATCAAACAGAAAAAATTACAAATTTTTATATCTGAAGACATTCCAAAAGAAATGATTCGATCATCATTACAAATCAAAACAATTAATAATCTTGTTAGGAAAAAATGATGATTATAAATTATGAATTTTTTTTTAAAACAAATTTCCAAAATAAAAATGAAATTTATTTATTATTAAAAATTTTTTATTTTTTATTTAAAAAAATTATCATTTTGTATTCTATTTCGGATACTAGATGGTAGTAAAGTCGTCAACTCGATGATCATGTTAATTGTCACAGGAAAGAACATTTTTATGTCCACGTACAAATAAAAATGGTGGCATATCTTTAGTTATTGTTTCTAACCATGCCATATATAATGGTGCAACAATATCACGATGTGGTAATGGTAATGTCCTGTGATCAATTGATTGATTGATTGATTGATTAATTGATAAAGTTTTCTTTTTAATATTAAAATAACATACATGACAACCAATGTAGATGATTTTGAATGTAATGTTAATAAATCACGAATATCAAGATATTTATTCGTCTTCATTTGGAGTTTTTTTGAATGTATTCAAAAAATAGAAAAATTATTTAAAATTTAGTTGAATTTCAATCATGCAATTACCATTGTTTCATATTTAGTTAGATCAATTTTTGTTACTTTTGCCATATTACGTGTTGTTGTTGTTGTCGCCGTCGTTGTAGAATCATTTTTATTCATAAACTTTTCAATCATTGATCGAAATATTGATTTACTTTCTTCGGATGGATTTAATTCTGATTCCGGTATGATGGTCAATTCTTTGAATGGTATACGTTGTTGTTTTAATAGTTCCATCATACTATGTTTGGGATTATTAATAGAAATTCTCCTAATGTAAATCATTTTCATTATAATACATACTTTTGTTTAATCGATTCAATATTATCAGCATTTTTCGAAAGACAAAATATTCTCATACTACAATCACTCCATTTATAGCTAACATTCAATAGATATGGTATTAATAATGTAAGACCACCATCTTCGGTTAGCCACCAAACATCGATTGGTCCGGGTTTTTGTTTATCACTAAATTGATTGATTGCTTCGATTGCATCACGTGGTATTAGATCTGAAAACAAAGTAAAAAATCCATAGATAAAATGACCAAAAACAAAAAAATTTGTTACTTTTCATTTTTTCAAAATTTTTTTTAGCTAATATTCTTTGTTGTTGCGATTGTTGTATTGATTGAATTGTATTCGATAATCTTCGTTCCAAACAAATTGTTGTTTTTGAAATTTTTTCATCCAAACAATGAGGATTGTTATCAACATCATCATCATCATCATCATCGTCATTTTTTTCCGGTATTTGAAATAATTTTATATTCATATTTCCATTGCTATTAGTATTTGTAATATTATTATTATCAGCTGTGTTTGTTGTTAAATCATCCATATCGATAATTGAATGTCGTAATGGACCAAAAAAATCTGCATAATCTAAACCTTCCTGTATACGTAATATAATAATACCCAATGACATTTCATGTGTTGTTCTATAAATCGATTTAAAAAATAGGATAATTAAGCATTTTTTAAAGTTTTTTTTTTAAATCTAGTGATTAAATACCTGATAACATTATAATAATCAAGTAAATCTTCGACCAGACAATCATGCCAGCTTGATTTATATCCTATTAAAATAAATCATTAATTAATCGTCAATTAATGTCTTAATTTTTTGTTGTATAGATTTAATGAATGTTAACTTGCCCATCATGACAATATTCGGTGATAATTTAAGACCAAGACCAGCAACTTGAGACATTATTTTCGAACCATTAGTTAATGATGATGCTTCAAGCAATAGATAAAATCCTTTAATTTTTCTTTTAGACATCCATTCATATTGTGATTCAATAACTTTTTCTCTTGTATTATTTGGTATTTCATAATCAACAATATGACCAATCATTAATAAACTTCGATGTAATGTTATATTATTGGCAAATTCTACTAATGGTATACGAGCGCTTGGATTACCGGTTAATAATAGGATTGATGGACGAAAATTTTTAACATGATCTTTTGTATGTGTTAAACGTAATGCCGAAAATAATGCATTATTATATACATGACCTTTTGTTGATGTTCCCCAATTGACATCTAAATAAATTGATTGGTTTAATACAACGAATGAGAATAAGAAAGAAAAGAAAAATAATGATAATTATAGATCTAATCAAAAAAATTTTTTTTTGTTCATCAATACTAACCAGGTCCTTTTTTGGATATATAAAAATAAATTAAACACATTACAATAACAGTAATGATTGCCGATATCCAATCCAGATAGAACATTATGACTACACAAATCAATCCGGTTATAAGACTTATCCATTTATTATAATATTTAAATGTAGGACGAAAACTTGGTGAACCAACAAATGATGCATGAAAACAGGTTACATTAACAAGGCAAAATGATGCCATAAAAAAATTTGATATAATCGGTGCAATGGAATTTACCTGGCCTATTATTGAATTAATAATTGTTAATCATATAAAAAATAGGATTCATTTGTTAAATGGGAATTTTGTTTTTTGTTTTGTTAAAAAAACTAACCAATCATAATAAATATTAATGAAATTATAAATGTCAATACATAACCACGTCTTGGATCATTATTTTTACCATAACCTTTAGCAAAATAATGTATATAAGGAAATAATTTATCTTCACATAATGCTTGAAATATTCTTGGTGCACAAACATATGAACCAAGTGCACTGGATATAGTTGCTGCATATATTCCGGCATAGATTAATGGTCCCCATGCTGCACTTAATGTCATTGTCTATTTAATTCAATTATTGTGATTATGATGAAATTGAACATAGAAAAACTAAATTGATAAAAAAATACCTGATAATCATTGATTAGACCATTCGGACATCCATCATCACTATGAATACAAGAAAAATTTGGTGGATATGTAATATTTTGCATATCATCCAGATTTCCAGTTGCATGTGGTAATACGGTAAAACCTAAAAACAAAATCAATATTGAATAAACAGATGATGTTGTCAGGATTGCCAAAAATGTTCCTTTCGGTATAGCTGCATTTGGATCACGTAAATCACCACTCATACTAGCACCAGCAAATATACCAATAACTGATGGAAAAAATACAGCAAATATTTCGGACAATGTATTATGATATTGTCCATAAAGATTTAGCATAAAAATTTCAGCTGAAAAAAATTTTGAAATGTATAAATTAAAATGTTTGATTATTAACGTAATTGATAATAATAATTACGTTTCCATCCAAGATTTCCCGATGAAATCTGTACATCGGTTTGTGGTAAAAATGTTCCAATTAAATAATTACCAATAGCAACTATAAGTATGATTAATAGGACAAACATGGCCTGTATATGACAACAGCAACAACGAAAAAAAGTGATTAACTCATTGAACACCTTCTAATAATTTTGATTGAAGATTTTTTTATTATTACTTACTTTAGCTTCCCAATCCATTCCAATCAATGGTATAATAGCAACAATAATTAAGAATATAATGCCATATATTCTTGTATCATTTTCAATATTATTTGTTATCGTTATATTAGCCGACTAATTTTATATATATTAATATTAGCCTAATTAATTATTTTTATTCTTCACATTTTCATTCACAACAAACAAAAACAAAAAACCTACCTTCATTAATTCGACAGTTGTTTCAGCTGCACCGACCAAATTCAATGAAACAAGTACAGCATTTGCTAATGAAAAAATTATACCAATCATTGAACCAGCTTCAGCACCAAGACTACGACTAATCATATAATAAATACCACCAGTTCCAATTTCACCATTAGTACATATTGCCGACATTGATAATGTTGTACAAAATGTTAATAATGTCGATATAAGAACAATTCCTATTGATCCCACTATTGATTTTAAACATAAATTTTTTGTTTTTAGATAGAAAATTCAAAACAAACAAACAAAATTTTGCTTACAAATTCCAGCATTTCCAGTTATCCATCCCATACGAAGAAATAACATGACACCGAATATATTGAGAACAGTACGTATCTAATACAAAAGTATAGTTGGTTTTAAAACAAATCTGATCAAGTAAAAACACTTACATAAACGCCATTAATCCAACCGAATTTCAATGCTGTAGATTTTTGATCATCATTTGTAATTTTTTGATAATCACCGGGTCTTTTTTCATCAATCGTATATGGATAAAGAATTTTTGTCGATTCTGATTGAAATATTGAATCTTTACGTTCTGATCTTCGAAGATATTGTGGAAATATTGATGATCGTCTACGATGATTCATTTCCATTTTGTGTAACAACAAGAAAACAAATTCAAATCAAATTCCTTTTCCACCGAAAAAAAATATACCAAACAAATCAAACAAGTGGAAATGGAAATTTTCAAGAAAAAAAATCAATAAAAAAATATCGTCTTCGACAGAACCAAATTGAGATCATTGAAATTTTAACCTTTTGGTCGTCGTTATAATGTCGTTGTCGATGCATCCAATCACAAATCAAATTGAATTTCAAAATGAAAAAACCATGACAAAATACCAAAAAAAAAAAAAAGATTTCACTTTTTTTTGTTACTTTTGCATTTCGTTATTTTTTTAAATTTTTTATTATTATATATTCGATTTACAGCAAAAGTAAAAACCTTAACAAAAAAAAAAATTTATGGACTTTGTTTCTCAGTTTGTTTCACGTGTTAATAATTATAATGATGATGATGATGATGATGAAATTGATTGCCGGTAAGATTTCATTTACAGATTACAGGTTTTTTATTTGGCTGGCTGTTTGGTTGGATATTTGATTGTACAAAACAAAAATTTTGATTGAAAAGAAGTCGAAAAAAAAAATTTTTTGTTTACAAAACAAAATCTGGACAATTGAATAGAAAATAAAAACAAAATAACAACAAAATCAAATTATAAAAAAAAAGAATCAACACAATTTGTTTTCATTGCAATTAATCCATGTGTGTGTGTGTTGTTTGTGTTGGCTAATAATGATGATCATCATCATTGATTATTATTATGCTATACAAAATAATAATTGTGGACATCAAAGTTCGGTACTCATTTCATTTGGTGATTTAATAATTTTTTGATTATGATGATTATGATTGTGATGATTATAATATAATGATGGTACAAAAAGATGATGATCTTTATTATTACCATTGTATAAATAATTGTTCAAATCATTTGTACCGCCATTTATTATTGTCGATTGTAAATGTTTTGATGTTGTTGCCGTTGTTAATGTTGTTGATGTCGATGTCGATGTTGTTGCTGCTGTTGCCATTTTGTGATCCTGAAAATAATGATAATAATTTATTTTCAAAAAATAAAAAAAATATTGAAATTTGTTTTGTTCTACATACATCATTATTGGAATAATAAGCAGTCGAATGTGTCGGTAAAAATGTAACTCGTGGTGACGCCGTTGTTGTTGATGATGGTAATGATTGATGCATGTTTTGTTGTTGTTGATGATGATGATGACCATTCTGTATTAGATTTTTTTGATTAAAATAATAACGTGTAGGTGGTGGTGATGTAATGGTCATCATATTGGATTGAATATTACAACCACCACCACTACCATCTGTTTCTACCATTATATTTGATTTATCAAAATAGATTTTATCGGTCATCATATGTGTAGGTGATGATTGTTGCTGTTGACGACGATGATAATAATGTGATGATGAAGATTGTTGTTGTTGGTGATCATCCATCATTTGATTCGAATTTGGTTTTCGAATATAATTGATACGATTATTACCCAGATAATATTCTACATCCGATTTTGATGAACGTTGTTGTTGTTGTTGATATTTTGATGATAATTGTTGTTGTTGTTGTGGTTGTTCGGTACGAATTTTTGTAAAATGAATATTTTTCTTTTCAGCTTCAGTATATCCGGTTGTATCGATTGGTTCATGAAAAATATATTTTTGTATTTCACTTGGTAATGCGGATTTACGATTTAAACTACGATTACTTCGATAATGTAATGGTGGTGGTGATGATGATGATTGTGGTGGTGGTGGTGGTGGTTGTTGTTTATATCGTCGACGATCTTCAGTTTCCGAATCACTATCATCATAATGACGATTATTTGATGATTGATATATAATTTTATTAACATTTTTAACCACTGCATTTGAACATTGTTTTGGTGTTGCTGTTATAGATGTTGGCATTGTTGAATAATTTTTCATTATACGTTTATCCATTGTTTCATTCCATTCAACCATTTGTGGTTCAACATAATATTTTCTTCTCGATCTGGGCATATAACCAATGTTTATATCGGAATAACATCCACCATCGCCACCCACACCTACACCATTTCTATGAATCGATGATGAATGAATAGACATTAATTTTTTTGATGAATTTTTCGATGAATAACGACTAATTTCACTATCATTATCCGCTGATCTTGATGAACGATTACGACGTAAACTAGTTGTTGATGAATTACGTTTCATTGGTGAAACATAATTCATACGGCCATAATCATAACGTGCAACAAATGCACTACGTACGGATAATGGTGATGCACTTGCCGATTTTGAAAAAAGGCCACTAAAAATAAATGAATAATGTCGAAATAGTTGAAAAAATTTTATTTATCCATTCATTTTGTTTGGAAAATAAAACATGTATGAACATTTACAAACCTTTCAGATTTATTATTATAATATGGATTTATTGCCGTTGTTGAATATTCAGCTTTTGGAATTGATGGTGTTGAATTAAAACGACAAATGTTTGATTGTAAACATTTATTACTATTTCCACCACCACCACCACCACCTTCATAAAATTGTTCATTTTTATTCAACTTTGAATCACCATCTATTCGGATTGTAAGGAATTTTTCATGATTGACCCGAATAGAAAAGAGAAGATTTTTTTTTTATTGGTTAGATTGGTTGATTTGAAAAACAAATGAAAATCAAAACATACTTTCCGAACCATCTGGTACACCAGTACGACGAAAACGTCTACTTGAAACTCTTATCAATGAAGGATTTGGACGATTAAAATCTTGATTTATCATTCGTATGGCTCCATTCGATGATGATGAAAATTTATTACCATCATTTAATTGATTTGACATTAATATTGGCTGCATTCGTATTGATTGTGATAATTTAAAAAATTCTTTATGATCTTTACAACTTTTATAAATACGATTTGTTGATATTCGATCATACATTTCAAAACCATAGGTTTTATCAACATTCTTGAAATGAAAAATAGAATACAAAATCAAATTTTAAACATTGAACATTATCAAATCTTTGATTTTAAGATAATTTACATTTTTATCAATCACTTTGATCATGAAAAATTTTCCTTTACGCCATATTTTTATGATTCTTGGCCTACCAAAAAAGAAAATGAAATTTAAAATCAATGAAATTAGTTAATCAAATTAGTCAATCAATCATACCAATAATAATAGGCAATTTTTAATTTATTTTTCAATACAATTATTCCATGTGGTCCAAGACCAAGATAATATTCATATCGATCTTCAGCCTGATGGAAAAGAAAACATTATTGATTGTTTGATTAGTCAATAAATTATCTAAATTCATTTACCATAACCGAATGTAATTCACAACCATAAAGATCTAACCATTTACATCGTTCAAGAAATTGCATTTCAACTGCTGTTGGAATTTGTCCACTAATTTTTTATTAATTTCAAAAAAAAATCATCATTATCAATCCAAAAATAGAAAGAAAAAAAATACATTACATTAATTTTTTATGTAAATCACAAACTTTATTCTCAAAATCTAATGATTGATTTTCAATCCAACAGAATTCGGATACATAACCAAATTGATGAATTTTTGGATCATAATCACCTAGTTCAGCTAATTATTGAACAAATGTTAATTAATTTCATGATTTTTAATTAATTACAAACAAACAAAACTTTTCTTACATTGTATAATATATGCTAATAATTGTGCAGCTAATTCATTTGTTACAGGTAATCGTGATTGTTGTATATCTTGTTTGATTTGTAGAAAAAATTGATATCTGATTCAAATAATTAATAAATTTTTCTAATTAAATTTAAAAAAAATCCAAATATACCTTGTACATTCTTCACGTAATTTACATGGATCTGATGCATAAAATTTTACACCAAAATATAATGTAATTGGTTCAATTTCTTTTACCTGTTTGATGGCATTTTTATTTGGTTCAAGCCAATTCTAATCAATTGGATGATTTTCGTTTAAAAAAAATCAATAACTTAAACAGAATAATTCTTACCGAAAATCCTTTTGAATCAATAAAACGTAAACCAAAATAAACTGTTTCAAGTAAATCAAGATGTTTGAAAACAATATCCAATATATCTTGACCTTTTTGTGATTCCTGTTATTTTCATTTTTTAAAATTATAATTTTGTTTTAGTTTTTTGTGGTCCCAAAAAAAAATCGAAATAACATTATTAAGACATTCATCCAAATGTGGATAAGGTAGTTTGTCAATTGGCAGTTTTTTTCGTTTGTTTGTTCGCTTGTGTGTAGGTGTGTGTTGATTAATTTTTTTTTCATTTTGGCTGACATCAAAAATCAAATTGATTAATAAAAACGAAAAAACTTACCTTAATTTCTTGTATTAATTCGGTTTCATCGAGCAAAATAATTTTGCAACGATATACTTTGATTGATGAGCCAAAACATTTCATCATGAATTTTTTTCTTTAAATATTATACACACACAAACACGAACAGACAAACACATGTAGATTGAGAATCGATTAGATTATTTTTAAAGGGAAAATTTAAAATTTTTAAAAAATAACACCACAACATGAAATCATTGAAAACATTTGAAGATGTTCACGATAATCGTATTTTGAAATGAAAAAAATGTTAACACTTTATTGATTTGGCGATCATCATTATCAACGAAGAAAAAAGGTCAAATCAATCTGAATTGTTTTTTTTTCAATTAAAAAAGGTTATCGTCGTTGTTTATGATCGGTTTACCACCACACAAAAACATCATCAACATTTAACAATATATACACCTTTTTGGATTGTATAGAAAAACACTTTTTTTTTGGGAAACATATAAGGGTAGAACATGAAGATGATTAACAACAACAACAACAACAACAAAAACAGGTTGTGTCAATGATCATTGGGTTCATCATCATCATCATCATTTTCTTTTTACCATCGAATGATTCAATTGTCTATTATGGCTGCTGTTGCTGAATTCTTATTCGTTTTTTTTTCAAAAATTGCTTGATAACATACATTGAACACACGAAGAAAACATTGAAATATTTTTGACTTAATTTGGCCAAACAACAACAACAACAATCATCAGAAAATGTACGAAAGAAAATTGTTCATTGAAGCGATCAATTTTATCAGTTTGGTTAGGTTGAATGATAATTCGAATTCATTTAGAAAAAAGAAAAGAAAAGAAAAAGAGAATGAAAAGATAATGGATGGATGGATGGATGTTTTTTTATTTGGTTGGTGAGAAAAAAAAAGGGGAAGTAAATAAATAAATGATGTGATAGCCATTCAAATCTTTAATGTTTTTCATCTTCTTCTTCTTTATCAACGATAATCGAATGAGTTGAATAAAGAGAAATATATTGATGGGATGGATACAAAGTTACATCATTTTTGTACAACCCCTTTTTTGCTCTTTTTTTCCCGTTCGATTCGATCATGATGATGATGATGATCATTATTATTACCGATATTGTATCCGGGCCGTAAGAAGAGAAATTCAATGATGATGATGATAGAAGAAACAGTTACATTCATTCACAGGTTTTTGAATAACTAAGATATTTTTTTATTTTGAAAAGAGGAAATCCGAAAGAAAAATCTGGTCAAACCAGTCAAAAACAAACGATGGTTTTGCTGGTAGCTTTGCTCTCTCTCTCTCTCTCTTCGTGGATTCTTCTTTCAAACACTCGATCATCATCCAAAACCAATGATGCTATTTTTTGATTTTCTCTTATTCACTCATTCATTCACTCAGTGAATGATGATGGATGCACAAAATATATACATATTACAATCATATAAGCAAGAAGAAAAAAACATTTTAATTTTATTTTCCGAAAATATAAGTCATTATTATTATTATAGGGGTTTCACACTAGCAGCAATGTGAATGAAATATTTCAAATGCAATATTTCAGTCCATTTCAACCTTATGGGCTGAAATATTTTCGTGTATATATTTCATGAAATATTGCTGTAGTGTGAAACCCCTATTATGAAAAAATCGGTCATGAAAATCAATTTTTTTTCCTTTTTTCCCCCTTTCCCAGTCTGTCCGACATAGTTCTTTTTGTGTATTAAAAATAGTAGTTGTTCACACACACCGGTGTTGTTTTCTCTTCATTTCGGGTTTTAGTATGGCTGACCAGCATTCTCGACTACAACAACAACAAAACATCGGTGAGAATCATTCAGACAAATATTGACAGATATAGATGATGATGAGAACATTAAATCGATGGGGAAAAAAATTATTTATGTTTTGAATGATGATGATGATGATCCATCGATCGATCGATCGATCTATTGATTGGTGATCGGTTGTTGAAGGAAGATGATGCTTAGATAGAAATTACAATTTTCAAAGCAAATTACAAAACTAAACAGCAACGACGACTACGACAATAATATATAGTTTTTTTGTTTTGTTTTGTTTTATTTTTACAAATTTCATTTTTTTCATTCATTCATTCATTCAAATTTTTTAAAACTTAATTGAACTCTTTTCCCTTGATAACAATAGATTTATTTTGCTGAAAAAAACAAGATACTGAAGGAAAACAATAAGATTTAAATAAGTATTTTGAATAGGGAAAAAAGAGAGAAAAGTCAATGAAAAACTATGAATTTATAATGAGATTTTTTTTTTGTCGGCAAAAATAAAAATAAATTTACAAAAGTTTTTTTAAAAAAAAAGATTGAAATAAACTTTTCATCGTATAAACTATACTTGGATTGAATTGAATAGATACAGATTATGACAATAGTAGTGTGTTAATGGATCGAAATCCCTAAACACATTGGATATTTTTTTTTGTGTGAGGGGGAGAAATAAAAAACATTTAACACATGGTAAACTTTTTTGTTTTCATTTCCCTAACCAATTTTACTTACTTACTAATCTAAATAAGTAGTAAATAGATATTACTATTACCGGATCATTGATTGTTTACCCCCCCCAAAAAAAAAAACTAAACGTTAATTCGATGACAACCTAAACAAATGTTATGTTTTTTTTCGTTGTTGTTGCAAATCATCATTCATCATAAAATAAGATGTGACACATTGAAACAAGAGGGGGGAGATAGTGGTGTGGTTGGGGAGGTGTTTTTTGAACATTTCCATTTCTATAATGAATTTTATTTTGGAAAAAAAAATCTATCCTCTCCTACTTTTCCACCCCTTTTTTGAATCATTGGAATTGTTAACCCCCACCATAACCATCACACACCGACCAAGTATTTTCATTTTGATTGGCTATGAATTTATAATAAGATTTAAAAGCCATATGAATTGAATTGAATTGAATAAATGTGGTTTGTCATTCTCACTGGCGTATAAATGGTACGCGGAAAGACAAAAAACATCTACGGATATCTATCAATGATAGTATATGGAAGTGTCAATTGTATGTTCACTTTGTATCAATCACTTTGTATATTTACAAACAAACAGACAAACGAACAAACAAGGAAAAAAAATTTTTTACGCAAAATACCATTTATGGTTGATGTGTTAAATTCAATTGAATTGATATGCATCTCATATCAATTCAATTGTGAATTTTTAATGTAAAGTAACGGAAAAAGAGAACAAAAAAAAATGGCCATAAAGTCAATATATGAAACAAGTGTACAAAAGCGTTCTCGATCATCATAATCATCATCACCCGATTCAATGAGCTGAATGAACCAAACAGAAAAAAAAACCAGTTTCATATTCTCCGTTGTCGGAACATTTTTGGAACATTTATAAAAGTATTGTTGTGAATATATAATGTGATCACACTCATCATCACCACTATTTAGTATATAGTGATAAAGTGATAAAATCATTCAGTCATCATTTTTTTTTTACTTGGATTATTATTTGGAATAGAAGAACAAAAAATTTGTTTTTATTGTTTGAAATCTAGTCAAGTTAAAATCTCGGATTTTCTGATTCTCGGGTCGATTTAACGGGAGGAAAAAAAGGAAAAAAAAAATCCTCTGATCACATACAAACACACGATAACTTTCTATCATTTATTCGATTAAATGTGACAGGATAAGTGACATATAGACACACACACAAACACACACACACACACACACACACACACACCGAAACACGCGCTTTTTATATTTGTCCAGCCAAAATATCGACAGATGTGATGAAACAAAAATACAATTTAAATATCCAACAACAACAACAACAACAACACACACACGTATTCCAAGTGTATAATCGATAGGGGAGGAAAGATAAAAAAAAATTGGGAATTATTCTTGATAAGAATTTAAGAGTATTAAAACGTTCTTTCTACTATGACAATGTTTGGGTTCAATCTATGTGTATTCGTCACTATAGATTTTCGCAATAATGAATTCAAATAAGTAAAAGTGTGTGTATGCGAATACAAATCATCTTTTAGCATGATTAACATCATTTTACAGTTTTTTCTTCTTCTTCTTCTGGGGTTATTAAATTGATCATCATCTTTATTTAGTCATCCATTTTTTTTTTTTTTTTGGTGATCCAGTCATTGATGATCAATACATTGAACAAACAAATTTTCAAACAAATTCTTGCTATAAGTATTTTTTTTATGTGAAAAAAAACGAAAAAAAAGAATCAATAATGATCTATGAAATTGAAATATGAACATTTTTGCTACTGCTACTTGGTTGTTTAGTTTGGTTTCCCAAAATGTTTTCAACCAAAATGTCTATATAGAATCGAAAAGGAAGAAAAAAAAAGTCCAATAAATTCTCTGTGTGTGTGTGTTTTAGGTCAGAATTTTTTCTTCCTTTTTTTTCTAGTTTTGTTCATATTGAATTCTGAATGTTTCAATTGTCATCACTCTAAACGACTACGACGACCACCATCATCATTTGTATCCACAGACCGTTTAAGCGATTAGATTCCCTTGATAATATTTGTTGTTGTTGCTGTAGCCATTCTGTCGACCTTGTTTATCAGTTAGGTTTTTCGTTTTTCGTTTTTCAGTTAGTTCCCAATTGAAACATTTCATACAAATTTTCCAATAGGCCATATGAGATTACTGAATTTTATTGGAATTTTTTTTTCTATCATCGTCAACATCATTATTGTTATCAATAAAAGAGAAAAACGAGAAAATTTTGCACTTGAATTTTTTTTATTCATTTTTAAATTTAACAATAATAATAATTTTGCCCAAAGTTGTTGTTTGTAATTCGATTGACTTTTTCATTCGAAAATTATAATTCCGGAAAAAACAATGGAACATTTACAATAGACAAAATTGATTCAAACGATGACAATATTTTTTTCGGGAAATATTCCCTGGATTAAATATTAAATTGATTAAGAATCTTTTATTATAACATACTAATCTCATATGCGTCATATTTTGTTTTCTCATTAAGTTACATTGTTGCCAGAAAACAAAAATGAAGGAAATTTTTCCAATTCCATCATCAAATTGAAAAACTTTTTTTGTTTTTTTTTTTGGTAGCGCCGCAGGGTTATTGAATAATTATTTTATCCAATGTTGTTTGCGGTCAAAGTTCAATCGATCGAAAAATGTTTGATTTTTTCATTAAAAAACAAAAATGAAAAAACCGAATTTCCGAATTTCAATGATGATTAAGAATTCTTTCTTTCTTTTTCAATATTCAGAATTCACAATTCTGAATTCTGAATTGATTAATTTACCCGGTGAATTTGTCGATGTAAAAGAGAGAAAAAACATTGAAATAAAAGTTTACCAAACGAAATTTTTTTATATTTACATATGGTTTGCATAATTTTTTTCCCTTATGTTTTCCATTTCTTCAAGATAAGTTTTTTTTCCAATCCATTATTACTTACCTATGTTGTTTTTCGTTTTTTTCCTATGTTTCAATCATGGTTTTTTTTTCATTCAATAATGAGAATCGATTGCGCAATACAGTGATAACACAGGAACAGAATAGGAAACGTTTGGCGAAAAAATTCTTCAAGTCAAACAATACATGTGTGTGCTGAATGCACCAAATTCTTGGGCAAAAAAACATAGATCCAAAAACCATACAATTGAAAAAAATAACCAGCCAAAACCGAAAAAAAACGGATTCTTCTCGGTTGTTTTCTTTCACATTCATTCATTCATTCACAATCATACGAATTTACCAAAAAAGAAAAAGAAAAACTTTTTTGGATACATCCCACAAATATCAATTGAAAAAGAAGAAGAATAACTAACCAGAAGGCGTGGTAAATGACGCGCGCACAATTCTATTTTATATTCTGTATTTTGTTCCAGGCACTGTACTGTTCCAGTTCCAAAACAAAACAAAAAAATGTTTCATGGTTCTGGTATACACGCACATATCAATACATACAACCAACCAAAATTACCAACCCAGAATAGAATTCTGTTTGAAAATATATGATGATAGTGTGTGTGCGCACATGAAATTCTTATTCTTGAATTTTTTTTTTTGCTGTTTTTTTGTTGTTGTTGTTGTTGTGATGTTATGTTTTATACGCCAGAATAAACCATGCACCCATGATTATGATTATAGAGAAAGAATCGAATAAACACAACACCTTTTCAACAACAACAACAAATAAATAAACAACAACCAGGAAAACAAAACAAAAAAAAACATCAAGTTTTCCAATACATCTTCTGAATTTCATTCTCTACGAATGATCAAAATGATATCCGATGAATAAATTTCCGTTCCGGATAATAATGATATTATTGTTATTCCGAATTGTTTATGTTTGTTTGTGTTAGATTGACACGTGTTTTTCATTTGGTGATAAGTTATCGTGTAAACATCATTTCGATAATTGAATGTGACCCGGTAAATGTGACCAGAAAGTAGTAATTTATCAAAGTTTCTGTGATTATTTGTGTGTAACATTCCAATAATAAAATTGAACAAAAAAACAAATCAGATTTTCAGACATTAATCAGATGAAAATGTTGAATAAAATTTTCAAAAAACTGTTTATTTTGTCCATTTGATTTATACCAAAATCAATCAATCATTGATCATTGATTATTGATTATCAATATTAATCTGGATAGCAACAAACAACAAACAAACAAACAAAAATCAATCTTAACAACGTTTTCAACGATAGAAAAAAAAACAAAAAAATAAATCCGTTATTATGAAAATGGATGATCACGTATTTCCGGCTACATTGGCCAACAATAAAGTTATTCAAGGTAAATTATCATTATTATCAACATTTTTTTGCTTTGAAAATGTAAATAATCAACAAAAAAGGAAAAGAAAAAATCAATTTCTTTACATTCATTCATCAAAGTTTCCAAAAAAAAAGTTTTCAGTTGTTATATTTGGTTTTCTGAAATGTATTTTGTTCCAGAAACATGATTTTATTGATCGTTAAAATGAGAAATTATTATTATTGACAAGAAATAGCTGTAGATTCTTTTCCTATTTTTGGGTTAATGATTTGGTAACATGGTTACCCAGTTTGAATATTTTTATCAAATTTCTGGTTTTCTTGATTTTGATTTCGATGATGATGATGATGATCTGTAACCAATCAATAAATTGATATTGATCAACAATGAACAATTCAAAATGAATGAATGTCAAAAATGATGTAGAACATTGCAGATGCAGATATCGTGTATCATCATCATTCTGATGATGAAAAAAAAATTGGATTTTAGTCATATTTCTACCTAGACAACGACCACAACCATACTTTTGAAAATAAATGAATGATGACTTTTGAATGAAAATACACCTGCCCATCATCATCATCATCAATGACCCTGGCTGATTTCTATTTTGATTTAGATTTTTTAGCTTATTTTTTTTCCTGTGGATCAACATCGGACTGGTTTTTGTAAATGTAAGGGATCTACAAATATGAATCATTTTAGCCAAAATATATCTATTATCATCATCAAATGTTATATGAGAATCGTGAATTCTTTTGATGTTGTTTGATTTTTTTTTCAAAAAAAAAGTACCCAAGTGTGTATGTATGTGTGTGTTAATATATTGTGATAGTCAATATTTTATGTAATGGTACGGCACGCAACGCATTTATCAATGATGATCATCATCATCATGATCCAACACACACCAAGAGAAAATGTTTGTAAAAAAAAGAAATATTCCACGAGTCTGGAAATTGTTTCAACAAACCTACACACACACACGCAAACTAATGAACAAAACGAAACACCCTCACTCTATTTTTTTTTCTGGTTTGTTTCTGGATCAAAAAAACATTGAATCATATCGAATGAATGAATGAAAAAAACAATTGAAGGTAAACAGGCCAGGCATGCCAGGCAAGCAAACAAACACGTTTTATTTACATTATACCTGCTGCTGCTGCTGCTTGGATTGAAGTTTTATATTTTGTTCATATTTTGTTCTTATTTTTACAAAATGAATATGGTTGATTGGTTGCTCACTTTATCATATTTCCCAAAAAAAAAAATATTTTCTTATTTTCGTCATATAATAGTTGTCTTTTTTCGATTTTCTGCTGTTGTTGTTGTTGTTGGATCACCAATGTCACAATTTGACACGTGTCAACGAGTGGTTGCACACGTTTTATTTCGATTCGATTCGATTTTTTTCGTACCCAAGTTCATCAAACATTTATTCAGAAAAGAAGGTTCATTTAGGATAGAACATTTGTTTGATTTTGTTTTAGTTTTCACTCTCAAATGGAGAAAAAAGATTTCTCTTCGTTTTTATTTCAAATTGATTCCGATTGATTGAGAATTCTGCTTGAAATGAACATTTATATTTTATTTCTGGATAAATTTTCAAAGAATTATTTGATTGTCATCATCGATTGGCAAAATGTGTTTGACTGGCAGGCATTTTTTCGGGATAATCAAATTTTTAATGTTTTTTGTTTTTTGATTGATTGATATTTGTCGTTACCACCATTTACACGAATGAACAGAAACAGAAACATCAGATCAGATCCATTAAAGTTTTCTTCTTCTTTTTTTGACTTTTATTTTTAATTCATTGAAGGTCATCGGTGATGATAATGATAATGAAAAATTCATAGAGAAATCAGTAATGGAAGAACGACAGATTAGGTCAGTTAGATTCGAACAGAATTCCCCCCAAAAAAAGGTCACTGAAATGAAATGAAAACAATCAACGATCAAACAACAATATAGAAAATGAAAGAGAACAAAAATACTTAATTCAATTTGTATTCCATTAACCCGTTCCATGTATTCTCGAACCATAATGATAATTTTTTACTTTAATGGATAGTGATTATCGTGATGATGATGATGATGGAAAATAACTTTTAAATGCATATTTTCCAAATGAAGCAGAAATACCGCAGTATTTTTCCTATACTCGGAATAATGTTTTTAACATTTATTTCAAACAAAAATGAATGAAAGGATGTAAAGATTCAGATTTCTTAATTACAATTATGAAAAGCAACAAAAATGAAAACGTAAACAAAACTTCGTTTCCATTCGAACAATCTATCGAATCAACTATCGATACCGTATTCCATCACTATCGAATTGAGTTATTATTTACCGACAAACAAATCTTCTTAAAACATTTTTTCATTTTTTAAAAAAAGTGAGAAACAAAAAATGAAACTAATCTCAACTGAATATCAAATAATCCTTAGTGCTTAATAACTTCATTTTTTGTTGTTGTTGTTATTTTTCAACAACAACAACAAACAATTCAGTCAGACTGCTGACTGAAAACTATAGAATCATTTTTTAATTCTTTTTTTCCGAAGAATTGACAATAAAGGATTATAATTCATTATAATCATTTGTGACAAACAAATGATGAACGAAAATAACAACAACAACAACAGAAAAAAAACCGAAAACAAAATGATAAATCCTGTTATTTTGGGGGGTAAGTAAAATTTCTGGTTTTAGAACAAAATGTCAACACATGTATGGAAAGAGAGAAAAACAACAAAATTCCGACAAATAAATGCAAAGAATTTATTATTATTTACTTCGAGAATTAAAATACTGTACAAAAAAAAAGAAACATCAGATAATCGGGGTAAAACATGTCACATGAAAAAAAAATGAAAAGATTCAATTCAATTTAATTTGATCAAACAAACAAAAATGTGAAAGAGAGTTTGACTGATGAAGATGACAAAAAAAGAAATGATTCCGAATCAATGACTGTAACAACAACAAAAAAGAACGAAAGAATAATTGATTGATTCATTTGAACAAGAAGAAGAAGAAGAATATTCTTTTGACAAACAAACTAGATATTTTGCTTATGAATTTTTTGTTTCTTGTTAGATTTTTAGATTTGTTTGTTTATTGTTTTTTTGTGTGTAAAGAAATTCTTTCCAGAATCTACCGTATGGAAAATAAAACAAACGATAAAAAAACAATAAAAAAAATTTGTAAATCTAATAAAAGAATACATCTCTACTACTATGTAATAGAATCAAATCAGTCTAATCAATGTACAAAAAAAAAAAATTTCTCCTGCAAAATGTAACAAAACAAATTGAAATGAATGAAAAAACAACTAACGAATAATTCTAGGTCCGAATTTAATCATGTTAAAATGCTTTTACTGAAATTATTTTCTCTCTCTCTCTCTCTCTCTCTCTCCCTATCTCACGCATTCATTCATTCATTCATTGAGTTTAGGTTTCTCTCCCTTCTCTCTATATAAATATAAGTGAAAAATATAATTCTGGTATATGAGATTCTGGGATTCGAATAGAATGGGATTCGTTTTCAGCCAGAATGAATGAATGAATGGATCGTCATAATATTATGGTCGATTTTTTTTTCTTTTTCTTTTTTTCTGGTTTCTGAATTTCAAGTTTTATATTCCACATTTACTATATCTGAATTCTACATACACATTCAATGCAGACATTCTATATATACGTCTATCGTGTCTCTGTGTGTGTGTGTGGATATGATATTGGAAACAACCAGACAAACAAACAAACAAAAAAAAGTAAACTATTACAGAAAGCCAAAAAGTCATTCATATTTCTAACCAGAACTAGTTTAGAACCAGAACCAGAAAACTATGAATGAAAAGAATGATGACAACAACAACAGCAACTAACTAAATGTGAAGAAAACTCTGAATAACAACAAAAAACATTGACATTCAACACCGATATTTTTACATTCGTAGACTGGATTCATACTTGGAACAAAAAAAATATAAAACCCAACAACCGAATAAATAAAGTCTTTGTGTTGTTGTCGTTGTAGAGTTTTTTTTTGTTTTGTTGAAATGATTGAATGATTCAGACAAAACAAAAACGAAAATTGGTTACAAATCTTTGAACCATACTCAAAAAGAAGAAAGAATATTCTATTCTGTTCAATTGAATTCGATTCGATTTTTTTTCGTTGATTCTTTCATTGAAACCACCGCAACAACAACAAAAGTCTCAGCTTTTTAGATTCTATTTTTTTTTTCTGTGTTATTTGGCCAAATACATAATAAGTGATTGGAACTAAAGTCATTCAATCATTCATTCATCGATGATGATGATCATCGATGAATGGAAACTGAATTGAAAAGAATGTTGTTATTCAACTCCACCCAGACTGACAATAGCATGTACAAGCATCGAACAGAATATTCCTGGATTATTATTATTATTGTTGAAGAAAGTATTTTTTCTAAGCTGGACATGTTTTTACAGCAACAAAAAGAATCCTACCACCGAATCTTGCGTGTCTAGGTGTTTCATATAACTGTAACGAACAACAGCGACGAAATTTTTTTTTTTTATAATTCTTTTTGGTGAAAAGCTTATGTATAATATTTTTGGGTTGATTATAGTGAATGAAAGAAACGAAACGAACAAAAAAAAAATTCTGGATAAAAGAATTATTATGGTCGTTTTTATTGTTGATCCTTCTTTCTTTTTTTTTGTTCACAATTCATTCATTCATTCATTCAAGTTTCAAGTTAAGCCAACAACAAACACATTTAGAAAGAATTATTCTGAAAAGAATTGTAAAAAAAAGTTTCCGAACACCAAAAAAAGGAAACTTTTTCCATCAAAATGATGATCAACATTTAGATTTTGTTGTGAATCTTTTTTTTTTGTTCGTTTGATTCTTTCTTGAACAAGAATTTCCTTATCAGATATTTGTTTTCCTACCTTGATGCAATATGAAAAAAAAAACAACAATGTCCATTCAGAATCATGAAATTTTTTGTTTTCGAAAAAAAATCCTTTTTTTCTGCCAGATACAGATTAATTATTGAACAAGAAAACGTTTTATATATTTTTTTTTTTTTTTTTTGAATAATGTAGATGGACAAACATATTAAAAAAAAAAAATGGAAGGGGATCCATAAACAAAAAAACAATCCATTTAGATAGACAAATTTCATTCGCTTCCAAATGGAATCGTATAAAAATTTGATCATAAATTTACCGTTTACTTTCCTTCGTGTATTTCTGTTGTTTTTTTTTTTTTTTGCTTTTCACCAGTAGGCAATTTTCGTTTCAGTGTTGATGAATTATTCAATTCAATTCTCGATACTCAAAATAAAATAAAAAAAATCCAAAGCTATAGTCAGTCATTTAGTCATTCATCCAGTCAGCCAGCTGGTCGTGTGCCATTACTTTTATTATTATGATTATTATGATTGTGTAACCGAAATTTATAAATATTTTTTTCTTTCCCTGACCATTTTAACATCGACGACTGTGTGTGTAGAACAATTTTCCAGAATTTGATTCTATCCCTCAATTCTGTTGATACTAATTGTTTTCAATTTGAAAAATTGATGATAAAACCACCACCATCGTTGTTTACACCAACACCCACTCTTTTATCCATTTTTATGGATGAGAATGGAAAATGGAAAATGAAAAACTGGGCGCAAAACATTATTTCTGGCCATATCTGATCAAAACACGTGCTTGATTGAAACGTGTCTGTTTAGTGCTTGGCACATTCACCAAAAAAATTGCACATTCATTCACCAATGATACAGATCAACCATCATGATCATATCCGAAAACAGGCAGGCAGGAAAAAACTGGCAAATTCATTCGCTCTCTACTAAAGTTTTAACGTTAACCACTTACATAACACACACAGACACACATTTTCAACAACAACAACGAAACGTAATCGATGATTTTACGCATCATAGATTTATTGTATATATCTTGCTGTCCTTTTTTTTTCTGCTTTTTGGTATATCATTGACATCATCATCATCTTCTGTTGTTGAAGTTGTTGTTGTTAATCTTGTTGAATTCTCTGGTGTATGTCAAGTTGTTGTTGTTGTCAGTTTTGTTCCAGAACTTTGCTAGGATACCAAAAAAAAACCAGGATTCTCCCTTCCCCCCGAATTCATCCAAATGTTGATGTCCCTTATGACATAACCTTTTGACATGAAAAAAAATTATATTTTTATTTATAACCAGAATAAATTTTTGACAATAGATTTTTGTTGCTGTTGCTGAAATAAACTGACTTAATGGACTTTAGGTAAATCCAGGTAACGTTGTTTTCAAAAACCCAAAAAAATACATTAATAAAATGAATTGGGCAGCAACAAAACCATCCTGCCAAACAGCAAAAATGAATCCTGACTTTTTTTTTTGTTATTTATTTATATTCTGGTTTTTTTTTCAGGTAAATTCTGTTTGGTTTGTTCGTTGGTTGTTTAAATGTTTTTATTTTTCTTTTGGCCAAATCAATTCATCATTCACGATTGCCACCTACTTTTTTTTAACGATCAAATGGAGAAACCGCAGCAAAAAAAAACTAATAAAATTCTTTCTAAAAAAAATAAACATACACGTGGTTCTTCTCTATCAGAGATAATGAATTTTGATGTTGTTTGTTGTTGTTGATGATGATGATTATCATCACATTTCTAAACAATAAAAAAAACGAAAACATAAAATATGAATTCCATTTGGAGATGATAATGATGATGATTATTTTTTTTTCTGGTTGAAACTCCCATTACCACTCCCATTCTTTGTCAATAGAAAAAATATTCTTCAAACAAAAAATAACCAAAATCCCTGATAATGATTATGATGGTGATGATTTTCAAACAAAACTAATCATCAAAAGAATAAAGAATAATTATTGTTGCTGTTGTTGATATTCATCAAATTTTTTTAATCATTAAATATTTTGATCATTATACAAATCATCATTATCAAAACAAAACAAAACAAAAAAAGATTTTGAAAAATTCATTCATTTTAGGATTCCTTTTCCTGATTTTCTAATGTTTTTTTCTATCAATTTTTCTTGTCAAAAAAATTTTAGATTCATTGCCAAGATGTAGCGGATGTGAAGGTATTATATTTGATCGTTTTATATTGAAACTTGGTCATGAAGAAAATGAACGACATACTTGTTGGCATTCAGGTAAATAAATTAATTCAACAAAATTGATGCTGAATTTTTTTTTCACCGAAAAAAAACCAAAAACAGGTTGTTTAGTTTGTTCGGAATGTAATATAAATTTATCTGTAAAATGTTATATGAAAAATGGTCAACCATATTGTAAAGATGATTTTTATAAACGTTTTGCTAAAACAAGATGTGCAAATTGTGAACTTGGTATTGCACCAACATCAATTGTTCGTCGTGCACAAGATAATGTTTATCATTTACAATGTTTTAATTGTATATTATGTAAACGTGCATTGAATACAGGTAATTTTATTTGTTTGTTTTTTTCATATTAGAAAAAAATCAACCTAAATGGATCATTTTTTTTCTCGTTTTGTTTACTTTCAAAACAAAACAAAATGAAAATCTAGGCGATGAATTCTATCTGATGGAAGATAATAAACTTGTCTGTAAATCCGATTATGAATCAGCTAAACAAAGAGGTATTATTTTGTTTTGTTATTTTGAAATTGTTAAAAACAAAATCTAAATATAAAATCTTTTTTTTCATTTAAATTTGAATTATAATCGATCAATCGATTGTTCAATTATCATCAATTTTTTTAATTTTATCTTTAGAATCATCATCAAAACGACCACGTACAACAATAACAGCCAAACAATTGGAAACACTTAAATTAGCATATAATAGTTCACCAAAACCAGCTAGACAGATACGTGAACAATTAAGTCATGATACTGGTTTAGATATGCGTGTTGTACAGGTAAGGTTAAATATCGATATTTCTTTTTTCTTTTTTGATTCGGTTCATTGAATAATGATGACACCTGATTATTATGAATATTGATTATGATCACTCATTATCAGAAAAAAAAGTAAATAATTGCTAAACGATAGAGAAAAGAAAATCTTTTTGTTTGTTTATTGATAAAAATGTAGAGAAACTTGAATCTCATTTTTTTTATTCAATTTTGTTTATTTGTTCCAAAAATTTTAGGTTTGGTTCCAAAATCGTCGTGCTAAAGAAAAACGATTGAAAAAAGATTCACATTCAAAATCACCAACAACATCATCAACAACAACAACAACATCGAATATGATAATAAATAATCATAATGGTAATGGTTCACATACAAGTCCACATCCATCATCACCATCAAGTTCACGTTGGTCATCGAATGGTTGTTTAAATGGTTTATCATCATTAGATACAATGCCAGCAAGTAATGCATCATCAACATTATTAGCAAATGAAACATCAACATCATGTTCATCATGGTTTGATGATGCAATTATTGATGATGATGATGATGCTATTATACATAGTCGTATTGATGGTGATAGTGATCTAAATGAAATGGATGATGATGATGATTCAGTTGATCCGAATGATGATCTGGATGATCTCGATGATGATGATGATAGAATTGTTAATCATAATGTTTATACAACACATTAATTTGAATTTCAAAAAGATCTTTTCTTTCCTTCATTCTTCCAAATCAAGATTTTTCAATTATAAAAAACATTCTTTCTTTCTTTCTGATTTTTGTGCAAAAAAACTCATCCTCATTACCATCCTAACATTATTATTAATGAATTTTGAATACAAAATAATTCTTAAATTATGTAAATACCTGAATAAATAAATAAAATAAAATTTCTTTTATTCATTGAATATTGGAGAAAAAATGGGATGATTCAGTACTGATGGTGATTGGGTTGGATTGGATCAGGTTATATAATCAGGATGATCAGGCAAATTGAATAAATTGAATAAATTTTTTCCTTTTTCACAGACATCAGAACTGAATCATCATTTCATATTTCATCTTTACGGGTTTCGCTCTATTAATTTTTCTTCTTTGTTTTGTTTTTGTTTTTTGTTTTTCGTTCGTAAAGAAAAATAAACATTTTTTTTTCAACAGTCAAACAATGTTTTTATTTCTTATTATTTTTCGCTGAATTGCATCGTTCATTTTTTTTTTGGTTACTGTTTTTTTACTAATTAATTAACCTGTAAGTAATGAGAAATCGAGAGAGCAAAAAAAAGAGAAGAAGGAAAAGATGATGACTAATGATAAGACTACAAACTCAAAACAAACAAACAAACAAACCTGGATGATAAAACTATACCTGATTTTTGTTGATTTTCCATACTCTAGTTCTGTTTCAGGTAATGATCGAGATAGAGAGAAAGAGAAAGAAAAAAACAAAAGATTGATGATAATTACATCAATCGTTGAAGGGAAAAAGAAAGAAAGAAATAAAATAATAAAGATTTTTGTCACACAGAAACATAAATCATAGGTATGAGAAAGGTTCTCGGTTTATGAAATTGTCAACCAAAAATTTTTTTTGAAATAAGTTTTGAATTACAATATCTGATTTGATTCATTGTATGCCGGTGTGTTTGTGTGTGTGTATGTGACAATAAGAATTGTTGAAGAATTTTGAAGAAAAACAAGTAAATTTCATTGCTTCGCATCAAAAAAAAAAAAAAAAATGTCACGTTTAGAACAAATGAGAGAAAATTTTCTTCGAAAAATTCATAATGAACAGTGTCAAGAATATCAACAACAGCAACAACAACAACAACAACAATCATCGATGACCAGAACAAAATCATCGATTAATATACCAAATTCATTACGATCATCATCATATTATCAACAGAATTGTTATCCACAACAACAACAACAAACATCAAATCATCAAAGATTACCAATTAGACGTGAATTATCAGCATTAACAATTAATCGTTATCATCATCAATCAACAATAATAAATAATAATAAACGACAAACAACACCAATACCATTTATAAATAATAATAATCGTGTAACAATATCACGTGTAAAATCACTTGGTAATGTTAGTAATATGACAATGATAACATCAGGATATGTTCATCATTCATCGAATCATACAACGAATCATAAAAAATCGATATTAGGTAGACGAAATTCAAGTAATCAACAAACAACAACAACAACATCATTGATGAATGGATATTATATGGATAATGTCAACAATAACGGTAATAATAATATTCAAGCAATATCAAAACGTTCAATTGTGAACAATGTACATTCGATACAAGGTGGTGGTGGTGGTTGTGGATCGTCAAGAATCTTGAAAACAAATACAAGTGGTACTTGTGATGAAACGTTATCAACAACAAAACGCAATCATCAAACATCATTGGTAAATAGAAATAACCATAATTCACAACAACAACAACAACAACAACAACAACCACAATGTAAATATTGTCAACGAAAATTTTCGGCCAAAGATCGACTTGCAAAACATATGGAAATATGTGGTCGAATATCAAGAAAACAACGGCCAATATTTCAATCATCAAGACAACGACAATTACAATTACAATCATCTATCGTAAAAAATGATCATTCTTTCGATAATATTGATAAAAATATTGAAAACAATAATAATCAGGTAATCGAACAGGATATTGTTGTTGTTGAATCGAATTGTAAACAAAAAAAATCGGTAAGCACAAAACGGCCATCTAGTGTTCGAATTAATCAACTTTGAATTTTCCATTTTTCATTTTTTCAGCCGATTTCCCATGATAGTGTGGATGATAAAATACCAAATTGGAAACAATCACGAAAACAATTTTTAGATAATCTTAAACAACAACGTAAAATAATGCAACAATTAGCCAAAGATGATGAAATTATCATCATTTTAGATAATAATGATAATCGATTGTCACCATCAAAAACGGCAACCGCACCACCATCGAATACCATTGCTGATGATAATAATTCATGTCGAAAATGTGGACAAAAATTTTCCAGCGAAGTTCTTGCTCGTCATGAAATATTTTGTTGTGAACAGAAAAATTTTCAAAAATCATAAGAATTTCGTTTGTTTTTTTTTAATATAATCATTTTTTTAATGAAAAAAAAACATTCTTTCAATAATAATTGATTTCGTTTGAATTCAATGGAGATTTTTTTGTTTGTTTTGTTTTTAGAAAAAACTTTTCTTAATATATTTTGGATAAGCTTTAAATGATGTTGTAAATGATGCTGATAATGCTTGTAAACGATTTCTAAATCGACCAGTACCACCTGTTATTGGTTTGTTTGGTTTGATTGGTCTGTTTGTTGCTGTTGTTGTATCGGTTGTCGATAATGATCCAGTTATATCCATTGAATTTACACGAATTTTATCCAATTGTTTTTTATTCATTGGTCTACGCCAATTAGTTACCAAACATAAACAAATAATATTTATAATAATCATTAAAATAACCATTAATATTTGTCCAAGCATAAGATAAACAAATTGCATATTAATTTTTGGTTCACCATAACATTTAAAAAAATCATCATATTTATATGTATTGCTTGATGATGATTTTTTTAAATGAAAATCATCTTCATTTGTTGTATTATAAATAGTATCCGAATCTGAATAAATATAAAAACGATTTTGATATAAAAATATTCCATTTAATATTATATCATTTGTTTTTTGAACATTTCCTTTTTCATTTGAAATTTTATTATCACGTAATACAATATATTGATCGGTATTATAAAATTTAAATATTTTTACATTATTTATTGGTTGATAAATATTTGAAATATCACCATATTTTTCATTCAATAATGTTTGATAATCATTTTTAAATTTTGATTCAATAAAAAATAATAAACCCGAATCTGTATCATATTCATATGTTGTTATATGAAATATTTGTTGTTTTTTACCAGTCATTCTTAATGCTTCAGCTTTTGATGGATCATGAAAAACAATAATTTTTGATTGTTCATCACCATTGCTGGTTGTATCCCATTCAACACCGACTAATCGTCGTTGTAAACCTGATGCTATTTTATAACCAACAAAAAAAATTGTAAATAATCAATGAAAAAAAACAAACAAAATCTTACCATCAGCTGAATATAACCAATCAACTCTTGTATAATTATTTGTTAATTTATCAATTATCCAATATGTTTCGGGTAATGAATTTGGATTATGATTTATAACAAATATTATAAACAATTCATTATGTACATTAAATATATGTCTAACATTATCTAATGTTTGACAAAGGAAACGATTTTTTTTACCATTATATAATGATGATGGATTGAATATTGCTTGCCAAATACTACAATTTATTGATGTAATCAATAAATTACTACTATAAAAAAATAGAAAAAATACGAAAAAATTTTTCATTCTTTTTTTTTCTCTTTTTCTCTCTCACTTTCTCAACAAAAATCCATTGTATTTTGGCAATGTTTTCAATCTTTATATTTGAATTCAAATTCAAATTTTTAAATTAAATTAAAAATTTTCGAAAAACAAATTGAAAAAATTATTCTATTCTTGAAAATCAACAACGACAAAATTCGACCACAGATGACGCCACAGTTTCCAAAAAGAAGAAAAGAATTCAAATGAAAATCTTTTGACAAAATCATTTAGGAAACTTGAACCAATCCAACCGAAACATTTGTAATTTGATATTTTTTCTAAAAAAGACTTGTTGTTTATAATGTCAACATTGACAAATTGTGTAACATATACACTCACACACACACACGACTAACTAAAATGTTGATGTTAAATTACGAACGACCGAACGAACAATGATGATGATGATAATTATGATTTTAAGTAATTGAAAATTCCGGGATTAACCGTGATAGACACACACAGGACAAGAAACATGAACTTCTTGTTTTTGTTTTTGTTTTTTATGACAAATTAAATGAATCCGAAAGAAGATTTTCAAGAAAAATAAATGACAAGAACAACCAAACTAACTAAACTAATTTGACTAAATAAAATATCAATTAATCAACTGAAAGAAACAGCAATTAACACACACACACACAAGCATATAGTGATGGAGAAAATGTTTAGAAAATTTGTCATACACCATTATCATTGGATTGTTTTTCTGTTCTGCTTAAATATGATGAGAGAATTGATATTTCTGTACTTCTAATGTACGACTATGTAGAATTAAATATTATATGCAAATATCGCATATTAACGAAAGAAGATAGAAACAAAAAAAAAAAAAACATTTTTGGAGGGTTTTTTTCCCTTGCTGAAAATGAAATGCATGAAACTAATAATATGAACAGATGCTTGTAGTTCGGATGATATACTATGATTTAATTTGTTCAATCTGTTCATTCATTCATTCAATGCTAAATGTACATGAATTTTCAATGAAAACACCCATCCATCACAAGTGTTAAATGACTTTTGAGTAAATAGAAAACATAACATTCTATTATTAAATGATGAGGATAATTTAGTTTTTCTCTTGGGTTTCAAAAAAAAAAAAAATTTGTCATCATTTAGGCTCTATATATTCCTTCTTCTTAATCTCAAGTTTGAAGTAACATTTCTTTTTTTTACAATGATGATAATTTCATGGTTGAAAATTGTGAACATGTCCTAGTTTCAAAATTCTTTGATTCTTTTCGGGAAAAACAAAACATTTATCGATTTTTTATATGCACGCAATTAATCTATTTGTTTTCAGGTCGATTTGAATTTGATTTGATGAAAATTTGTCCAAATTTTCTTCGTCGTTGTTATAATGCGCACCCAAATTGATCAAAATGATGATGATGATGATGATGACGAAAGAATTAAATACTTTAGGAAGGAAGGAAGGAAAGATGATACTAAGGCGTGGTATGATAATTGATAATTGATTTTTTTGATTTTTGATTTTTGATTTCAGTCAGATCAAAAACAAAACATTCTGCTGAATATCCAAAGATCAAAGAATTTCGACCCTGCCCTAAATATTTAAAATCAGTGATGATCAAGTGATAATCAAAGTGACGATGAATTTGATATATTCAGATTTTGTTGATGATGATGATGATTATGGCACATTAACAATTTATTACTTGAACAATTTTTTTTGGATTTCATTCAACAAACAAAAAATTCCAACTAAAGATTTTTTCTTCTTGTCAGTTTCTTATTCGCGCTTCTTATTTCCATTTGAATACAAAGGAAAAAAACAGAAAAAACTTTGTGTGTTATATGAATGAAATGGCTGACTATTTTTTTGGCATTTAACATTTGACGTTTGATTATGTTTTATACGGGATATTATATTCTACTTATGGATATAGTTTTTTGAATTGAAATTGATCAACATAAACAAATTTTATTTTTTCGCAATGAAATTCAAATGAAAAAAAAAGAAAATATGGAATTTAGTTTTGGATCATCATCGTCATTAACAATGTTACAATTTCAACATTGAAGAACAAATTTTCATTTTCATTTTTGAAAATGATCCGAAACGATCAAAACACAACTTAACGACAATGTTTTTTATTTTTTTGTATCGAGAATTCACAATAGTAACTCAAAACTTTTTTTTGCTACAAATTTGAAATTCTTAATGAGCTGTAAATTATGTAGTTTTTCTCGTTGTTGCACAACAAAAACATTTCACTTTGACCTTTTTTTTTCTTTTCAAGCAAAGGAAACGATGTTTCAAACGTTGAAAGTTGGAAAAAAGAATTTACATAAAGGTCAAACACATAACGTAACATACTTTTAGTTGGAAAGAAGGAAATTTTCTAGGGCAACGGAAGAATAAATTATGTTTATTATGACATGACCATAATCATAATCATCATCATCATCATCGACCACAAACATTCTGAAATGGTTGAGTAATAAAAACACATAGAATAGAAGAAGAAGAAGAAAAAAGCAAACTACAACTTAGATAATAAGTCATAAGGATTTTTCTGTTTCTGGGTTTATGACAACCAAAAAGAAAAAACGTAAAACGTTTTTTTTTTTTGCTTGTTGTTCAACCATATGGATTGAATTACATAAATTTTGGCTGCCAAAAAACTACTTTCAAACAAATTAAATTAATTGAAAGAATTTTCATTCTAAAAAATTGATAAATTTCATTGAAGAATTTTTTTTGTTTATTCATTTCAAATGAATCAAAAACCCTAACCCAATCAAATGTTACAAGTTCGTAAGAAAATAAATATCGCGTGACTTATTTATACAACAACAAAAACTTTATGGAAACAAAAAAACAAAAGTTTTTTGGCCATGAAAAACATATGAAATATTATTATCATATATCAATCGCATCAATCAATCAATCATTGAGGAATTTCTTCTTCTTTTTCTTTTGTCTTTTCTTTTTCTTGAATATTCATCATTTTTTTTTCAAAAACAAATGAAATCCTCGAATGCGGCATATTTGAAAATGATGAAAAACAACAATCAAAACAAGAAAAAATCCAATTTAGCCTCTGATGATCTGACACTTTCACAACAACATTGAATTTTTTTTGAATTAAAAAAAATTTAAATTTTTAATACAGAATTGAATTGAGAAAACAAGGAAAATTTCGGTATTGTTTCAAAGAGAGAAGAACAAAAACAACAGCAAAATAAACACCAAAAAGCCGGTGGTTGATTAGTTTTTCTTTTTTTGAAAACCAATCAATGTGGAAATAGTGAAAAAATATTACCACCATTCATGATGATGATGATCATCACACCAACCAACCAAACAGTCCATTATAAAACCACACATGAAGTGTTTTATTTCCTTTCCCCCTTAAACCTACTACCACCCCCGTATATCATCATAATAAAATATTCGTGATTTATATTCATGAATGGATCATCATCATCAAAGATGGTAAACGTCGTCGTCGGCGGCGGTAAATAATGTTTTTTTAAAGAACTCTGCTGTACATATAAACGTGACTATTTTCAATATTTTTTGTTGTTTTTTTACCAAAGAATTGTTGTTTTTTTTCATTTGAATCTTCAACATTTGATTGTTCGTGACTTGAAATCATTTTACCTTGTTGCTATTGAAGAATTTAACCTGTGTGTGTGTGTGCGATCAAGAGAACACACATTTCAGTGTTTTGTAACAAAAAATATTTTTTTCGCCTAAATAGACTGTTAAGAAAAGTTTTATGTTTGGTTTGATATTTATCCATTCTTATTAGGGTTGTTAGATTAGTGTAATTTGGAGATAAATTTTTTTTTGTTTATTTAAGGTTTTTTCAATGTAATGACTCTAATTTTCGGATAAAAATGAAATTTAAAATAAAAAACTGATAATAAATTTGAAAAATAATTTAATTCAATTTAGATATTTACGAATTACAATTAATATTCAAGTTGATAAAGTGTGACGTGAAAGGTGTATAAGAGGTGTGTGTGTGTTATTTTTTTAAATAAAACTTTGGTTTCAAATCAAATTATGTTTTGTTTTTTGCTTTTATGTTTGTTGTTATAAATAACCTTCCCAATTAATATAATGTAATTATAAAATTTTTTGTTTTGTTTTGTAAATTTACAAACTAAGGCCACGTATACCACCACCAAATTGTGATGCATAATAAAATGATGATTTGGTTAATGCATCGGCAGCAGCATGATGATTGGCAGCGGTAACAAAACCAAATGGATCGGAAGCAGCAGCAGCGGCTGCTGCTGCTGCGGCTGCCGCTGCAGCCGCAACATTTGAAGTTGTTGTCGTTGTAGAACTTTGGTGATGCGAATGATGATGATGATGATGATGATTTGGATGAACAGAATGATGAATAGCAGCACTAGAATGATGTGAATGTGGATTATGATGATGGTGACCAGTATGTATACCGGAAGCAATTGGATGATGAACAGCAGCAGCAGCAGCTGCTGCTGCAGCTGCATGATGAGCAAAATGATGATGACTTCCATTAACAGTTGGTAAATGATGATGACCACTACCATTATTATTACCACCATTAATTAATGATGATTGAAATGATGATGTTGATAATGGTGATGTTGTTGTTGCTGTTGTTGTTCCTAACGGTGATGTTGTCGTTGTTGATGTTGTTGATAATTCTATAGCATTACGATTTGTTATAATTGAATCCATCATTAACATTTGATCAGTTGTAGCTGACCAATGTTGTTGCTGTTGCTGCTGACCAGTTGATGATGCAGTTGAAGATGAAGAAGATGATGATGATGATGTATCATTATTTATTACAGGTGATATTAATTTATCATTGATAATTGAATTATTATTATTATTATTGCCACTATTTTGTTTGAATACATTTCCGTTTGAATGTTCCAAATTATCATTATTATTATTGCTATTAGCCGGTGTTGTTGACGGTGAAATAGCAGCAGCAGCAGCTACAGTAGCCGTACCGGATGATGATGGTGATGATAATGATTGCTGTTGTTGTTGTTGTGTCAATGAAACAGCATAATCATTGGTAATTGAATTTATTGAATTTGTTGTATTGTTCAACATGTTTAACACCTAATCAATAAAAAGAGAGGAAAGAAAAAAAATTGATGATTATAATGAGATAAAAATAACAAATGAAAATAAAAGGTTGTGAAAGGAAAGAAAAAAAATTATCAAAATGACAAGATCATTTTGATTGATTAGTGTTTTTCTCATTGTGAAAAAGAAAATTCAATTGAATTCGAATTCAATTGACTTTTTTTTTCATTTCTAAATTGAATTATTTACCAAACGAAACGAAAATAACAACAAAAATCCAAAATTGTTTTGTAGTTTTGAAAAATTGAATTCAATTGAATTTTACTAATTGAATTTAAAAAAAAAAATTTGAAAATAATGATGTTTTTATAAAAAAAAACAACAACAACAATATTGTTTTGTTTGGCAGCTGAAATAACAATAATCAATCAATGAAAATGAAAAAAAAACAAGATTGATCGATATTATTCAACGTTCGATCGATTGATAATAATAAAAAAATTGATTTTTTTTAAGAAAATTATCCCAAATTATAATTCCGAAATTGCTCACATGATGATTACATTTTAATATCACAATTGAGAGAAGAAGAATATGGATGAAAAATCAGTTCACTAACCCCCTCAATAACGTCACATAAAGAAAACAACAACAACAAAAAACTAGTTATATTTCGGTTTGTCAAACTGACCATGATAAGATTTGAAAAAAAAGAAATTCCCATTTTTTCTTTTTGGAAAATTTACCTGTGATTGTAATGCAACAGATGCTGATGCAGCAACATATGATGCTGTTGGATCAGTTGATCCAGTAACCGCTGATAAATAACCGGCTGCTGCTAATGAACGTTGTGTTGCCGATGAATGATTCGAATGATGTGGATGATCATGATTTAAAACATTCGTAGGATGTTGTACACTACTACTATGATGTATAGACGAATGTGTTGATGATTGATGTTGATTCGAAGAATGATGAACATTTAAACTTGAAGAATTTGAAACATTCATTGCTGTATGATGTTGATGTGAATGCATCGGATGTATCGATGGATGATGATTTGAAGAAAAATTTACATTCATATTTGTATTTGGATAATGTGTCGATGAATGATTAGGATGATTTGTATGATTAGAATGATTATTATGATGATGAATATGATTTGATGAAGAATTTGGATTTGGATGATGCGGATAATTGAAAGGCATTGTATGATGCATTGATGAATGATGATGATGATGATGATGATTTAAAGATGTATTCGGTTGTATATTGCTACAATCTAAAGATGATAATGATAGAAAAAAAATAAGAAATTATTCAACAAATTATGCAATAAATTATTTTCCCATCAATACAAGGCAACGAAGAAAAAACAATTAAGATAAAATTTCCGAAAATAATTAAAAGGAAAAATATTTTCGAGAAGGATCATTTCCTATTTTTCATTTGGAAAAAAATTCAAGCATATTGTATAAGGTGGTTGATTGATTGATTTGATAATGAAATGAATGAAATGATATACATCTTCGGTTATCATTTTTCGTTTTTTTTGACCAAATCAAACAAACATTGATTTCTTTGCCAGAATAAATAAAATTTTACCAAAAAAAAAAAGAAAGATAAATAAATTTATGAGCAGTATCAAATCGTACTTTATTGTTTATGTTCATAAATGATGATGATTATCATGATAAAGGCGATTTATTTTTTATTTCGGGTAACGAAAAAAAAAGATGATAATTTTCAATGGTCGATCATTATTATTGATGAGATGATATTCTTCAAGTGAAAGAAAAAGACATCAGAATGAAGTAACGAAATTTAAAAAAAATTTCACCTTTATCATTTTTCGATTTCAACACTATTTAAATATTCCCTTTGATTAACTAGCTGATAATTTCATCATCATTTTTTTCAAAGTTAATTTTGTTCAGAATTAGAGAAGAAAAAAAAAATGAAAATTTATTTTTTCCTTCGATGAAAATAAACACATAATGAATCTAATGATGATCTGAAATGAATTGCTCAGTGATGAACAAACCGAAAAGCAAGAAAACTTGAATTTTTGTTTTTCTTTACCTGGCTAGTTTTTTTTGGTGACATTTTTATTGTAATTTATGATCACACAAGGTAATCATTATTATTACTACTGGTGATGATCATTATAATCATCATCAGTTATAGAACATCACAGGTAAAAAATCCGATTGATTCTTGATCTGACCAGATGTGTTTTTGCTTTTCAAACTTATGCCCACCGAAACCAAACAACCAACATGTTCATGTCATTTTTGTGATCAAACAATTTATCATTTTGTTCATTTCTCTCTCTCTCTAGCTTACTAGTTTTTTTTTCTTACTTTAAATCGATATTTGAAAAAAAAACGAAGAAAAAATTCATCCAAATAATCAAAGAAGAAGAAAAACACTTGAAGACATCAATTGAGATATGATAAGCTATATAAAATGCTATAAAAAAATTGATGAAGCACCAAAATTATGATCAGAATAATCGGGCTACTGAATTTTCTTATGATAAATCTTTTCTTTTTTTTTTTGTTGAAAAAAAAACCTGAAAGTTCTGAACATTAGAGATTTTTTTTTCTCGATATGAAATTGAATTTATGATCATGAATTTTTTAAGGATTCTGACCAATTGAAATGAATATATTAAAAAAAAACATTTCAAACAACAATAAAACAATAGTGCACGTTCAAAATTAATTAATTTACCTTGCGAAGTTTGATATTGTGAATTTTGTTGATTATTTTGATTATTATTATTATTATTTGAATTGGCTAAAGAAGCCAATGATGATGATGAAGATGATGTTGTATTGGATGCGGCAGTGGCGGCATTTTCCGATGATGTTGATGCTGTAGATGATGCTTGTTGTTGTTGTTGATGATGATGATGATGATGTTGGGCAGCTGCTAATAAATATGAATTTGTTGCTGCTGCTGCTGCTGCTGTTTGTGCTGTATAAGCAGCCGCTGCATGCATTGCCGGTAATGATGCTAATGCAGCCGAAAAACCATTCAATTGTTGACTGCCCATCTGTTTACGCCATCTTGCACGACGATTACTAAACCAAACCTATAGGTATACAACAAAAACACACAAATGAACATTGAAATAATGAAATTATTAAGATTTCAAATGAATTTTTTGTTTTGTTTTTGTTTCATTTCATTCAATTAGTTAATTAATTAATCAACAACTTTTCATTTGTTTGTTTATCCTTGAAAAAACAAACAAACAAACGAAAAGGTGTGCGTTTTGATGCACACATTATTTTTTCAATCAACCTTTTTTCATTATATGATTGGACAATGTGTTTTGTTCTTGATTCGAGAAAAATAAACACAGTTATTATTATTGTCTTGTTTTTTCTATGTAAAAAAACAAAACAAAACAAAATTCCTTTGATTAAACTCCTCCTTTTTTTAAGAAATTTTTAAATTCTACCTGTCTATCCTATCCCTGTCTATCCTACATGTGCAAAATTTGAATGATTTATTTTCTTCTTCTAACTAACTAACTAACTTTTTTTTGACTGATTGATTGACTTTTTTTCAAGTTGGATGAACGGCCAAAAACTTTTATCTTGTCTAGTATTTTTCTATTTGGCTGGAATAAAAAAGATGGTCATGGTATATTAATAACTTGTTGTTGTCCATCACCTTTTTTTCATCATAATCATCATCATCATCGATGTTTTTTTTCTTGAACAAAAAAAAAGGCTGTAAACATCAAGCAAAATCAATGATGATGATGATGATGATTATGATGGACATATTTTGGGTCGATCCTTTATTTTTTTCCACTTTTTTCTCTCTTCGTGCTTGTTGTTATTATTGTTATTATTGTGTTTGGTGGTGGTCGCTAACTATTTAATTATCAGGTAAATTTCTTTGTTGTTACCTGTTACCTGTTGTTGTTGTTATTGCCTAAATAATAATCACAAACGGTGTGTGTGTGTGTTTCTATTTTGGATATTTGACATATGACGTATCTAAAGTGTGTGTGTGCGGTCCATATTTTAGTTGCAAAAAAAAAACAATGTAAATTTTTTTTTTTAATAAAAAAAAGATTGTTCAATCACATTATCATCATTATTATCTGCATAAGTTTTTTTTTGTTTGGCCATCGATATGTAATACATCATCAGTTGGTGTGAAATGTTAAGTTTGAAAAAAAAACTACAGGATGACCTGTATGTCAAATTGCCAAGAATAGATAATTTTGAAGAGAGAGAGAAAGAGATACAAAACTTAATTTCAACTTGTCATGAACATCAAACGAAATTTTTTTGAAAAATTCGGCTTTTTTTAGCTTGAGATTCGTTGTAGCCGATGGCAAATTGTTGAATAAATGAAAATCATTTGTGCGTATGTGTTTGTGTGTGCGAAAATTCGTCATCGAGAATTCAAATTTATAAATTCTTTGATTGAATTTTTTTGTGATTAATTAACAGGTTTTTTTTTTTCATTGGCAATGATAATTAGCATCTTTTATTTGATCGATTGATCGAATAAAACAATCATTTAATTTATTATGCTGATTTGCATCAGTGTGTGTGTGTGTGTGTGTGGTAATCAGTCGGACAGTAGACAAATCGATCGATGATGAGATTTGATCTGATTTGATCTGATTTGATCTGATTTGTTATTGTTATCATTGACAAAACAGATCAGATTTTTTTTCTCTCTTTTCGTTCATTCAGGGCGTTTGATTCATTCCCGATTTGTTTTTTTATTGTATTGCGCGGAATTCAATACTCAGATCAAAGCAAAATAAAAAGATATTTGACCGATGGTCAAATTGAAATCAAAATTTTATTCATTTCATTCAATTCAATTCAATTCAATTGAAATGGATGAATGATTATCCAGTTTTTTTCCCCAATTGATTTGGCTTAAAGGCATATATTATTTATTGAATCTTTCATATATTCAAAATAAGTATTTGCTTGTTTGTTGTAAACAAAAAAAAAAACTTTAGGTATCGGATCGATTGATGATGATCGATTCTTATTATTCGATTTTGTAATGTATTTCGTGACCAAATGAATGAATGAATGAATGAATAAACAAAATAACCGAATGAAGCAAAGAATATTTTGTTGTTGTGGTTTGGAAAAAAAGGAGAGAGAGAAAAAAAACGTCAAACAAACGCCTGTTCACTAAAGAACTACCGATCTATCGATGATGATGATAATCATGTATATTATAACATGATGTTTTGGCAAAAATAAAATGACCACCACCATCATCATCATCATGATAATCATAATGATTATCATCGATATATTGATAAATATGAATTTATGATCAACAAAATTGTGAGGTGCGATTTTCAACAACAACAACAACAATAATAATAAAAAATCAAATTTTGATCGAGCTGTCGCGCGCGCGACAAGTAATTTCCCTTCACTCACTTACTGATTCAATCATTGGACAATAGCCCTATCAAATTAGTAGGTTCTTGTCGATCGACATCGGTCATTCATCGATGATGATTATGATGGTGTTGGTGTTGGTGGTGGTCCATTCTATACCTTTTTGTATACCTGGCTACCGTATGTTGTTAACAATTTTCTTTTTTTTTCACTAATTTTACAAGAAAATTATGACCTTTCAAACAAAAGAATAGAAAAAAAATCGGTGTGTTTGTGTGTGTGAATTGTAATGATTTTGATTTTGATTTTTTTTCCTGGATGGACATAAACATCAAGAAAAAAAGCCAAAAATCTTTCTTTCTTCTGTATTTTTCGTAAACATTATCATTATCTGTAACACCTTTTTTTTCAATTTGTAATTTGTAGTTTTTTTTCTGTAGCAAACACCTTCGGTTATTCAGATTTGTTGTTTGGAAAAAAGGAAAAAAAATTGAAATTAAAAATTCTGTCTTACCTGAACACGTGCTTCAGTTAATTTAGTACGTTGTGCTAATTCTTCACGTGTATAAATATCTGGATATTGTGTACGTTCAAATGCTTTTTCCAATTCATCCAATTGATGTGCTGTAAATGTTGTACGAGAACGACGTTGTTTACGTTTTAATGTTAAACCAGGTTCAACATCACTGGATTCACTGCCCGAATCATCTGCTATTTTTTTGTTTTGTTTTGTTTTTGTTAAGTAGAAAAAAAATTTTAAAAAAATTCCATTAAAAAATTGAAAAATTTTCAAACAAAAAAGTATCATAACAAAACAGCAAACAATTTATGATGCAACAACAACAACAACAACGATGGCAACAACAGCAACAACAATTTTGTTTCTGAAATATGATGTTTGATTTAAAAAGAAGTTAAAAGGAATTTTTGAAAATGATCCAACCCCAGATGACCATGAAAACCCGTGAAATAAAGGGTAGAAAATTTATTGTGTGTTTTCTCAAATCGATTTCAAGTGTTAAATTCTTTTTTTCTTTTTCTTTTTTGGGTGGAATGTAGATAAATCAGATCAACTATTTTAACATGATGATGACCAGTAGTTTCAATTAATCGAATGTTACGATAATTAGAAATAATTACACAGAATCATATTATTAAAGAGAAGCAAAAAAAAATGACATTTAGGAAGATATTAAAAAAGCGAACGAACGAACGAATGTCGTTAATCATTGAGTTCAATTAATTTTTGTTTTTTTTCACTGATTCCAAAAATGATGTCGTTGATATTAGAAGAAAGAAAAATCAACGACCAACAAGAAGAAATTTTGACAGATTTAAAATGAAATGAAAAAAAATTCTTTCAAATGATGCCTTGCATTCGAAAGAATAAGAAAAAAAT
This sequence comes from Dermatophagoides pteronyssinus, assembly GCF_027571235.1. Classification (NCBI taxonomy): domain Eukaryota; kingdom Metazoa; phylum Arthropoda; class Arachnida; order Sarcoptiformes; family Pyroglyphidae; genus Dermatophagoides; species Dermatophagoides pteronyssinus. The sequence goes on along the minus strand of NW_027461532.1, from coordinate 2,164,566 downwards.
ATATAATCATTTTCATCAGTAGCATCAAGCATTTGATGTGATCAATTGCTATAAATGATTTTTTTTTTTTTGCCTTTTCGAATTGATAAAATTCATTTTGTCGCTGTTTGTTTTTTTTTCGGAGGCCAATCGATCGCACTTAATGATCAAAAAAAAAGGTAATTTCAATTAGTACAAATTACATAATCTTTTTTCTTTCCTTTCATTTTTATCGGTCCGAATGAAAGAAAACGAAACAAACAACAAGTGAAAAGAAAAAAATTAGCCGACAAACAAAAAAAAAAACTATATTGGAAAATCTAAAATCACGATAAATAGCTGCCGCCAATTTTTTTTTGCCTATCTGTTCCATTCGCAAACACACATTTGATCAAGTGATTAATTGCCTAATTTAATTAAGAAATGACTATGTGAATAGACCTTTGATGTTATTGTTGTTGTTGTTGTTCACAAGATTCTAGTACAACATTTGAACATTTCCAAACAAATATTTTGTTGTTGTTGCTGTTTATCATTAAAAGATGTTTAATGTTTCAATGTTCGTTCGGCTTCATATTTTCCAATGTGGTTCATGTATTCATCAGTGTACAAATAGCACAAACACGTTTTTTACCGCCACGCAGCTTGCGTGCGGCTTATCTTCTTTTATTTTATTTTTTTTCTCTTCTTATTTGATCTTCATCATCATCATTTTTTTAATTAACAATTTTAGCCATGATTATATTACCAAATAAATGAGGTAAGAAATGAACGAAAGGAAAAATTCGGCAAAGGTAAATTCTTTATACAAACAATGTGATGTTCACACACACACACGAAGTGATTCCAACAAAAAAGATGATGCTTAAACAAACAAAAAGGAACAGGTAAGATATTGGCAGAAAACAACCAAACAACAACGAAAAATCAGATCAACCAAAAAAAAGTTTATTTGTTCCATTTGAAAACACACACACATTAATCTGAATTGAACTAATCTGAAAAAATCAAATTTTTTTCTTTTTCAATTTAAGAAAATGACTTAATCTATCTATAATCATCATCATTTTTAAATGACTGAATGCAGCAGCAACAACAACAGAAAAATTCAATTTTCTTTTTTTCTCCAACAACAACAACAAAGAGATAACAATAACAATGAATGAATGATGACCATTCTTTTTTTTTGTCTAACTTTACCCGAACAACAACAACAACAGCAATAATATAATTCAATTTGAATTCAATTTAAGGAAAAAAGAAAAAAAGAAGGAATTTAAAATTCAATTCACAATATTTGCAGGTTTCCCATCATCATAATCATCGACATACAATGTCTCAATTTGATGTCATTGTGTAAGTCTATATGATAATAATAATAAAATTCAATTTTTAGATTACTTTTGTGAATTGTAACAATGTAAAATCTTTTTATTACAAAAAACAGCGAACAATGAACAGAAGCTAAATTAAGTAATTATCACAGTCCATTCAACAACAACAACAACAACAAATTGAACAATGAATCTTGTGTGTGTGTTTGAATCTAATTGGGTTATAATAGTGTATTTGAAACAAAACAAAATCAAGCAACAACAACAACAACGGAAATCAACGGATACAACAACAAAAACAACAAAAATCAAAGTTTTTCTTGAAAATTCTGAATAATAAAATAAAAAAAAACGATTTTTTTGAGATCTTTTTCCTCATCATCATCATCGTTGCTTTCAATTATTATTCCATTCAATGATGATGATGATGATGATGATCATTGAAAGCATAAGAAGCAACAACAACAACAAATTGACCAAAATGACATGTTGGTATACAATTAATTTCCCATTAGATTTAAACTTTGTTGTTGGCATTGTTGTTTTGTGACATATATGATGATGATGAACAAACACACGCACTTATGTTTAAGGGATAATAAAACGCCCAATCATCATCTTTATTACGATGATGAGAAAACACAGAACTTTCAATAATGATAGCTTATGAGCAATCTGAAATGATATGATCACTGATCATCATCATCAGTATTCAGTTGAGCTTTTCAGATGTTATTAACAATGATGATGATGATGATGATGGTGGTGGTGGTGGAAAATAGAATATGAAAAAAAAACATCATCAACACGTTTGTTTTCAGGTGTTAATAGCTTTTAAAAAAGCCAAATGAAATGCTTTTGCAAAGCAATCAAAATGATGATAATTAAATGATGGCTCAATCTTTTTTTTTGCTACTAATAATATTTGGTCAGGTTGAACAAGATTTACCTATAGGTATTCTTTTTTCTCAAAATCAATGTTGGAAATAAAAAACTCTTTTCCATTATCTTTGTATTGACACGCTAAATGTCAATTGAAAAAAATAAAAGAATGTGGACATAGAAAACACTAGCCTTTCTCACATTTGAAGAATATTTTTCCTTCTATTGTTTCCGGATTTTTCATTCAAACAAAATTTAACGAAAAAGAATGTATTGGAAAAAAACAAACAGAAAAGATAGATCCGAAAAAAAAAGAAGAACAAGAACAGATCACATCTATTGTCACGCGATCTTCTTTGATCATAAACATCATCAATTTTACAGTCCAAATATTTCAAGGGTAAAATCATCATCATCATCAAACTATTGATTGGATGTCATCCAATGATGATGTTGATGATTATGATGGAGAAAAAGAAAAACATCTTCAGACATATAATAAAGTAGAAAAAACATCTGAAGCTATCATCATTGATGATTGAACATCAGATGTCCAAATTTTCATTCATTCATTCATTCATTCATTGTAGGCAAAACACTTGACCACACACAAACACTACACTGCCTGATAGAATAAAACTTTTAGCATCTTCTTTGAATATATCCGCCTATAATATGTGTGTTCGTGTGTCGACAATTTGATGGGTCATCATCATCAACATCATGATCAAATAAGATTTTGGACCACAGGATTCGATCAACAACAACAACAACAAAAAATGAATGAATGAACGAAAAAAAAAAAAAATGAGAAAAACTATTCAAACACATCTTTGATTGTATTGAATTTGAATCTGATTGCAAGATGTGCAATGTGTCTATAATCGAAAGAAAATGATAAAAAACGATCAAAATCGAGTGATCAAGATCGACACATTTAACGCAATTTTTTTGTTCTTTGACCGCTCGTTCGCATTTTCATTTTTCGTGACTCAATCTATCTTTGATTGAATTTCAAATAAACACACACACACACACACACAACAGAGAGAATCTTCATAAATCAATATGTGTTCGATATTTGATTTTTCTTATTTTCATTCGATCATCATCATCATCATCAAATAATGAAAAGATTAACCGACCATCATGATGATGATAATATGAATGTTAAATAGGTAAAAATTTTCTGAATTTTTTTTTTTGTTGAACCTATCATATGTCTTCGTGTCGATCGATCAATTCAATCTGAATTGGTGAAATTTGATTGGTGAAATTTATCATTTTTGTTTTTCCCGACAAAAATGAGAAGCCATCATTATTATTAAATGATCTGCCACACACAAGTAATAAAGGTGATTGACGCAAATAGAGAAAATGACAAAATTAATTGAAAAAGAAAGAAAGAAACATCCCTAATAATTAAAAAACGATTGATTTCGATTCTTCCAATCAATTGATTTTCTCATTCTAGTTTTAGTAAATTGAAAAAATCTTTTTCTCCCTTTCGGTTGCGTTTTTTAAATCAGATTCCAAAAACCAAACAATTTTTCTAAATCCAAAATATAAATAAAAATGGATTAGGAACTTATTTGGTTCCTGTATTTATCATCATTATTGATTGATTACAATCAACCAAAAAACAATCATCAAACATTTATTCAGGGACCTTACACACACAAACACACACACAGAAGGGTCATAGTTCGCGGTCAAGGTATGTGTGTGTTCGTTTTTTTTTCTAATTCTCATTTCTCATGCTGATTTTCTCATCATACAATCAACCAACCAACTACACAATCAACCAAACAATCAAACAAAAAAACCAGGATCAATTGTGTGTGTTTGTGAATATAAAACGAAATGAAATGAATGAGTGTCCATGCATTTTAAATCGATTTGTCGCAGCTGTTTACAAAGTGTTTCTTTCTCTTTCTTTCAAATCAAAAAACCAAAAGAAAAAAAGAAATCCGAATAAGAATTATGCAAGTCATCATCTGAACTAATACAATGTTTTTTTCTTCTCCCCTAACACAAAAAAAACAAAATTTTTATGGAAAATCCGATTATCATCATTGAATTCATTCAGATTTATTTTCATTCATTCATTCTACCTATCTAAACTCTGTCAATGATGGAATTTTTTTTTTGACAATTTTGTTTGTTCCCTACACAGATAATTATGTCACTATAAACCTGTTGCACAACGATTTTTTCTGTTTTGTTTCATTTAGTTGTTGTCATTGTCGCTGTTGCTGCTGTTGTTATAAGTCAAATCAATTTTTAAAAAATTGTCAAAAAATCATTGATTGATTTGTTTATGAAAAAAAAGAAAAAATCAAGTTGAACGGAAAATTATGGATTATTTCTTTGGGCTATTCTGTTTTGTTTTTTAAAAGTTTTTAAAATATTCGTGCAATGATAGCATGCAAAAAGAGAAGTTTCCTAGAAAAAAAAATTCCGGTAAAGTTTCTCTAGATAGAAATTTCCGAGAAACAAAATTTGAAATTGTAGAATTTGTAGAATCGAATGATGAAACAAACAAACAAACAAACAAACACACTCACATTCATTTTTAAAGCTTAAAGAAGATCCAAGTATTCCATCGATTGAATGTTTATGTTGTTGTTGTTGTTGTTGCTTATTATTGTTGTTGTTGTTGTTATTCATTAATGAATGAATATTATCTTCATCATCATCATCTTCATCATTATTATTCTGTTGCAGAATTCTATGGCTATTTTGATTATGATTATTATTATAAGATGATGATGTTGTAACTAAATCATTACTATTTTCATTATTATTACTACTATGATTTAAATAATAATTATGGTGATTATAATTCTGATTCTGATTATTATTATAATTAAAATTATTATTATTATTTATATTATTTATAATATTAATATTAGGTCCACGTAATAGCCTACTAATTGATGATACTGATGGTGCTGTTGTACGATCACATAAACCTTCTTTTATTAAACGATCACGTATCTCCCATGAAAAGATACCTGGATTATCTTTACGATATTCTTCTATTCTTTTTTCAATATCAGGTGTTGCAACACGTGGTTTTGAACCGCCAATTACACCGGGTCTTATTGATCCGGTTTCCTAAATTAAAAAAAAATTCAAAAAAGAAAAATATGAAAAGAGAAACCATGAGATTTGACATTTTTATCATGATCATTATTATAATCCAAAATTGAAATAAAGCCAAACCAGTGGCTAATAAACTTGGCCACAGATGAGAAAAAAAAAAAGAAATTATATTGCTTGTCACTAATCTGATCAAACCAAAATCTACTTGAGCGGATTTGATTTGAATTTTTTTTTCAAAACGTTTTCTTTTCCTACCAATTTCAGTGATTTAAACTGGAAAAGTTTCGGTTATTTCGGTTTTTCAACAAATGAAATTAAACTAAATATACCAGGATTTAATTTTATTGTTTTGTCTTTCCTTTTTGATCAAAAAAAAATGTCGGTTGTGAATGAGAACTTGAAAGCTTGATAACTGTGAATTTATTGAAATGTAACATTGTGAACACAATTGAACATTGTGACCACAAAATTACAAACATTTTGTTTTCTGGGTCCCCCGTGTTAATCAGATTATCATCATTGAATTGAATTCAATTCAATTCAATAGAGAAAATCTTTTTTTGAAACCAGATTATCTAATGACGATGAAAATCATAAAACTAATCTTATTTTCTCTGTTTTTTTTTGTTGTCCTGGTTTTTTTTTGTTCGACTGCTACTTATCGTCATTTTTCATTCGATCGACGGAAATTCAATAGTTTCATTATTCATTGATTGATTGATTGATTGATTGATTGATCGATCACTAAATGATTGATAAATAAATCTTACCTGATAACGATTCAATATTTTTGATACACAACCATGTGATACACGTAATTGTCTTGATATAACACATGGACGTACACCGGCTGCAGCTAATTCAACAATTTTTAATCGTACATGATTCGGTAATGGACGACCATTTATGAATACACCACCCAATTGATTTACTCTTCCTTGACCTAAAATGAGAAAAAAAATAGTGAGAAAAAAAAACAAAATTTGAATGAAAATTTTTCATAGAAAAAAAAACGTATCATTTTTAAAAATTATTAAACGTTCAATTAGAATTGTAAAATTTCAAGTCAAATTTTAGAAGAAAAAAATGGACAATTTGCAATAATCAAAAAAAAGAGGCCATTTTTTTCAATTCATCTGTTGATTATCATGAAATAACAATAAATTTATGAAAATAAAAAACATTCGTGATTTATGGCTAGAAAACAAAAAAAACACCTGAGATTCAATCAATCATTAATCAATCGGCAAAAAAAACAACTATCACAGAGAAACAAAAAATAGGATATACAAATTGCAAAATAACGAAAACAGAAACACTTTCTACATATGTATTTTATATGTGAAACAAAAACAAAAAAAATTGTTTATTCATTATAAACATGATGATTATGAATAACAACAACAACAACAACCAGATATGATGATCATCCATAAATTTCAATCATGTTAAAACATGATATGATAATTGTAGTTATTAAGTGTGTGTTGCTTATGTGTTTGTTGTTTTTTCACTTGTAAAATGTAAACAACAAAATTAAAATTCATCAAACATGTGAAAACATGATCAAAATCAATCATTGAAAAATATGATGATGATGAAGATATGAAGATTTTTTTGATTCTCAAACTGAAACTCAATACGGAAATGTTAAAATGCCGAAAAAGAAGAAGAAGAAAAACATTGTCATTGACAAACACAGCATAAACAGATTTGATTTCTTTAAATGACTTTTTGATGATGACTTTTTTGATTAATTAATTTCTTTTAATTACTTGGGGAAAAAATTGATTGATTGATTTGATTGGATTGGATTATACACTTTAAAACAACAAATATTTACCTTGAAATGGATAGCCAAACAATGGCCGTATATTTAATGACATTTTTATATTTGTCAAGTAAAGTTGTACTTGTTGATGATTTTTTGGTGTGAAAAAAAATGAAAATATGTTGTTTACATAGAAAGATGAGATCTTTATAAGATTTAATCAAATGAATTTAAACAAAAATTTCACATCCATATTGATTGCAGTAGGATAAAAACATCAACAGAAGAAACAGAAAAACTTGGGTACCACAAAAACAATTTTTGTAGAACTTTGGGCCCTTGAAACACAGTTTTGCACACACACACATAAACAAATTAAAACCAAAACCAATTTACTTGATAAGATTATTTGAATAAGCATAGAAATGCACAAACACGAATCGATTTTGGAAAAAAAAACAAAACGACAAAACAAAATGACAAACATCAACACTATGTGTTTAGATTTGAAGAGAATTTTCACAAGAGAAAGAAGAAAAAAAATATCTATTTATTTATCTGAATGGATAACACACATTGACACATTGGAAATTCAACGATAAAAAAATAAAATACAGTTTTGTTCAGGATCTTTTACGGTGATGATGATTCTTGTCGATAACTTTTGTGATTAAAAAAAATTTGTAAAATTTTGTACACTTTTTCTTCTTCTTGATGATGATGATTTGTTGCATATAACATAATTTCACAGATAAAAATAAGCATAGAAAATTTGTGTTGAATGTGGAAAAAAACATCAACAACAAAATAAAATAGGGCGGAGTTTAAATTCTGACCAATTGTTTTTTACTGTTGTTGTTGAAAGAGTACCGGATTGGATTCTATTTCACCTAGGCACCACCTACTTTTTTATTTGTCTGTTATATGTATAGTAGTGATGTGTATATGTTGTTCATGCTCCGCCTTTTTTTCCTGTTTTCAAGCATCAATTTTTAAATAAAAAAGGCGTTAACCTTAAATCTAATTGGTTATGGTTGTTTATTATACAATGAATACATACTCAAAACAACAACAACAAAAAAGATTCATCAATAACGATCAAAATGATGATGATGATGATAATAATGTTAGGCAAAGTATAAAGAGTCTGTGCAACAAAAAAAAAAAACAAAAGGCTAAAATTAATCTGGATTTTTTCTTCTTCTTTCATTTTTCTTGAATCATTAATTCAAAAATAATCAACCAACCAACCAAACAAGTCATCATCAATTTAGCAATTTCGTATAGGCTAAAAGAGGGAGAGAGATCTCATCATTTTCGCAAAGAAAATGCCAAACAAAAATCAAAAAAAAAAAAAAAAACTAAATGAGAAAAACAACAACAAGAAAAAAAATTGCTGATTTTGCCCGAATTTATTCTATTTTTAACCAGAAACTTCTATCATCATGTTCAATTCTTTTGGGTAAACAACGAACAAACAACAACAACAAAAAAAAACATATTTACACCGACACCACTTGAATAGCTAAAGATGAATTAATGATCATAATTCAACAATCATGATGATGATGATGATGATGAGACAACAGAAAAATAATTTTCATTTTATCATCACTAATAATCGTACCGAAACCAAAAAACTAAACAACAAAAAAAAAAAGAATGGAATTAAAATTTTGTTTTTTTTTCTTGTAAATGGAATTCTGCTTTTGTTCTGCTATATTCGCACGTTAATACCATTGATTCAATGGATGAATGTGAAATGTGAAAATGAAAAAAAAACAAAATTAATGATTTTCATTTTTAAAATCATCTTTAAAAATCACATTATGTAATGAAACAATGTGGATGTAGATTTACATTTTGTTTTCACTCTCAAACACAAATTATTTTGGGAAAAAAGTAGGCGTAGCTAACTCATCTATATAATCAATATATCTGTCTGTGTGTGGAAAACAAAGGGGATATAATTTTGGGAAAGAAAAAAAGTAGGAGGATCGTTAAGAATGATAATTTAACAAAGGAAAAAAAAACATTCAAATGAACTAATCAGATTTTGTTTTTTCAAATATTTCAAGCTTGTCAATAGTATTGTTGTGCGATTGATTCACACTTTTGTTCAACAACAGGGGAAAAAAATCATCGTTAGCTACAGCCAAAAAACAAAACAAAACAAAACAAAATTCAAACCATAGAACAGTTACATTAATGATTGGCAATCATTATTAATCATAATCAAACAGCTGCTTTGATTTGTTGGATAGATGGATGGATGGATGGTTACATAGATACACACACACAGAAACAACACGAAACAAGACAGACAATTGTATTTTTGCGATTTCAATGTTATGAAAAAGAAACAAAAAACAAAATTTACCTGTCATAATTTTCAATTCAAATATTTGTTGTCGCTGTTGTTGATAATAAATCTGAATAAATGATTTTTTTCCATTCTCCCTCTCCCTCTCAGTCATTTGTTTTGTCTTGTTTTGTTTCTGGAATGCCATTTTCAATCAAAGAAACATTTGTCAATGAAATTAAAATGATGCTGAAGTGTTTTTTCTATTGAAAAAGATCAGATATGATTAATAATTTGAAAAAAAAACAGAAATTTTTCAGAAATATTCCAATCAAAGGTAGTTATCAAAATATGAAATTCATTCGAAAGATCAAATAATGATAATCAAATCGATGTTTGAAATTTTGATTTAATTTAAAGGAGAAGAAGAAGAAGAAGAAAACAGTGGCAAAATCAAATTCCATGTTTTTTATCGGGTTGTGCAAGAAATGTTTTTTGCACCATCAAATACACAAATAACCGAATAATGTCGAATCGAATGAAAAATGATTCGACAGAAAACAGAAAACAACAAACAAAAATAAACATTCAAACTGATAATAATGATAATTTAATTCGCGCAAATGTAAAATTGAAATTTTCCATATCTAAATCGGTTTTTTTTTCCTGGATACGGTTTGTATTTCAACAAAATTTTTGATTCGTTCTCTCTCTCTCTTCCTGCATTCGTTCATATCTAAAAAAACATAAATTTTGTTGTTGTTGTTGAAATAAAATAATGTTTTGATCGTTCCACCATTGCTTTATCACCGTGTCTCTGTCTCCCCCGAAGAAAACCGATTGATAATTATTAAATTTACATCCTAATTATCAATCTTAATTAAATCATTATAATGAAAAAAAATCAAGACATTAAAGAATTTTATCTGAAATTCACTTGAGATATGTTTTTTGTGAAACAAAATGAGAGTGAGAAAGAGAAAAATGAATTACACCTTGTGCACACAAGGGTACACAAACATACTTGTCATAATTTGACTATTTTTTTTTGTTTTTGTTCACATGTCATTTAACCTGTCATTTTTCATTATGGATCATTTTGTTTTGTATGTTCCAAAATCTGTTTGTTTTGACATTTTGATTTTTGTAATTGTCATTCAAGATTGACTTTTGTTTTGTTTTGTTTTGTTTGTCAATAATTAAGCGAATGACAATTCAAAATGACAAAAAACAAAATGATTTTTTCAATCTGATTTCGCGAGAAAGAAGAATGTTTCTTGTTGTTGTTGTTGACAAGAAATGACAACAATCAATTGGATTTAGATAGTTTTTTTTTGGTTGTTTGGATGAAACAAATGAAATGATTTTTCTTTTCTCACTCCTATCCCAAAAAAGAATCGATCGATCAATCAATCAATCAATCCACAAAAAAAATTGAATTATTACACATAAATGATGAATATATATCCGTTTTTCTTTGGTTGTTTTTTTTCACGAAATTCGTTACGAATCAAATTGAATTTTTCCTGCTTGGTTGTTATGACCATGGTGGTGGTGGTGTTAATGAGAAATATTTTCATTTTAATTTTTGATTCCAATCGTTCAATGTTATGTCGAATGTTATCTCCGTTGTTGTTGTTTCAGTTACCAATAACCAGTTACCACAACAGACACACACACACACAGATTGTGAAGGATTCAATGTTTTTAGGTTTGGGCTGTCATCATCATCACTAATGTCTATTTTCTTTCAATGATGACAACCAGAAATCTCTATCAATCATCAATGACAATTAATGTTTGCTTTGGTTTGTTTGGTTTGGTTTTTTTTCGAAATTTGAAAGCTTTTACAATGAAATTATTTATTATTTAATAATTAGATTTTAAACATCCTTATTATCATTGGAAAAAAAGCCCAAAATTTCTAATCAATCATTGAACAACAAAAACAACAACAACAAATTGAATTTGTTTGACTTGTTGTTCAATTGATAATTTAGAAATAATGATTAAAAGATCAAGATGTTCAACATGAACATGAAAAAAAAAGAAAACAGGTGTGTGCTACCTGCTTCAAATTTAATGATTTTTAATCTGTTTTTGTTGAAATTGTTTTCCATTATTATCATTTTCTCTTTGATTCATCAATCGATGAATCAAATGATGATGATTTTAAAATAGAATTCAATTTATTTTTTCAAAAATCAAATCAATCATCATCAGATTGATGGAACTCAATCCAAACAGGTAAAATTGAATTAAATTAAATTGAATTGAATCGTGAAGAAAATCAATGAATGAATGAATGAATGAATGAAAAAATATTCCAAACGTTAAACAAGAATCATCCGGTAATCAATAATTGACCATAGTGATCAATAATCATCATTATTAGATGATGATGATGATGATGAGTTCCATAGGGACCATTATTGAAAAATGTTAACCACCAAAATGAGAAACCAAAAGGTGTAAATTGAAAATGTTTAACACTTGACCACACACACACACAGACCGTAGGGAGAAAAATTCAATCAATCGATCGATCGATCAGGTCAGGTCAGCAAGAAACGATTTGATTCAAGAAAAAAAAAACAAAATAGATTGAAGGTAATCTTTCCCTAACCAAACCAAACTTGAAAAATCATTAACCCAGTACAACAACAACTGGAAATAAAAGTCAATTAAGATCTAATTATAATCAAAAAAAAAAAAAAATATGTTTGTCTTGATGTAAGTGTTATTCATGATGTGTGAGAAAATTTTTTGGCTTTTCAAAAAAACCTCAAAATATTTCACCTATGGAGGTCTTTCAGTGTTAAAAGTCAATTAAATTAACAATAACAACAACAAAGTTGTGACGTATTTTATCATCATCATCATAGACAGAAAGCAAAAAACGTGAACACGAAAATATCGAAAAATTAAATTTTCGGACTTCCAGTCTGTAAGGTCATCATCATTGACCACAGATAAAAAGATGATCAAGGAAAAAAAAAGATCAATCAACGTGTTTGGTGTGTTACATCGATTCTATCCTCTTTGTGTGCGTCGGTATCGATGAATTTTTTATTGAAAAAAGTTTGAACAAACAAACACAGAAGCGTGAATGAATGAATGAAACCATGATGATGATGACCACCCAGATAACAGATTTTTTCGATAATAAAAAAAGAAAATGATACAAATCTGTTCTGTTTGATGTGTGTAGAGAATATTGACAAATTCTTCTTTTCTTTCTTCTTTTTTTGTTCAAAAATCCCAATTTTTTTAACATGAAAAAATCAATTGATTTATTGCCTGAAATTGGTTTGCCTTTCAGTGTGTTTCTAACGATGATTATGATCGAATAAATCTTGTTTTACATTGATTTAAAAAACATAGACAAATGACAAACGACAAATACTTTAATCAAATATATCAAGAGATATTGTTCAATGAAAAATTTACAGATTTTCTTTCTTTCTTTGGTTAACGAGATTTGTAACAAATGTTAGTGATGATAATGATTGTCATTGTTATTGTTGAGTAAATATTGATACAAATCTAAACCTGAAGAGTGCGGCGAACAAATTTGGCTAACCAAAAAGTAAAAAAAAAGATGATCAAAGATTTTGGTTGAATTTCTTTTTTGTTGCGGATTTTCAAATCAAATCAAAAAAAAACCGGTGAAAATTTTGTTTACACATGAAAAAACACGTATTTTTCCTTTTAAACGAACCACCGAATGATTATTGTAATGACGATAATCATTTAAATCCAAAGAAATAACAACAGGAAAAACAAAAATCAAACAAAAAAAATCAGGGTACAAAGATTATTTGATCATTGATTTTTTAAGGGAAATCTTTTTTTTAAAATACTTATGATTCACATGACGCCATCTATCGATTGGTAATATAGACCAGAAAAAATCATTTCCCAAAACTTTTGAGGATTTTTTAATTTTTAAAATAATTTTAAATTTTATTTATTCTTTGTTGTTTTAAATGAAAAAATAAATGAACATTCCCCCCCAAAAAAGAAAATCAATTGATAACATATTTGAAACTACAATCATTTTCTTATTTTTGTTGTTTAAAATGCTTAAACTTTAACATTTCGATAGTGTGGGGGGAAAAAGAACCAAAGAGATATGAAATTAAATGTAATTTTGTTTTTCGAAATTATAAATTTGAACAAAAAAAGAAAAAATTAATTTACAAGAAACCAAAGAAACAAAGAAAAGAATAATAGAATGGGCACAGATTTTTGTTGAAAATTATTTAAATTGTTAATTAAAGACTAACACACACACAAAAGATTATACACGAGATTGTTGATTGTTAATATCCAAAAAATTGAATAGAATCAGATAATCAAATATAAGAAGATGATAAGAATATTTTTTTTTGTATTTGAATTTGAACAACAAATTATAATGTGATGTATGTGTGATGTGTTTGTTTGTGGGAAGAGATGTGATGTGATGATCAAATTAGAATAAAATGTAAAATCTTTTATCTTGAGAGTGTTTAAGTGTTAATTTGTTTTTGTTTTGTTTGTGCAATTCGTAAATTAATTTTAAAAAAAATATTTGACACAATTGAAGAGAGCAAGCAAAAAGAATCCAATATTCAAATTCATATTCATTGATAAGGATATAGGATTCTGAAATGAAAAAAAACAAAAGAAAAAAAACAAACAATCAAAAATTTGCTAACTGATTAAATGGATTATATATGGGGGGATTATCATGTTATTTATGTGGACATTTGTTTTGCTTTGTTTTTTTTTGTGAGGGGCTGTTCATTTGTTTGTTTGTTTGTGTGTGTTCCAAAAGGCTCTAAGGTGTTGTTTTTGTTGTTGATGATGATGATGAAATGTTTATAAATGGTGATGAACGTAATTGTTGTTGTTGTTGTTGTGTCGTTGATGAATGATTATGATGATTATGATTAATATTTTGATTTTGATTTCGATGATGATTATGATTATGTCTTCCTGGACCATTTGGTGATGAATGTTGTTGACTTGAATTATTAAATGTTCGTTGTGGTATTGATGATGATATATCTTGTTGATTATTTGTTGATAATTTTGAAAATTGTAATAATGCATCGGGAAAATTCGGTGGTGTTGCCGGTGTATTGGCTGGTGTACACATCTGATACGAAGTGCGAAAAAGGATAAAAAAATTCAATTCAATAATTTTTCTCAAATTCAATTAAAAAATTTACCTGAAAATGATTATTACCATGATGATGATGTACAGAAATTGGTGAATCTTGTAAAAATATACTTAATGCAGTCTATTTTGAAAATGAAAATGGAAAAAAATATTTCCGAAATCAAAACATAAACAAATCATTATTGAAATTTACCTCAAATTGCCAATGTGCAGCCTGTAATAATTGTTTAGCTTGATCATGTGCACATCCGGCTGCAACAACAAATTGATTTATCATCACTTGTTCACGTAATGAATCCATTTTTTCATTAATCAACATTTGATTTTCTACAATAGAAAAATTTTGCTTTTTTAGAAAATTCTGACCACCAAAACACCTATTTTAAAGATGAAAATCAAAACAAAAAATTCCAAAAAAAATCGAACAAATTTTTTTTCACTTACCGTGTTTAAAACTTGAAAACAAAACAAAAAAATCAATTCGATTTTCGATTACCACTCATAAATATGACGAAAAGACATTCAACAACAAAAATCAAATGAAAAAAGAAAGCTCGTTTTGTATTTGTTGATGGTGTGGTATTGATATTCACCAATGTGACATACACACATATCACACTGATAATGATAATGATGATGATGATGATGATACAACAAAAATCAAAATCAAAATTAATTTTGAAGAAAAAAAGCAATGGATTTTTGTTTTGTTGTTTTTCGCACGTTTTTTCAACAAAAAAAAGTGTGTGATTTTAATAAACGAAAAAATTTTGAGTTTGGTTTTTCTTTTTCTAAACTTATTGATTAAAGGAGAAAAAAAAACGTAACAAACAAACGCACACCGATGATTTTTGATTTGTTTAAAAAGGCAATTAAAGTGAAGATTATAATTTGATTTTAGTTTTTATTGAATGATGATTTGCGATTGTAAACACACACACACTTGATAAATCATTATTTTTCGTTTAACATTTAGAGGAAAAAGAAAAAAATGATGAAATTGAAAATGGAAAACAAAAAAACGTTTCAATTCATCATTTAATATCAAAATAACAAAATAGGAAAATTTATATACAAAAAAAATAACAACAACCAAAATGCTGTTTGTTATTGTTATTGTTGTTGTTGTTGTTGTTGTTAGTGATGATTGTTTGCTGATTAACTATTTTATTAACCACTACCAAATTTTTTTCGATCATAACAATAACAAATGTTTTTTTTTTTTTGTTTTTTTGTTTTCTGGTATAGTCACAATTATTGCCGTATGCCTGATCATCCACGCCTTGCTGTTTTATGTTTGCAAAAAAAAAAAAGAGTTTTCTTTCTTTTTTTATCAATTGTGACTATAACTTTATCCGTTTGTTTTTGTTTTTGTCGTTGGAAAAAATATGTTTTTTCGTTCTTTCTTCTTTTTCTTTCATTCATTCTCTTTTCCTCTCAACTTTGTATGCGACGATGATGATAATAATGATGATGATAATGAAAATGATCAAAACAAAATGAATCCATATGGATGGATGGATGTGGAAAACGAAAACAAAAAGAAAAATTTTGATACCGCTACTATATATATGTTTGGAATGTTTTTCAACCACTACATTTGGTTTCCCAAAGGAAGAGAAAGAAATGACAACAAAAAATTTTTTTTTTTTGAATTTCATTTTGGATTCAAATTCATTTGGACATGGTAATATATTTTTGATAATACCGCGGTATGAACAACAAAATATACAGTAGACATTAGTAAACAAAAAAAAAAGGATAGCCATTTAGATTTTGATCCAAATATTTAACTAAATTGTTTTTTTTTTTATTTCATTTTGTTGACGTGACTTTCCATTCATTTATCATCATGAGATATCTTCTTTTTTTTGTTTTTTGATTGTGAGAAAATTTTGGATGATAATATGGAAGAAACATTTTTTTTTTGATGCACTATCACCATCATCAATTATCATCATTTTTGTCACAAGATTATGAATTTTATTATCTCTCGATCGAAAAGCCAGCACACGTGTTTCCGATGATATGTTTTCCGATGAATCAAAATTGCCAGGAATCAATCCATTTACCTCGGAATCAATTTTTTTTTATTGAATTCAATTAACTGCCACCAAACACAGAATTCAGTTAGTTAGATAACTTTTGGATTACAGCATCGTTTTTTGGTTCTTTTTTTTTGTTTTGTTTACATTTATCCATTATGTCGACGATTAGAATGAATTTCTATATAATTTTCTAATTTCAAATGAATCCAAACAAAAAAACATTATCCGAAATACCACTACTAAACGGTGGAAAAACAAAAAACATCAATTTTTTTCAAATATTTTTCTATTTTGACCATTCTATCAAAACTATGACAAGAATAAGTCGATATAGTTTTTTTTTGTTTAGAAATATTGAACATTGCTTTTGTGTGTGTGTTTGTGTTAATTAATTAATCAATTAACACACCACACACACACACAGCCAGCCATTGACAAGCTTGAGTCGCGCTTTTTAGTTTGTTTGTTTGTTTAAAAAAAAACTTGCTCAGTTTGATTTTTTTTCTTTGCTCATCATTATCGTTGATTACACAATAATTCTGATTAATGATGTTTTTTTGGGAGAAAATAAATTTTTTTTAACCCCCTTCTCCCCCTTGTTATTATACATAGTGGTGGCAGTGTCTGTGTCTTAATTTTTATCGATTTTTTTATTAAATTCTACAGTTTTCTTCCTGTTAACAACCAAACGAAACAGTTATGCAAAAACAAAAGAATTGAAAATTATTCCAATCGATTTATATTATAAGTAAAATAATTGGAAACATAGAATCGAATATAAAGAATCATTCATTCAATTGCCAAATGTAAATCATCCTGTTGTACATTTGTCAATCATTGATCGTTTAAGTGTTTCCATGGTGTTTCTTCTTTTTTTCATAAAATAAAAATGACAACAACAATAACAAATCGATCAAAAATTATTACAAGTTGAATTTTTTTTTCTATTGTTAAGAATATTTTGTTTCAAAAAAAACTTTGGTTGATTTCTTTTCTTTTTCCGTTCATCAACATCAATAGGCTTGTAATTTTTTTCAACAAAATCATCAATAATCAATCTACAAAAGAAAAGAATTTCAAAACGAAATTTTTAAAACAAAAAAGTGAAACAAAATTCATTCAGTTTAAAAATCGGGAAAAAAATTTTTTTGCCGACAATCGATTCTTGTTTATTTTTTCGCACCGAAAATCATAATCGATAGTATCGAAAATTTGTTCATAAATTTTTTTTTGTTCGTAACCGCCGCTCATAAAAATTAAACCACCACCGCCACTATTATCGTATACTTCTACTCTTTCTACTATCGACTACTACTACTACCATCATAACATTATTCATTTCTCAAACACACATCGAATTTTCTTTATTTTTTTTTCCATCAATGATTCGTCCATCATCAATGATCACCATTTATAATCACCATCATCATTATTAATTAAGATTTTGTTTTTTAAAAAAAATGAAGAAAAATTTTCATTTGTTTTTTATAATTGAAATTTATTCAACAACAAATTAAAAGTTGGCTCATTTTCATTATCAAATGATTCTATTTTCGATATTTATTTCAAGAATTGTGTCAACATTTTGTTTGTTTGTTTTTTGTTTTGCACATAATCAAAAAAAATATAGCAAATCTAAATGTATCCATCCAAAAAAAAAGTCTCATTAACAATTGATGAATAAAAATAGAATCGAATCGGATTGAAAACCAAAACCAAAAGAGAAAGAGAAAAAAATTTTCTTTTTTAATATATAAAACCAGGTTTCTTTCATTCTTTTCATTTCACTAAGCCACATATATTATAATCTAAAATATCGAAAAACAACAACTGATCTGATCCGAAAGAAGAAAGATTTTTTGTTTTGTTCCATTTCTTTGTTTTGTTATGTTCAACACACAAAACAACGAATGAAAAACCATCCTCATCATCATCATTGTCATACGAAAAAACAATATTTAAAAAAAAAATAAGTGAGCAAGAGAGAAACGGAAAAAAAGTCCATCGAAAATATGTTTGTTTGTTTGTTTTTTTAAATTTACTCTCGACTTTTTTTTATTATTTTGATTGATTGATTGATTGATTGATATGAAAACAACAACGATGAGCAATATTATTTTGCAAATAACAACAACAACAACAACAAAATTCTAAAATAAATCTTGAGCAAACTCGATTATATATTGAAAATATCCAATTGAATTGAATCGAACACAAGCAACAGATCAAGTTTGCATCATCCATTTTGTTGATTATCCTCTTCTTCTACCCCATCATCATCATCATCATCATTCGATCAATATTTTTTACAAAGAAGAAAGTAAATCACTTTGGTTGACATTTTTTGTTGTTGTTGTTGTTTATTTGTTTTCGTTCGCTCAATAAAATAATTCTCGAATTGAGCAACATTTCATTTCATTCGGTGTGTGTTTGTTTGTGTGTGTGTGTGGTAAAAATTCTTCAATTTTGTTTTTGTTTTTCAGTGAAATGATATGAATTTTTGATTTTAAAAAAAATGAGTTCAAAAGACGACGATATATTAATCAATGAAACAACAACAACAACAACTGATAATGTTGAAATAATGAAATCAACAGAATCGAATGACGATGATGATGATAATAATAAATCAATTATAAATGATAATAATATTGATGATGATGATGATGATAATAATATTGAAATTAATCATCAAAAATGTGATGATGATGATGATGATCAACAACAAATGTCAATCGATGATGATGATGATAGTCAATCGAAAGATTTTTGTGATACAAATACTGTTGAAAAATTAATCGATCAATTAAAAGATGATGATAATAATGATGTTAATGAAACGAAAATAATAATCGAAAAGAATGATAATCAAACCGTTGATAATAATGATAATATTATTCAAGATGATGTTGATGATGAAAAAGAAACGGAAAAACAATCTGAAAATGAAATGAATACCGATAAAGATGATAATAATCAAGATGATCGAGTACAAAATAAAGTTGATGATAATAATGATTCTGATGATTTAACAACAAAAACAACATTGGTTGATCAATCCAATGAATCAACCGCAATAAACGGATTGACAAATGATAATGAATCGGATAATGAAATACAAAATGATAGTGAACAACAATTGAATGATGAAAACAAAAACGATGAAAATGAATCTAAAGGTAATTAAAATATTATTTTTTTAAATAACTTTGAAAAAACGATTTCTCTTCCTTTTTTCCAGACGAAATTGATGATAAAATGGAAATTGATAAGCCAGAGATCAATGAAGAAGAAGAGAAAAATAATGATGACCAACAGAATGCTGACCAAGATGATAAAGAGGATTCAACACAAGATTCAACAAATGATATGAATGATGAAATGGAGGATTTGACAACAGTGGTCAAATCTGAAATCAAAGAAAAACCAGGTGATAGCGAAGAGAAAGAAACGGAAAAAGAAGAGGTGAAAAAATCTCCATCAGAAGTTATTAATGAACAAGATGAAATGATCACATTGGATCTATCGAAATCATTACCGAATGGATCACAAACAAAAATTCGAACAAAAGAGCGACAACCATTGTCGGAAAATTATGTAAATACACCAATGACTAGAAGTCAGAAACGTGCACGTTCAAATGATAATCCTATAACGACAAACATATCAACATCAATTGTTGAAGATTTATCCATATCCGGAACAAAAAGACAACATAATAATATTTTACCATATTCAAATGGTGATGCTAATTCTATTGATAATGATGATGTTGATGATAATAATGATGATAAATCAAATCATAATAATAATAATAATGATAATCCAATAATGTTGAAAAGAAAAAAACGAAATAATAATGACATATACGATATGCTTAATATTCAAAATGAACAACAACAACAAACGGAAAATGAAAATATTAATGATAATGATGTTCATGAAGAATCGATAGCCAAAATAAAATTGATACGTTGTTTAAAACAACGATTATTTAATGAAGAGATGAAATTATTATTTTTGAAAAAAATACGACAAAGTCAATTGAAGGAAAACATATCACAACAACAACAACAACAGGATTCAACAACGATGTTGACGAATTCAAATCAACAACATGGACATGGAAATCATCAACAGCAACAACAGAATCATTCTAATCGAATTCAACAACAACAACAACAACAGCTTCTTTCACATAATCTAACCAATTCATCAGCATCGGCCGCTGCTGCAGCAGCATTTGCTAATAATTTATCATCATTTAGTGGTTTAAATTTGACCTCTTTACAACGAGAATTTGCTCAACACTTATTAGCCCAACAACAGCAACAGAATCATTCATCAACATCAACAACATCACCATATTCGGCTGCTGGATTTAATTCTCTATTAAATTTTTCAATGCCAACAAGTGGTAGTGGTGGTGGTAGTCATGTCCATCATAAAAATATGGCCAATTTAATCAATAATAATGTTGCACATTCGAATCATCATTCACCATCGGTTAATACTGGTATGCATCATACACCAGCACATATCGGTAATAATACGAAAAATTATCATTCATCGAATTCGGCTGTTGCTGCAGCTGCTGCTGCCGCCGCCGCTTTGAATTTCTCCACCAATCATCATCATCAACAACAACCACAACCGATGCAAGCACATATGTCTAAATCATCAAGCGGTAGTCATCATGGTTCATTATCTTCAGTAAAAACACCATCACCAGCACATTTAAATAATCCCACTTATCATCATGGAATTACTGCCGGGCGTTCCCCATATAATTATAATCCTCTTGCTGCACCGCCACCACCTCCTCCAGTTTCAACCAAACATCGAAATAGCAGCAACAGCAGTAGTATTGGTCATCCGGATTCTCCGCACTCCAATTTGAATGCTGCTCATACATCATCCATGAAATCGACTGTATCTTCGAATAATCGTGCCATTTCATCGAGCTCACCGAATTTGGCTTACCAAGATTTACGACATTCATCATCGTCGAAACATAATCAGGTATTTCATTATTTTCATATTAATCGATGTAACAGTCATTATTTGATATTTATAGATTATACCACCAAATGTACCATCACCGGTAAGCAATCATCAGGTAGTTGATGGAAGTGGTAGCAATGTTGTTTTGACAAAGGAACAAATTTTATTACAAAAACAATTGGCCACATTGAAACAAGCAATGCGTAAACATGTTGACAAGCCACCGCAACCAAAAATGATTCCTTCAGAAATGCATTTTATACCGAATCCATCGAATCCTGAATTCATTTATTATGTTGGTCTTGAGACTGTTGTCAATTATTTGACCGGTTCAAATCAAATGCCGCAACCACCGGAACCATTCGAATGTGTGCAATGTGGTACAGATTTTACACCAGTTTGGAAATGGAAAGATCGTTCGAATCCATCGAAACCTTCTGTTATTTGTGAACAATGTGTATCGAAAAATATGAAAAAGATAATTAGCGATGATTATCAGAAAGAAGTTTCATCATATTCGAAAACATTTGAAGAAATTGAAAAGCATTTGGCGACAGCAACGGCTGCTGCTGCATCAATACCCACACCACCTCCACAACAACCATCACCATCACCTGTAACACCGGCATCTCATAGAACTGTGTCGCCTGCCTCGATTCCGGGAAATACAAATGTTTTACAAAATCAACCACAACATTCTTCGTCATCATCATCAAGGCAATCTTCATCGAATCATTTGACGGCAGCAGCAAACAATTTATTCGGCGGGTCAACCGCTGCCGCATCAAATAATCCTGCTCTGATGGCAGCAGCTGCTGCAAACTTTAACTTACAACAGGCACAAAATTTGCCATTTTCATCATTATCGCCATCACAATTGGCCGCAATGGCAGCTTTATTAATGCCGCAGGCAAATCCACAACCAGCGCCTCCACCACCACAACAACAATCAACGCCTCCAGCTGCACATAGTGGTTCGTCCCGGCCATCAGCAGCTTCCACCACAAGTGGAAATTTTGGCCCTTCAAGTTTATTTGGCGCTGCTGGAAGCGGAACAACGAATTCAGCTGCAGCAGCCTTGACTTTGCTACAACAACTACAATCATTTCCAAAGATAAATCAGGCTCAATCATTATTGTTGGCACAACAGTTGTTGGCTGCATCAACACCACAAATTCCACCACCGCAACCAATATCATCATCTACAGGCCCATCAGTTGGAAATAATCCGAATGCATCGACAATGGCCCAATTACTGAATTTCCCTAATTTCCTTTATTCAAGCTTGCTGGCTGCATCATTGACTAATAATCAGCAACAACAACAACCGCAACACAAATCATCCGGTTCGGCGGCAATGGCATTGAATGCAGCTGCTGCGGCAAGTATACCACGACAATTATTAATGGAAATGTTGCCAGGTGCAAGCGGTAATAGTAGCGGACATCATTCTTCAAGTCGAGGTTCCAGTGGTCATCATTCACAACATAATTGGAAATCCTAGAATGTTGAATCCAAAAATCAAATGACCAAGTTTTTTTTCGATTACTGTTTAATTATCGAAATGGACAATATTATTTGAAGAATAGACGGACAAAACAAAATTGCCTCTCATTATCTTATTATTTTTAATTTTTAATTTTTCCTTTTACCTTAATCCTTACACTTATGCTTTTCATCGCACACACACACACACACACATTCATATTAATTAGGTCTACAATATATATTTATAAATAAACTATAGGTTATCACAAATTATCTATCGATCCTATTATATTACAACAAATATATTTTACAATTCTGAAATGATATTTCAAAAAAAAAAACAAAAAAAAATTTCAAGAACAAACGACGCAACGAAAAACTTAACCTAAAACATTTGCAACATTAATTATCACTTGTATCATCATCATCATCATTATCAAAATGTATCTAATCATCTTGAATTTTCTTTTTTGCTAAATTTAATTTTCTATTTTCAAATTTTTTTCTTCAATTTGATACAAAATGAACAACATCCACATCAGAAAATTATTTTATGTCGCGAAAAAAAAAGTATTGCATTTACAGTTTTTCTACAACCACTGACACAGAGAAACATCCATTTCCTTATAATTATTCTAGTTTTATATATGTATGAAAAGCAAAAAAAAAAACAAATCAAATCATTTTATCAATCGATTAATAAATTATTCAAAAAATTTCAAATTGATCCAAATTTTTTTGCTTATATTTGTTGCGCATGTCTGTTTTGGGATTGTGTTTGGATCACGTGATTTTATGTTTGTTTTGATTTTTTTTTTTTTTTTGTTGATGGAACGCCTTTGATGATCATGTTTTTCTAACAAAATCATTTGTTGAATAAATTTTCTTCTTCGGAAGTTCTTTATAGTAAATAATCGATGACAATCCATTGATATATAGCAATGGATTTTACAGCATTAGAATTAGGTCTTCGTAATCGACAATTATTACAGGTAAAATGTTTTCTACGTATTCAGATTGAAAGTAAGTTTGTTATTTGTTAATCATTCAAATTCCATGGTGGATTTGTTTTAATTTATTCTTCTCTTTTTTTTCAATATGTTAGCATTTCGTTATTTTCTTAAACAAGATCTATGTAATTCAACCATAAATGAACAGGCAATATCATTGGAAAGATTTTTTCTTCATGATTGGCAAAATGTTGTTAATAAAATCATTTCATTCGCAACCATACAGATGAGCGGTGATTATGCGGCAAAAATATTCTCCATTCTTTTATATCGATCATTAATTCATTCATGTAATCAGCTTATATTGACTGTTTCGTCTATTCAAATCGATAATAATGATGATAATAATAATGATAATGGTGACAATGTTTTTATCTGTACGGATACATCATCACGATCATCACCGACATCGGCCACACTAATTGATGGAAATTCAAAAAATGAAAATTCATTATACGTAGTAAAACAAAGAATCTTATTACTTTTGATCAAACAAATCAATTCAATGCGTGATTGTCTTGATCATCGAATACAATTGAATAATAATACATTTTTATCGTTTGAATCAACAAGTTCGAAAGCAATAAAATCAAAATCGATTGATGATACAAATGATCATGATGAATCATTAACAACAATGCTCAAAACAATCGAAGCTTTATTGAAAACATATGGAAATGCACATAGATTTCAAGAATTATTTGAACGTTCATTACAGAATGGTTCGATACCGTTGTTTGTATGGGCTGTGAAAAAATTTGCTCAACAATCAAACAGTACTTATGGTGAAAAATTGATTCAATGGAATATAATTGTCGAACGTATTGTTCAATATACAGCAACAATAATTGCCCGACCCGATTCGCTAGTGGATGATCAATTGATTTCGGAAATCAATTTCTATCTAATACAAACTGGTCATCCTGTTTTTGATATTTTATATGCATTGTTTATACAAACTTCGGATTCTATTATTCGACAAAAATTGTTACATATTTTTGCTATTTGTTTAGCCAATTCAACCGATGATGATGAATATTCTAATGTTCGTTTAATTACTTCAAATGTTAATTTTGAAAAATTTCGTCAACAATTTGGTAAACATTTTCAAAAATTATCCATAATGGATTTGTATATTTTTTGTTTTCGACCAAAAATTCTGTTAATTAGTGATGAAGAAAAATTAGAACTTGCAATCGAATGGATTATTAACATTGATGATTCGAATGATAATGAACAAAATATTCGATTATCGAAATCATTTTTATTACCAATTTTGAATGAATTAACAAAACATTCACAAATGTTAAACGATTGGAAAGAAATGACAGCCAATAATTATGAACTAATTGTTTTTGATCCATTTCGTCAACATATTTTTATCGAAGATAATTTTCAATCATATATTGATGCATTATCCGTATGGCAATATCTAATCGATAATAATGATACCAAATCATTGATCAAATGGATCGAATCGGATCAAATTATTCGACCATATTGTAGCCAAATTCGTCCATTAAATCTAACAATGTCAATTCAAATGTGTAAATATTTACTACAACAATCACCATCAATTCTTTTAGCCGATATTTTTTTCTCATTGATTTCGAATCCATATTTTTTCAATCAATATGATTTTAGTGATTTAATGGTCGAAATTTTATCTTTGTCCAATTTTCTTCGAATTATTGGCCAAACAAATATTCTTTTCGATCATATATCTTCTGTGAATAACACTTATTATGGTAATGGCTGTGCTATTTTAGAAAAATTATTAAATAAAGTGATAAAATTTCCTCAATTAGTGCAATATTGTATTGAATCAAAACAATATGAATTTCTTTATCTTCTCTATAATCGATATAAAAATGATTTTGATATTTTTTTCTCCGATTCTCAAAAATTATCATCAAAATCTATGTTGGATGTATTGAATTTTATGCATCATCTTTGTCATTCAAATAATGAAATGTTTGAAAAATCAATATTTGTTCATCAATTTTTAGTTAATGACTCTGCAAACATAATTAATCATTCAAAATCATTTGATGAAAATGTTCAATTTTTAATCAAAACATTTGCAAATGGATCAATCGATTTGGATATGATT
Source organism: Dermatophagoides pteronyssinus (assembly GCF_027571235.1). Classification (NCBI taxonomy): domain Eukaryota; kingdom Metazoa; phylum Arthropoda; class Arachnida; order Sarcoptiformes; family Pyroglyphidae; genus Dermatophagoides; species Dermatophagoides pteronyssinus. Next base: position 2,138,357 of record NW_027461532.1, on the reverse strand, counting down.
TTATTGATTATATCATCCTGTTCAAAATATGGTTTTGATGAATTTTTCAATACCTTACATCGACAAGAACCAGATCTTTTCAAAACATTTATCAATAAACTTATGACAAAATATCCACTTTTTTATCGTGCATCCATTTTTCAACAGGAATCCAATTCAACATCATCATCATCATTGAATATTTATACATTTCTTCAACAGGCTATACCTTTTGTCGATATTGGTCATGTATTTGAATGGCAAACAAATCGTTGTCTTACAAAATCTACTAACAAGAAAAATGATTCCGATTCAAACCGAAATGAAATGCCACATTTTTCACAGAAAAATCTATCCGAATTATATGGTTTTAAATCCAATTTGAATGCATCATTTTATCTAAAAAATCTTCGACTAATTGAAGCATTTTTAACGTTCAGTAAATTTATGTCTGCCAATGGAAAATCTCGTGATCATCGCCATTCAATCAATGAAAAATTATCGATTAAAGCAGTGAAAAAATCAACAATCATTGGATATAATAATATTAATAATCAATCGATAGTTAGTACTTGTCTTCTGTTTCAATCGTTAATTAAATCCACATTGACATCCGTCAAATATAAATCATCAAGTCATCGATCTTCGATTCGTGAAACATTGGACAAAAATATTTTCAATGAATGTGAAAAATTTCGTTTACATTTAGCTTTGGGAAGATTAATTATTGAATATGCTGGTGATTTTCTTGATCTACAAGGTGTACAACAACAACAGAATGTTTTAGCATCACTTTTACGTCGATCACATTTTCAATCGGATCGAATTTGTTCACAAAAATTATTGGATTTAGCTACTGTTGCACTTGAACGAAAATATTCATCCATACGAAAATCATCAACAAAATTTAAACGACAACAATCAAATCGATTGTTAGATGTAAAATTATTTTCATTGTTTATCGAAAAATCAAGTAAATTTATGAACGAAGATGAAAATGATAAAGAACCAATTACATCGGTTGTACCAATGATTGAATCATCTTGTAATCTATTGATTGAATGTTTTGAATGGAAACCATTATTTATGTTTGCCGGTCATTATTCATTAAAACGTCCTTTTGGAACTTTTCTCAATAAATGTACTAACGAAGATAATTGGCTTGCATTTGTTATATTTGCACAGATTTATGAAATTCCTAAAGAAGATCTTCAACAATTTTTATCACAAGCTAATTTTAATAATCAATGTATTGGTGAACATTTGACCAAAGCATTTCAAAGTTCTCGACATGTAAATGTAACAACATTAAATGAAACTGAATCAAGAATTTTACGTTCCAAACAAACACCCGAATCTTCACGTAATGTTTTATATTCAAAATTGTTCAAAGAGAAAACTATTCCAATTGGATCACCACCTACTACTGCAACTCAAATCGATAATTTAGCTACAATCGAATCAGATAGTCCAGAAAATTTATCATTATTTTCATCATCAATGTTAAGTAAATTAAGTGGTGATGATATTAGTTTACAGAAACGTTCAAATAATGTACAGGTTTTATTTGAATCCAAATTACAATTACAAACAGCATCGAAAGATTTTCTTCAACTTATTCTCAGTATTTATCGTAATTGTGTTGGTTTTGCTCATTATCATCGTGATGGATTATCATCTTTTTCGATTGAAAAATCTTTTCAAATTACATTACTTTATACATCGGTATCATTATCTAATCCGGTGCTTGCATTGTTAGCCTGTTCAATGAATATTCATAATCAGCCAACATCATTATCGAATATTGGTGTTATTGGCAAAACAATTCCCTCATCATCTACATCACCAATTCAATCACCTAAAAATGATCATAATCAATCATCATCCAAATGTTCAAATGATTCATCATCAACAGGATTTGATCGTTTTAAATATCCATCATTTGCATGTTGGTTACTTGCAAGTGTATCGACTACGTCAAAACAATCATTCATTGATTGGTATTGTCAACGAAATTCATTAAATCCAACAACCGATTCATTAATTGATTGTTTTATTCATTGGTCACCTGAACGAATGTTAAATTTAATCAATATACTTACATCGAATGATACTAAAAATTATCAGAAAATTCTTCAAGGTTTTAAATTATTTGATATTCAAATACCGATTCTATATACATTATTGGAATTTCTCATTGAATTCCTTGTAATGAAAGATTATTATCAAACAAATAATCTACTACAACGTTTTCAAACATTATTAGCCGAATATAATGATGAAGAATTTAATCAAAATGATTTAAATAAATCATCGACAATTAGTGATTCTCATGATGATAGTGATGATAATGATGAATGGCAAATTTCTGATTTTTTTCAACGTAGCTGGATTGAAAAATGTTCATTAATAATGATTACAAATTCATTATTGATTGCACAACAATTTGAATTAAGTATTTTACTTAGTCATTATAATTTTGTTCGAATACAGGATTCATTTTCATTGGAAATTCATCAATATGTACCGGATATACGTCGATTCTATTTATTTAGTCAATGTTTGAATAAAGTACCGGATTATTCATTACCGATTGGACCATTACTTTCGATCGAAGCAAATACTAATGATGAATCACGTTATGGTGAAGTATTGAAAACATTAATTCTACAGCTACAACAATCTGGTCATTTTGATGCAGCAAGAAACATTATCAATTTATTAACAATTGAAAATACAAATGAATTTATTATCAATGAATGGATGTTGAAAGCAAAACAAGCTGAATCTGAATCATCGAATAATAATAATTTTGATATAACATTTTGGAAAGATTGTTGGTCACAGGTTATACGTATTGATCCATCAATGCATTCAGCATTTAAAGTAATGGAACGTTTTGTTCAACAATTAGAACCAAATCAATTGTTAATCAAATGTTTTGTATTGCTTAAATGTTTACTTGCTATTGAAACAATATTGAATGATATGATTAATGAAAATGAATCGATTAATAATAAGTTGATCAATTCGACCAAACAACTACAACAACAACAACTACCAGATGATGATTCAACCATCAGTAGTTCGAATGCATCATCAAACAATAGTGTTGAATTAATACAGGATTATTTTAATTTTGAATTAACATTTTGGAAATCAGTTATTGATTGTGAAATGTTTATACAGTCAATGGAAACAAATTCATCCGATATGAAACATTGTATTGATAAAAATGTAATCACTGCTTGGCAAGATATATGGAATGATATTGTTCAATATTTTAGAAAATCTATGATTCAAAAATCAATTCTACCCAAATTAATCGAACGTTTTCCTAATATTTGTCGTAATATTGAAAATCAACGTTTAAAACATTGTCAAATTGATATCGTTGAACATCAATCATTAAATCGTATAATTGGTAATCTATTGGATTATTTTTGCTATACAAAAGCTGTAGAAGTGGCCAAACTTTTTGGATATAATCATGATGATTTTGATATTATTCAAACTTGTAATCAGATAGCATCGGGTCAATTAAAAGATATATCCGATTCACCATTAAGTGTTCAATTGAAAATGAAAAATCAAGATGAAAATTGTTCAAATTCGATCGGAAAATTTACAAAAGTTACACTAATATCTGGTAGTAATCTGACCGATGATCAAAGAAAAATTATAACAATGATAGAAACATTGGCCAGTTTTACAACAATTGGAGAGAAATTCTGTGAATATATTCTTTTACATTATAAGATTGCCTGTTTTCTACATAAATCATATGATGAACTAAAAGATTCTGATGAATATACTAATCCATGTCAATTATTAGATATGTTATTTTCATCCAATCAAATCGATGAATCAACAATGATTATCCATAATGATGTCAATCATTTGAATCAATCGTCAACAGAAATCAACGATAATTTAATGGATCAAAATCAAATGTCATTATTGATTGATAATTATTCGGAAACGATAATGTGTGCAAAAGAATTCATTCGAATTATGGGTCGTATTAATGATCGACTTGCGAATGAAGAAAAAATTGTTGATTTATTAGCCGAATTTGTTTATAATGATGTACAAAGAATTGTTGATCGACAATTTAAAGATTGGGATGATCCATTCAATGCACAGTATACATTGTTTACCGAGATTGAATTAGATCGAATTCAACTAGAATTTAATTCGGCCAGATTTTCCGTACTTAATCGTCTATTAAGAGAACCATATCTACTTGGACATAAACTATTGGAATGGGTAAAAAAATCTAAAACAATATTTGAAAATGAATGGAATGGTTTTAATCATATGGATACAAATGTTGATGGACAACAAACTGTAATACATCAGAAAACTGAAAAAGAAATTCGTTTTATTTTGGCCAAACGTAAATATTATGTACAGATTGTTGAATTATATATTCGTGCACATGAATCATTCACTGCTCAATGTGATGTCGGTGGTATTGCATTGGTGTTACGAAAAACTCGTCTATTAATCACACAGGAACTACGTCCAGCTCGTTATTTTCATCTTATCTTACGACTTTTAAGTGGTATTGGTCGATATTCCGAAATGACCTATTGTTTTGATTTGTTTCGTGAATGTGATCGTTTTGAATTGATTCTTTCGAAACGTGTACAAAGGGTAAGTAATCAAAGAATATTCTTTCAATCGTTTCATTGTTTTTTTCACGTGTAACAGACACCACAATTACGGATCGCATTGTTAAATTATCTAAAAAATGCTGAACATATTGATGAGTTATTACCATTGGTTGCTATACGATTTTTTCTTCACCGGGAAATGGCCGATCAACATCGTAACCGTGCAGAAAAATTATTGCTAGAAACAAATTTCAATAATTTACATTCATCACCGAAAACCTCTACACCAATACGATCATTTACTAAAAAAGTTTCTTCATCAAATTCTTTATCGGATATGATATCAACATCACCATCATTACCAACATTTACATTATCACCTTCATTGTTGAATATGAATAATTCGAATGCATTGAAAGAACAATTAGAAGCGATAATGTTTGAATTTCAAGAAGCTGAAATAAATTATAAAGAAGCATCATCATTAGCAAATGCTGATTATTGTTCATGGCGTGCACAATTGATCGCTTTACAATTATATCATTTTAATAAATCAAAATTCACTGCTCTACAATCGGATATATCGACTACCGTACCGATCCTAATCAATTTAGATATGTATAGAGTTCGTGATTTCATCACGCAATGTAATCATTATTATGAGGTAAAAATTTTACACACATTTTAGATTATTATTTATTAATGTTTTTTTAATAATTAGGCATTGATTGTAGCCAAATCCTATCCAGATGTGAATATTGAATGGGCTGATCCATTTTTCAATAATGCAATCGTTAATAATAATGTTCAATATGCGGCACAATTTCTGGATAATCATGAAATTTCTGTTCAATTTCTTGAGAAAGTAATCAAACGTTTTGAACTTTTTTCAACTTTATTTCGACAACAACAGCAGCAACAACAAGCAATTGCAAAATCATCATCGAATAATCAAATAGCTTCACAATTATTTTCATCATTATCATCATCACCACTTCCAACATCATTCATATCATCATTATCACAGATTCGTTCAGAAATGGAATTGCAGAAAATATTTCTCATATTGGAACAAATTATGGAATCGATTCTATGTAATGGATGTGGTGTTGGTGGTGGTGGTGGAAATCCTTCCGCAACTAATGATACAAATGAATCATCCGGAATAAAATTCACTACAACATCATATCTGAAAATAAATCTACATGATCGTTATCGTCTTGCTAGACGATTAAATTCACGTCGTATTTTACGAAATCTAATGGCATTGAATCGTGAAAATTCAGCTCATCTTTTAGATTGGTTAGCACATCCAGAACGTGTGAAGAAAAATTTTCAAATACTGTGATAAAACAAAACAAAAAATGATAATTTGAAATTATAATGATTGAAAATTTTATTTTAAATAAATTTTATTTTTTTCCGAATGCAAGAATGCAAAAAAAAACTTTTTTAAAGAAAAAACAACAACAATTTAAAAGTCTTATGTTCATGCCGTGTGTGTGTGTGTGTGTGTGTGTTTGTATAATTTCAATTGATGATACTCAAAAAAACATTTTTTTAAATAAACACAATGTAAAGACAAACACAAATGAACACAAACATTTTAAAAATTTTAAAACAGAAGACACTAAATTTTTTTTTTTTGAAATTGGAAAAAATCAAAAAAGATCGAAGAAATGATTTTTTCCGCCGATTTTGTTGAATTAAATCAATCAACAGGATAAAATTAGTTAGTTTATAAAATAAATGATGAATAGATGATGTTCATTAATCAATTGTTGCTGTTGTTAATAATGTATTATGACTTTGTTCATTGGTTGGTTTTAACGGAAAAAAGGGATGGGGACAAACATACAGACTTTTATTTATTTATTTTTTGAAACTTAGATAAAATCATCATATTCATCTTCATATTGATCCAATTGTTTTCCATATGAATAATCTTTTTCACGTTCCATCATGATTGTCGGTGCTTTTTTATGGCTTTTTTTACCTTTATTTTGTTGCTAAAAAAATGAAAAAAATTAGCTTTAAAAAATCAAATGAATTAGTAGTTAGTTTTACCTTTTGTAGTTTAATTTTTTCATTATACAATGCAGTTAATGTTGCATCTAATTTTCTAATATCATCACTATCTAAACCGGAAGCTAATGTTCGAAATAAACCTTCTAAAAATGTCATATAATGTGGTGAACGTGTATATGGACTAAGTTTTTCATCCAATGCTTTTCGAAAATCTTCAAAATCTTCTTTTGTTGCTAAACGAATATTATTTAATGCTGATGATGAATCATTATTACCGGATAAACCGAATGTTTCTTTTGCTAAAGCTAGATCACCTTCTTCAATTAGCCGTTGATTTTCTAATTTTTCGGCCAATAATTCTTCCATTGTTTTCGGTTGACTACGTTCAATTTCTTCTTTTTGTTGAATTTTTTCCTTCAATTTATTTTTCCTTTTTCCACTTGTTTTTTTCATTTGTTGTTGGTCACTAGTTTTTTGTTGATTAGATTCGGTACCCGTTGAACTTGCTTTACTATGTTCATCATCATCATCATCATCATCGTCCCAATTATCTTTTATATCTTCATCTTCTTCTTGCCATTTATTTGTGGTCACTTTTGATACAATAGCTATGAAAAAAAATTAAAAATTGAATTTTATTTTCAGAGATTTGAACAAAAATACTTACTCCAATCTTCTTCGGCCATTGTAGAAAATATTTGTTGAAAAAAATTCCAAATGATAAAAAAAAGTTACTTTTGCTATATCGATATTTTCCTAAAAGAATCAAAACGAAAACAATAATGTAAAGAATTTTCAATATAATGAATGAAACATGAATTGTAAATACGCATTAAAAAAAGCAACAACAAAAAATTGATTATGAAATGGTCAACAAACAAGAAAAATATGAATTAATCTTGGATCGTTTTTTTTTTTGTTTTCTGTTTGTTGACGTGGTATTACGTTTGTGCCAATGTGTGATGAATCAAGAGAAGAAAACAAAAACAAAAAAAAAATAAAGAGATTAACTATTTCTCTATGATTTCATCATAAAATTGATGAAGGACGAAAAGATTTCTATAGCTGTTTATTAATTAATAATCAATGATTTTGTTTCAGGTCCTTATGAATTGGGTCCATAAGACTTACCTTTTAATATTTTTACTGATGTAATAAGAATGAAACTCGATAAAATCAATCAACAACAACAAAAAAAGTTCAAATAGATTTTGTTGAAATTTATTTTCATCAATGAATGAAAAAAAAATTTAATAACGTGCGTTTGTGATTAAAATGATGATGTTGATTCCTGTTAACTAAAAAAAAAAAAAAAAAAGGAAAGTTAGAAGGAAAAGAGAACTGTGAGGGTGAGTGCAAGCAAAAAAAAATAGCATTGGTTTGCCATTCCTCTACAAATCTTTTTTTTACAAAAAAAAAAAGTAGCAGCATAAACAAGAGTTAATGGAGTTCTACCATCAATGTTGTATACATTTCGTTGCACAATTTATACTTTAAAAGTTTTATCCAAAAAAAATGTACTTGCAATCTATGAACAATTTTAACCCATTGAAATCAAGGACAGAATTGACGACGACAACGATATATTGTCCATCAAATTATGGCCATATATTTCAGATAATAATGAAAAATCGAAGAAAAATTATTCCCATTCTGGATATGAAATACCTAAATTTTTAATTGCTAATTATCATTTGTTTGTTTTGTTTTACAAAAAAATAAAATAAAATGATAGGGGTTTCACACTAGCAGCAATGTGAATGAAATATTTCAAATGCAATATTTCAGTCCATAAGGCTGAAATGTAGTGAAATATTGCATTTGAAATATTTCATTCACATTGCTGCTAGTGTGAAACCCCTATAAAGGAAATCGATTGAATCAAAAGAAATGTTTTTTTTTCACTGTTTTGGAATTAGGTATCGGTATAACACAACAAGATCAATATTCGGTTATTAGGTTGAAATTTAAATTTTTTTTTAAAATGATAATGATGATGATTCTATTCTGGTTCCAAATAAACGACTTTTTACTGTTAAATGGATCAATTTTTTCGAGTTTTTTTGTTTTGTTTGACATTCTCGTTAGACAATGCAGTTACACACACACTTGAACATGAATTCTCATACACACATTAATGATAATTATTTAACCTTGACAATGGAATTATAATGAGCACATAACTCATTCAAAATGAAACAAAGAAGAATTTCTACGATCAACAAAGACTATACGGTACTTTTTTAAAATAAAAGATGAAAATTTACTTGAAAGATTTCATTTCATTCGATAATTGGATGATGAACATCATCAACGTTTCAACAAACAATGATATCACCAGGTGAACAACAGCTATTATTCGAACAAATGATTCGACAAAGATTAAATCAACAACAACAACAACAACAAGATGGACAATATTTACAGATAAAACATCGTCCACCAATAAGGGGTAAAAATATGATTACACCTTTCAATGAAATGGATTCGAAAAAGATAATTTCCGATGAATTAATACCACCATTACGACCATTATCATTATCATCATCATCATTATTATTACAACAAAAAAGACCAAATGAATCAATGATAATGGTACAGACAATAAATCCATTGAATTTAGAATTACCTAGATATGAAACAATTGCTAATGTTCATTCAAATCAATATGATTCTTCAAATTTATTATTACCATCATCATCATCATGGGCAATATCGAAAAATTCTCGATTATCAGTAATAAATCCTAATCGTTTAAAACGATCAACATCATCGGATTCATTTATTTCAACAGATTATTCAACGGATTCAAAAAAGAAAAAAGGATTACGAAAACGTATTTGGCAAAATTTTATTAAACTATTGAAAGGAAATCCAAAAATGAAAAAATATTATCTTATTGCTGGTTTTTTATTTCTTTTCAGTATTATTGTTAATTTTATTTTATATGATCCAATTCAAGATTTAAGTAAACATTTCTTTTTTTCTTTAAACTTTTTCTGAAAAATAATTAATTTTTTATTATTATTGCAAAAAAATATAGTTATGAATTGGCAACTTCAATTAGGTCCAGATAAATTTTTCTATTCATTTGGTTGGGCTATTGTACCAATACCAATATATTTACATATCTATCTATTTGATATACGTAATCCAAATCAATATCTTAATGGTGATCGACCAAATATCAAAGAAATTGGACCATTTGTATTTCAGTAAATTACTATTATTATTGTTGATTTTTGTTTGAATTTAAAAAAAACTAAAAATTCATTCATTCATACAAACAATATAGAGTTGGTCGCAGACGTAAAGTAGTTGAATGGACTGAACATACAGTAATATTTAATGAATTATTTGATGCTGAATTACTTGTAGATCAATCATATCCGATTAATAGTACAATGCATACGATTAATATACCGATATTTGTATGTTGTTGTTGGTCTTTTTGTTGTTGTTGTTGTTTTTTAATTATAAATTTGTTAATATTTAAAAAAAAGAGTTCAACATCATGGATTTATTATTGGATGAAACGTTATAAAATACGTTTAATCGAACCAATCATACAGAATATAATATCAATAGCATTACAGGTATTTGGTGAACGTTTAATTACTGAAACAACACCATGGGAAGTATTATGGGGACGACCAGTAAATTTATTACGTTTTCTAAATACAATTTTAATACCATTAAAATCATTAAATTTACCATTACCGGATTTTAGTGATTTAATATCATCATATGGTAATTATAAATTATCAAATAATTCATTTAGTATTATTGGTTTATTTGTTGGAAATGAATTTGGTCCAATGGAACATTATCGTCATAATTATAAAAGGTATAAAACCAATGAAGTTAGAAAAATTCTTGGCGAAACGTAAGTTTGTTTGTAACGCGTAGCTGAATTTCCAAACAAATTAGCAAATTACAAACAATTTTTTTTTAAATTATAGTGAATATGAAAATTATAAACCACCATGTAATAAAATACGTGGTTTAGATTTAATGTATTTCGGTATACATGAAGCTGGTAATGATAATGGTTCACGTTTTGATGTTTATTTTCAACATTTTTGTCGAAATTTTCCATTAATTCGTCAAAAGTAATTATCACAATGGTTTTGTTACTTTTTTTTTACTAAATTTCCAATTTTTTTTACAATTTTTAGCTTTTATTGGAAATATGGTATGCGTATTGCTCGTTATGAAATATGGAGAAAAATGTTCGATATGCATGAAAAAGAAAATCAATGTCATTGTTTTGGTGATCGATCATTAGGTGAATGTGATGGTTATACGGATATGGCCGGTTGTTATGGTGGTCTACCAATGGCATTAAGTTTTCGTCATTTTTATGGATCAAAAATTTTAAATAAACAAATTATTGGCTTTCAACCAAATTGGAATAAACATGGTGGTTATGTTGACGTGGAACCAACCATTGGTATACCATTAGAAATTCGTATGCAATTTCAATTTAATATTATAACAAGAGATTTACCTAGTTTTGGTCAATTAAAAAATATCCGATCCAAAATGATGCCATTTTTTGGTGTTGAAGCGGTAAGTAATTTTAAAAAAAAATTCAAATATAAATGAATTTTAATTTTAATTTCATTTCAGAAAGGAAAAATAGAAAACAATAGATCATTATTTATAACCATAATGATAATATCATTTTTAACTAATTACCTTAAATATCTATTTGCAATTGGTGGTCTAGTATTGTCGGCTTTCTTTTTCTTTCGTTTTTTTGTTAATTAAAATATTTTAACAATTCAAATTGTTAACATGTGTTAAAATTTATGGATTTTTTTTGTTTTTTGAATAAAGAATTTGAGTGTTTTTTTTCTGAATTTAACAAAAACAAAACCAAGTTCAAGAACGAATAAATAAAAAACGATCATTGATCGTTTAGCCTATTTTTTTTAAGAAAATTTTTCATTTAATCGTCATTCTTGAAATTCTTGGCTGTTGTTGTTTTTGTTGTTGTTGCTTTTTTTCCTCGTCATTTTAGAGATTTTTTTTTCTCATAGAAAATATTCATCATAGGAAATATAAATTTTTATAATGAAAAAAATACATGGAACAAATAATCAACTTTATCAAAAATCAAATCAAAATCAAAATGAAATCGAATCAATAAATGAATTGAAATCATCATCAACATTATCGATTGTTCAACCGATATTAAAACCATTAAATTATCGATTAGCGATCGTAAATTGTCATTGTCATCATCATCCGAATCCTGATGATGAAAATATTATGTCACAGCAGCCACCACCACCACCACTTCCACCACGAAATAAATTACCACCTGTATTACCGATAAAACAGCAAACTAAAATTAAAATTTCAAAAATTATTCAAACAAAATCATTTGGAAAGAATTTTTTTCGAAATTGGGCAATATTTTTTCTTGGTTGTTTTATATTTTCAATTACCATTTATCAATCAATAATCTATGCAAGTAAGAAGTTTTTTTTTGAAATTAATTAATGCAATTTAATAACAAGGGAAATAAAACAAAAACAAACAAATTCATTTACAGTTGTTAATTATCAATTTGAATTAAGACCAAATTCATTTTTGATTGAAAATTTTTGGTTATCCAAATTACCTATACCGGTTCATGTTGAAATCTATCTATTCGGTATAAGAAATCCAGAACAATTTTTGAATGGTGAACGTGCAAATATTCAAGAATTTGGTCCATATGTTTTTCGTTTAGAACGTCAACGTTTGATTGATGAATGGCGTAATGAAACATTAGTTTATTATGAAAAATTTCCATTAAAATTTGAACCAACATTATCCGAATCGATTAATAAAGAGATTAATATGATGAATTTACCTTTGATTACAACATTATTAATCGCACATCATTGGCTAGAACGTTATTATTTAAAATTTTTAACAACAATTATAAATCCAATAATTACATTGGTTATGCGTACATTTGGTGAATCAATCATACAACGTGAAACAATCAATAATGTTTTATTTGGTCGTCAAATAAATGCTATGAAATTTTTAGAATTTATCAATGGAATAGCTAAAAATATTGTACCATTTATACCTGATTTTCATGAATTAATATCCAATTTTGCTGGTTTTCAATTACTCAATAATACATTTAGTATTATGGATCTGATAGCTGGAAAACAATTTGGTCCATTTGAATTATATCGTTTTGATGATAATGGTAATCGTCGTATGCATCAAGTGAAAACCTCTATGGGTTCAAAGTAATTTTTTTATTCATTCAATATAATCATAACATTTTTGTGACTAATTCTGTTGAATTTTTTTTGCATTAGTCGTTTAAAATTTTTTCAAGAACCATGTAATCATGTCGATGGATATGATATACAATTCTTTGGTCTTAAAGATCAAGGTGAAAAAGTTAATTTATTTTTTCAACCATTTTGTCGTTCATTACCATTACGAAGAGAAAGGTTTGTCAATCTGATTCTATGGTAAACATTGAAAATAACTAATATTTTTTTTGTTGTTGTTGTTGAAAATTATCACAAAAAAAAACAACAGTAAAGGATGGAAAAATGGTGTTAGTGTTGCAAAATATGTAATATGGACCGATTTATTCAATATGAATATTATTGATAATCAATGTTATTGTTTTAAAGGAAGATCATTAGATGATTGTAATGGATTTAATGATTGTTCCGGTACATTTGATGGTTTATCATTTGCAATAACATTACCACATTTTATTGGTTCATCTAATTTAGCTAGAAATATTAATGGATTAAAACCAAATTATGAAAAACATTTGACAATATTTTATTTAGAACAATATTTAGGCATACCAATGGATGTACAATTAACATTTCAATTCAATTGGCCATTACATTATCTACCACGTATTGGTAGTTTTTCCAATATATGACCATGTATATTACCATTTGGTTGGTTTCGTGGTGTAAGTATTATAAGTAATTGTAATTGATTGAATAGTGAAATCATAATAATTATTATTTATCATTTTATGTATTTTAGTATGGACGTTCAAGCGGAATATTACATATTGGTTTAATATTATTATCATTTTTATTAAATTATGGACAATTATTATTAGCAATTATATCGATTATAATGATCATTGTTTGTATTACAATACAATATTATTGTAAATAATCAATATAATAATAATTTTGTAGAAATTATTTAAAAATACTTATTTTTATTATTGATTTTTAAATGAAGAAAACAAAAAAACTTCGAAACATTAAGTTGAATGCTTTTCTTTCCCAGTGTGCACGACAATAATAGATTGAAAGAAGACACTGCCTTAGTAAATAATAATATATCTATGAAAACGAAACGGAAATTAGTTTTTTCTCATGAAAAAAAAATCATTTTCATTGATTTTATAATCAGAAAGAAAAAAAAAGAAGAAAAACTTGTGAATATGAATAACCACTTGACGTATAGGAATATTCCTGACCCATAAAATTTTTTTTTCATTCTCTAAATGAGAAAAACAAAACAAAGTGAAAAATCTCACTTGACATTGACATTCGTCGATTTTTTTTTTTTTTTTTTTTTTTTGGTTGTCATCAGATGATTTTAAAAGAAAATTAATCGATATTTGGAAAATTGCACTTGAAAAAAATAAATTTTGAAACATAAAAAATGATTTTGATTAAAAAAAATGAAAAGTTTAAATCGATTTATTCCAAGGAAAAAAAATTTTATTTCTTCTTAAATATCCGTTATTCATTTTTGTTTCTGTTGCCAGCATATGGAGAAGAAGAAGAAGAACCGGAATGAAGAATAAATTTATCATCATTTTTTTCGATTCATTCTTTCATCAGATTTTGAAGACTTTTAAAAGAAACAAAATTTTTGTAATTAACATTTCATTCATAAATTTTATTACAAATTAATAATATCGTTCTGAAATAATGAATAATTCAACAACCGAATTAAAATCAAATACAACATTACCAATTTATACGATACCAGCAATAGATAATGATAATGAAGAATTATTGATTATATCACCTGAACAATTTAAATTATTAAATTTACATCAACAACAACAACAACATTGTATACGAAGATTTCAAAGTGAACCACAAATTCCTTATAAACAATATCATCATGGAAATATTCATACATCACCGATTATATCGAATAATCTTTTTAAAAGAAATGAATCAATAATAATACGACCATCAACATTGATAACACATTCAACAAAACAACAACGGTCACCTTTATTGTTGCCAAAAAGACCATTACCACCACCACCACCGCCAACGATAACACCGCCACCACCTCCATATCAAACATTATACGATAATAAAAAACCAGAGAAAAAATCCAAAAAACTTCTTATGGATAATGATGATTCTAATGAATCGAAAAACAATATCAATAGATTTTATTTACGTTTAGGCATTATAATTCTGTTTGTTTCGATTTTAAATTGGTTTTTATTTATTCCAATCAGAGATTTTCGTAAATATTAATTTTGAAATTTTTGCAAATTTTTGATTTCTTATTTTCATTTTTTCTATTTTTTTAAAAAAAATTTCAGTTCTTAATTCACAATTTCAATTGAATCCAGACAATATGTTATTACGAATTGGTTTTTATAATGCACCGATTCCTGTACAAGCAGATCTTTATTTTTTTGAATTACGTAATGGTGAACAATTTTTGGAAGGTACACCGGCTAATCTTCGTGAAATTGGTCCATTTGTATTCAAGTATGAATTGAATTGAATTTTTTTATAAACCAAATCACTTTATAATATTGATATTACGGAAATATAGTGTTGATCGAAAACGAGAAATTCTTTCATGGACAGATCATACTGTAATATTTCGTGAAAAATTTTTTGCAACTTTTGATCAGGAACGATCACCATTTTCAATAAATACTCGTATGCAAACGGTGAATGTACCGATAGTGGTAATGTTGTTTTTTTCTTTGAAATCAAAAACAAAAATCAAATTTGTTTTTTTCATCCATAAAATCATTAGGCATCATTAGGATGGACAAATTATTGGCTGGATAAATTTAAAATCCGATTCATTTATCCAATTACGCAACATGCAATACATATAGTAATGCGAACATTTGGTGAAAATTTACTTGAAGAAATTCCTATATCAGAAGTTTTATTTGGTCGTAAAATTTCTATTGTTACAGTATTCGATTCATTAGCTGCTTCATTACGTTTATTTCATATACCATTTCCAGATTATACAATACTTTGGAAATCATTTGGTAATTATGAAATTGTTAATAGTTCATTTGGTGTTATGGATTTATTTATGGGTCATTGGTTTGGTCCATTGGAACATTATCGTTTTAATCGTCCTGGTCATCATAAAATGAATGAAGTTCGTAGTATATTAGGTTCAAGACATTATGAAAATTATGCATCACCATGTAATCTAATTAAAGGATTAGATATATTTCATTTTGGTTTACATGATCAGGTTTGTTGTGTTTTTCCATTTTATATGAATAAAATGAAATTTTTGATTCGATTTTTCTTTTTTCTAAATATCCAGGGTCAATCATTCGAAATTTATTTTCAACATTTTTGTCGTCGTATTAAATTTATACGAAAAGGGTAATCCGGAATAAAATATTTATTAATTTTATTTAAAAATTTTAAAAATTTTGTTTTAATCTGAAAAAGATTCCACTGGAATAATGGATTTCGTACTGTTCGTTATGAAGTATGGCCATTTCTTTTCAATATGCATTTAGTTGAAAATCGTTGCTATTGTTTTGGTGATCGTAAATTAAAAGAATGTGATGGTTATACTGATTTGGCTGGTTGTTTTGGTGGTTTAGCACTTGCATTTAGTTTTCCACATTTTGTTGGTTCACCACATCTTAATCATGATGTATATGGATTACGGCCACAATGGTCTGAACATGGTAGTTTTATTGAATTAGAACCAACATTAGGCATACCTGTACATGCAAAAATATCATTTCAATTTAATTTTATTCTACGTGATTTACCAAGATTTGGACCATTAAGTAAATTACATGAATGTATTATGCCATATGCAAGAGTTACAGTGGTATGTTTATCATTTAATGATTAGGATTTTAAACATTTAATTAGAAATTTTGTTTTACAATCCCCCCTCATTTAAAAAAATAGCAAGCAAAGGCAGATGGTTGGTTACATATATTGCTTATTATAATGTCATCTTTTCTAAATAATGGTAGAATTGTAATCACTTTGATTACAATCATAATATCTATTCTATGTTTTATTCTGACATTATATCGACAGAATCAATCAACAACAACAACAACAACAATAATCAAACCCGGTAAAAAAGTTGTTGGGAAAAAAACTAAAATTGATCGATCAAAAAATCTTGAATATCGTAATCATATGAAAATGAAACCAAAACAATCTCGTCATCATCAACAGATACAACCGATAATGATTGCTCTACCATAACAACGACAACAACAATGATGATGTACATTGAATATATCGATAGGATAAATGACAATTTGAAAAAAGAAAACTTTATGTAAAATTTGAAAAATTGATTTATTTCAGTTGAGTTTTTTTTTATCCAGTTGAAAACAAAAAGTACAAATTGAATCCTATTATAATATATAAAATAGTAAATACACAATGTTACAAATGATAATGATCAGTGAAAGAAAAAAAAAATTCATTATTGATTATCACGGAAGGAAAGAGAGAGAGAAAGGGAGAATTGAAAAAAAACAATTGAATTGAATAATTATGTAATTTGAACATTAAGATAATGAAAAAATAATGCCGATAATATGAATAATATTAATGATGTCATAAAACTAACAATATAACCAATTAAAACGGTAAAATTTATAAATGACCATCCACGTAACATTATACAACGTAATGAACGTACTGGTAATACGATTGGATTAATCATGAATAATTTTTGTAATGTTAATGACATTCCTTCTAATGGCCATAATGTACCGGATGTAAAAAACATTATAACCAATGCAGTGAAACAAAGTAGCTATATTTGATAAAATAAAAAATAAAATAAAAATTTGAGAAAAAAATAAATAATGAAAAGATAAATATCATACCATTGATATAATTTGATCGGGAAATATAACTGATAATAATGTTCCAATAAATAGACCTTCTGATGCTGTTATAAATACTAAAATGAATGCGGCTAAAAAATCTCCATCCAATTGTACACCCATTATACCATAGGTAAATATACAGGTAATAAGTGATTGCCAAAATATTGATACTAATGATGAAATAGTAAATGTAAATATCATTTCTAATGGTCGTACACCTTGATTTAAATCACGTTTAAGACAACCATTTTGATGTAAATAAATCATTTCTAATGCCGCTTTTACAGCATTCATTGCCAATAATGTAATAATAATAATACCGGGTGTAAATAAATCTTGAAAATGTGGTTCCAAAACACCATAAATATAGCCAGATTTTTCAATTGGTAATGAAAATATTTGCGGATTAATACCACGTGTTTCACCAAATTTTTCAACAGTACGTTGAAATGATAATAATATTGAACGATTTACATAACGTACATTAAGTAAACTTGAATGATCAATATATAATAACATTGAACCATTGACTGATGTTAAATCATCTTTTTTCTGATCAACAAATGAATGAAATTCATAATAACGTGCAACAATATTTGATGAAAAATTTGAACGAAAAGCTATTGCCATTACATTTTGTCCTAATTGTACGGATTTTTCAGCATCCAATTCACTATTATAAAATGTCATTCTTACCATACTGGTATTAAATTCTTGTAAAAAAATATCCGAAAGATGTGGATAAAAATTACTTTCATCACCATTATAAATTGCTATCGGTACATTTTGTGGTGTACGTCCATAACTTGAATCAAATAGATAAACAGTCAATAATGGCATCAATAAATAAACCAAAAATAATGGAATATTATGTGTGAAAAAGAACCATTCACGATACATAAGTGCATTAATATGATCCCAATTGATTGATTGATTAGAACAGGCAAATATTTTCTCTTGAACTTTACCAATATGATCATTATTATGATTGGTATTAAACATTACTGGTTGTAATATAACACCATTTGAATTTTTTGTCGATTTAATATTATTATCATCAACAACATCATATTGATCAGGAAATGTATTATGATTATTATTATTATTCGATGAATCAATTGATTGTCGATATTGTTGTATTAGTTTTTGATAACGA
The DNA here is from genome assembly GCF_027571235.1 of Dermatophagoides pteronyssinus. Classification (NCBI taxonomy): domain Eukaryota; kingdom Metazoa; phylum Arthropoda; class Arachnida; order Sarcoptiformes; family Pyroglyphidae; genus Dermatophagoides; species Dermatophagoides pteronyssinus. The sequence goes on along the minus strand of NW_027461532.1, from coordinate 2,119,456 downwards.
TCAATTTTTTCAAAACATAATCGTAAAAATACCTGTTCCAATGTTTTACATTCTAATGCTTGCATTAATAATTCAGGTGATTCTTCTGCTAATACTTGTCCTTCGCGAAGAAAACCAACAAGATCAGAATTTTTTGCTTCATCAATATAATGTGTTGTAATAATAATGGTTGTTTCTAGTTTTTTTTTGGTACAAAACAAAAATAATTTTCATGGTAGAAATGATGGAACAAAAATTTAATTTCAAACAAACAAAAAAATCCAATTTAACTTACCATTTAATAAACATAATTGTCGTAAATGTGTCCAAATTTTATTCCTAATCAATGAATCAATACCAACAGTAGGTTCATCTAAAAATAATATTCTTGGTTTATATATCAAAGTAACACCCAATGAAAGTAAACGTTTTTGGCCACCACTTAATTGTCCAACACGTTGTTTTGGATCTTCAAGTTCTAACATTTCTAAATATATACGTATCTGTTCCTGTATAAATTGTCTATCTTTTATATGATTAACTTGTGCATAATAATAAAATGTATCTTCAATATGTAATAATGGATTTAATCCTAATTCTTGTGGCATATAACCAATATGATGATTTAATGTTGAACCAGGTTGACGATCAAATATACGAACATTACCACGATCTGGTCGTATACGGCCAAGTAATATATTTAATAAGGTTGTTTTACCACAACCATTCGAACCAAGTAATGAATATATACATCCTAATAATTGAACAAGATGGAAAATGAAGAAAATAATTAAAGGGAAAAAATTCATTTCAAATAAGCCAGAAAATCAACAAAGAAAACAAAATTCAAAATTCCGACATACCTTTTGGAACATGAACAGAAATATCTTTTAGTAAAGGAACATTACGTTTATAATTGAATGCAACCGATTCGACTAGTACGGCTATTGGTGATAATGATAATGATGATGATGGTAATGGTGATGATGATGTAAATGTTGGTGATAATATCGTATTAATTGAATGATTTAAATGACCATTACAATGATTATTATTTGTGGATGAATTTTTCATCATATCATTATCATCATGATGAATATGGCCATGATTTAATTCATATTTCATTGTTTTACGTAATTTGGCAAACATTTTCGTTCAAATATTTAGGAAGAAAAAAATTATGATGATATGTTGTTAGGTAAAATTCGGGAAAAAACCAGAAACAAAAACAAACAAAAATTTGAAATTCTATAAAAACAAAACAATCAAAGTTAAGATTATCATATCAATTTCATGATTGAAATTTCAAAAATAAAATAAAAAAAAAAACATTTGTGGCATTTTCATAAGCCAAAAAAAAAAAAATCAAATTCACACACACACACGATTCGAATACGATGATGGACAATGATCAAATGCGAATGTTTTTGATGGCTACTAACTATATCGTCATTATCTATCGATCAACACAAACAAACAAACAACGAAGACAACGACAATGACGATGACGACGACGACGATATTAAATGATCGTAATAAATGATAGCAGTTTGTTGTTTGTTTCAAATATATTTTAGGCCACACCACCATCATCATCATTATCATTTCAAATTATCATTAATCGTACAGCCACCATGATGATAATTTTGGATTCTTCGCTATCCCGTGATCACTAAAATTGTTCAAAAAAAGTGAAAATTATTAATTTTTTCTGGAAAACCTGGTTGGTAGAGGTAAAAAAATGAAATTTGGATTGATAAACACATACTTACATCTGCAGAGGAGAGAATTAATTCAAAATGACCATCACCATCTTGTTGTTGTTGTACAATTTTCCATTTTCTCCATTCAAGTTTTACATTGAAATCAAACAAAACTAAAGCTAAATTAAGGCATTGATATCAATTATCATCATTTAATGTTACCTTTTTTTTCGTTCGTAATGTTCGCTATTGCCGCTACTAAATGATTATTTGCTGTTGATAAATTAATTTTTTACCTTCACAATTTTCACGGATGTTAAAATAGTAAAAAGAAATTTACTCAACATTTTTTTTATGTTCCTTTTACTTGATTTAGCTTGATTATTATCCAGTAAGGAATTGATCTTCATCTTTCATTCGAAATTCCCCAGGATGAGCTGGAAAAAACAGAAAATTTGTAGCAAAAAAAGAAAAATATTCAAAAAAATACTTGTATTCAGAGGGGGGTGATGGACATTGATTGATTATTATTATGTTTCGGTGGTTATCATGGAGATGAATGGATGGATAAAAGATGTTTGACTTTGAATTTCTTCTTTTTCTTCTTCTGTAGCTGTGTAAAGAAAAAAAAAATCAATTAATTCTTCCACATTAAAAAGATGATGATTATTGAAAGTAAAGCGAAGTCAATGGATTGAGGATTTGTTTTTCAACAAAAAAAAAAAGAAATAATTATGAGATCAAGGTGATATAGGTTTTCATACCGTTTGTGTGTGACGATCATGATGATGAACAAGATCGAGACAAATTTGATTAAAAATTTAGATAAATATCGAAATTCAAGCCAGACATTTTTAGAACAAACGAACGAACGATCGATCATTCAACCAGGCCCAAAATATAAACAAACAAACAATATCTTTTTTTTGCCAATCATATCATTTAGAAAAAAAATGGAAATGAACATTATCATTACATATCGATTGGATAATGATCAATAACATTGAAAAAAAACAACAACAACAATGACATTGTCAAATGGGAAAAAAGGAAAGTAAAGTAAAATGTTTACACATTTCCACAATGAAAACAATCGATATATCGAAAAAAAAATCGCTCAACAGAAAAAAAATCCAGTGACAAGTTTTTTGAATTCAAAACATTTATCATTTTTTTTGTTGTTTTTTTTTGATTGATTGATGATGTGGTAATATAACAGCAACAACAACAACAACAAAATCGACTTAATTGATGCTAAATGTAATTGAAATTCTGAATAATTAACCAAAAGCTAGTAGCTACTAGTTACAAACAAAAAACATTGAAACCTTTCGAATAATAAAAAATCCTTTTTTTGCGCCACACATAAAATATTCATTATCATTTTGTTTTTTTTTCTATTTGCAAATGCTTATCATTTGATTGATGATTAGCATACTACCATCGTCATTATCATTATCATGTACAAACAGGAAAAAAATGATTCGGATTTCCGAAAGTGAAAAAACAAAACAAAACAAAACAAATAAAAAAAAAATGTTAAAATATTTCCCGGTCACCATTAGAAAGTATATTCTCAATATATGTGAAAAAAATAACCATTTATGTCGATATAGAATCGAATCATTTTTTTCCTTTAATTGATTTTTTTGGAATTTTCTTGAACAGTTTGAAATGATTATGACATATTTGTTGTTGAAATTTTTTTGATGATGACAATCACGTTCTTCACCTTGAAATTGATATCACCATCATCATTATCAATTCTAATAATTATTCAAAACAAACAAAAAAAAACAACAACAACAACAAGAAAATCAAGACGTCACATTATAATAAAAACATATTTATTAATAAATATTGACAAAATTTTATCAAAATTCGTTTGTAAAATAACGTTTTTTTTATGTTTGTTTGTTTGATTGAATAGATCGTTGTTTTCTGGATTTGATTTTCTTATGTTATATTGATGATGATGACGATAAGAATTTTGCATCATCAATAATAATAAAACAATAAAAGGTATCATTTCCGTTATTTTTTTTTACTTAAAACGAACTAAACTAAACATTTTTTTTCGCACCTCATTTTTTTCCCCATGCTTAATTCTTTTTTGGAATGTTCGAAAAGAAAAACGATGACATTGAAATGATTATTTATATGGATGGTGGTGGTTCATCATTTGCTATTAATTATTAAAAACAAAATGCAATTAAAATTCAAAATCAACATTAAAAAAAATAAGATTTTAATTTTTGTGGAAAACGGATAGCAGAATCGTATGGATCTTAGATAAGTTTTTTTTCCTGCATATCCTTTTTAATCATTAAGCTCGAGGCTTATCATCATCATCATCATCATTACGATTAGCATTGGATCAACAACAACAACAAAAAAAGACATTGATCTAAATTAGGAAGAAGAAGAAGAAAAAAAATCAATCATTTGACCACCTTGAAACAAGCTTGAATCTTGTATATAAATGTATCAAAACACGTACATGCATGTACACGTGCACAATCACATCACACACATACATACACCTGTTGATCTTGATGCTAATGATGATGTGATCAACAAAAATGATTTAGAAAAAGAAAGAAGAAATTTAACATTAATTATTTAATGAACAGCAAAATATTCACTTGTATACAAAAGACAATCATCAGGGAATTTATTTATTTTAGGAACAAAATTGTAATTGAGAAAAATTTTATCTTGCCTAAAGGCAAGGGGAAAAAACAGAACAGAACAGAAGACATAATCATGATCGATACAAAAAAAAAAACAAAAACAGCAACAAAAATAATTATAACGAATATGGATTTTCATTGGATAAATGATTGATTACAATCGATTGTTGTTTTTTCCCGATTGATTATATAATTATCATCATGTTTTGTTTGCAAACATATTCAAGTACAAATATTCAATGTCAACTAAGAAATTATTCAATCTAAATTTAAAAAACAAAAATTTAGTTATGCAAAAAACGAAAAACAAAAACATGAAGAAAAAAAGAGAAAAGGTGAAATCATTGCAAATTTTCTTCGTTTTTTTTTCAAATCTAATATTCCATAGTTGTTATTTTTTGATCATCATCATCATTATTGTCGTGATCATCGATTATCATCGATTGATTGGTCAATCGATTTGAGAAAGATCCAATATATAATCACACACACATCGAATAATCAATTGGTAAGTTTTTTCGATAAAAAAAAAAATTTGGCTAATCAATTTTAACCCTTTATAATATAGGTCTGTGTTAATGTAATGTTTTTTCCTGATTTGGTTATTCTTTTTCGTTTGTATACTATAATGGATATTGTTTCGGTTTTTTTTCATCTTAAAACATCCATTCTTTGACAACAACAACATTGGCATAAACTAAACGGAAGAAAAAAAATCATCAGGCTTTTTTTTAAAAAAGGAAAAATAATTAATCATTTTTTTTCTGTCAGTCAGTCTGCGAAAATCACGAATTAGTCTATCAACATTTTTTTTTGGAAATCAATACAGAAAAAAAGGTGAGTGTACGAATACGAATATCGATAAGAAGATTCACGTGTTTTTCTTGTGTATGGAGGTCATATTATGGATAAAAATAGATGTGAAGAATATTTTAACAAAATGTTTGTAACAAATTAATTTTTCAATTATAATTATCATCAATGATGAGGAACATGTCGTGAATAATGAAAAATTAAACGAAAACATCAAAAACAACAGGTAATTAAGATTCACTTTCAGATCCGATATCGAATTGTCAAGTGATTGATTTTTTGTTTTTTCTTTCTCAATAGTGAAATAAAATCCATTGATCACTTGATCAATTTGTTTGATTTTCGAGACCCAATACAAGAAAAAAAAACATAAACATCGAAAACAATTTGTTGAAATCCATTTTGATTTATGAAAAAATTAATGCTATTCAACGGTGAAGATGTTCTTGCCTTGGATTTGATGAATTTTTTCTTCTTTTTTTTTAAAAAAATCATCTTAACATCCATATACACGGATCGAATTGAAACGTTAATCGTTTGTCTTTTTTCCCCATATGAATCAAACATATGCTATGATCATAAATCGATGATGATCATATACGTACTATTCAATGATAATGATGATGAACATAGAATAATTTTTCTTTTCCGAATATTAAGTACAACAATAAATTGCCCATAGGCTATTATGAGAAATGAAAATAAAAAATGTTTTAGGAAAAAAAGGTGGTAATAAAAAAAAAATTGAATTAATTATTTTGAAAAAAAAGAAAAAAAATATTCAATACTTATAGAATGGAATGAATCATTCAATGATGATTCAATGATGTCATGGTAGTTTGGTCAAATGTTCATGTCATCATCATTGATAATGATTAATATTCAAGAAGGGGGGAGAAAACAACCCAGATGTGTTTGTTTTTTGTTTGGTTCTGTTCAAATTATACCATTATCGATGAATTATCAATTTTGAATTGATGATTGAATAGGATGATCATCATCATCATCATTATAATGAATAAATTAAATTCAAACAACATTTTAGATTTTATAAGCAAGAATTTTAGGCCATTTGATTGAATTGATAAAGATTGTTTTTGTTGTTTTTTTCCAAACAGTTTTTCTTGATTAGCATATATTTTGGTATGCGTATATACAAGTAGGTAGATTTATTATTCAATGATGATGATGATGATGGAGTTATTTTGCTGTTCAATAAATATTTTCAATGTCCCTATAATGTCAAAATAAACATTTTAATAAATTTAAATTTACGTCAATTTGAAATTGCATACCATTAATGTCCATCATCTTTTTCTTTTTTTTTTTTTTTTTGGTTGATGGTTGTGATTGATAGTTGGTTTTTACAAAAATGAAAATGTTGTCAGAATTTCATTTTTTCTTCACTTTTGTTTGGAAATGCATTTTTTTTCGGTTTCATTTGAGCACATTTGGGTTTTTTTGTGCACCAAAGTTGAGAATTATTGTAAAAAAAAATCGGAAAAAGAAATCGAGCAAATTTAGGTAGAAATAGCCAAAACAAAACAAAATTCATTTTTTTTTCAACCGTTTTGCTCAGTTTTGATGTTTTTTTTTGAATAATTTTTTGGAAAAGTAAAATACATTCGAAATGTCGATCAAAATGATTATAATCAGTTTGATAATGATGATTACCATCATCACAACCGTACAATCAATGTCCACAGAGATTTATAACGAAAATCCAATTCATTTAGATCGAAATTTATTCGAACGCTTTTATGGAAAAAATTTTTCATCAATCAACGACTTGGATCTATCAAAACAAATGATTCATACTATTGATTCGGATGTTTTTAATGAAACAATAAATCTTAAAACATTGAAATTATCATATAATCGATTGGAAATAATCAAACGTAGTTGGTTTGGTAAATCAATGATCAATCTTGAACGATTAATATTACGAAAAAATCAAATCACTAAAATCGAATTACTTGCATTTGATAATCTTAAATCACTTCGTGTATTAGATCTTCGTTATAACAATCTTGGAAATCTTGACGATGGTGCATTTTGGGGCCTAAATTCTCTTAAATATTTAGTACTCGATTATAATCATATCACAAACATTCGATATGGTTGGACTTATGGTCTTGATTCATTGGAAAAGCTGTCAATAAAATTTAATCAGATCAATATGATTGATGTGGATGCTTTCAAACCATTATCCAAACGATTATGGCTATTAAATTTATGTTCAAATCGATTACAAACAATAACAGCAACTACTTTGGCTCATCTTAATCAATTACAATGGCTTGATTTATCAAACAATTCAATCAATGAAATTGATTCAAATGGTTTTCGTTCATTAAAAAATTTAGAATCATTGGAACTATCCGAAAATGAATTATCCAATATATTTAACGAAGATGGTGAATTGTTTATCGAAATGAAATCGCTTAAAAATTTATTTTTAAATTCGAATCATATTGAAAAAATTTCTGTCAATACTTTAGATCAATTAGAATCATTGATGATACTGAATCTATCATCAAATCCTATTGTAACAATTGAAGATGAATCATTCGATTGGTTAATCAATATACAAAATATTTTTGCTACAAATTTAAATCTAACATGTGATTGTCATATAAAATGGTTATATTCATGGCTTAAATTATTACCGCCATGGATTCGAGATCCATTCGCTAATCAATTACAATGTAGTCGTCCGAATAATTTGCGTTTGGCTAGTCAAATTTCATTTATGGATATTGATCCTAATTTATTATGTTTTGATACTGAATATAATGTTTATGAAGATGTTGACAACGATTTCGAAGATCAAGTACCTGTAAACGACAATATGCCACCATATTTTGTTACCGAACCAGTCAACATAACAGGAAAATTAGGACAATCAATACGAATCGATTGTCCAGCATCTGGTATACCGGAACCAAATATTTCATTATCACCTTATGATAAACGATTAAAATTTATGGCCGCTTTAGAACGTCGTGTAAAAATTGAAACAATCGATAATGATGATAATGATAATGATAATCAACAAATGTTTTTCGTAATCAAACCATTAACAATCGATGATATTGGTTACTATAATTGTAATGCTTTTAATGAATTTGGTGAAATACATTCTAAATTCTATCTATCGGTTATTAATGATGATGATGATTATGAACAACAACAACAACAAAATAAATCAACAAAAATTAATGAAAAATGGCTAAAATATGCACCTTTTGATCACCCTTTTTTCGTTTTCATCATTTTCATCATAATTATTGATTGCCTTTTTTTATTAATCATCAAAATTTTTAAATCAATTCGAAAATCAATGAAAAATTTGGTCAAACATCATCATCATTTGAATAATAACAATGATGATGATAATATAAATATTGATTCAATTTTTGATTCAAGCACACAATCAATCAATATTAATAATGATGATGATGATGATGGTGAAAATCAAAGTTTTAAATTGAATTTTCCTGATATTATTATCGATAAATCAATCAATAATCATCAACAAAATATTCATTCAATCATCAATATGGAAACATTTAAAATTTGATTCAATTTACAATTATTATTTATTCATTGAATTTTGTATAACTTTTTTTTACATAATATTTTTTATTCATTACTTTGTTGTTTTGTATTCACAAAAATTTATACATTTCTATGTTTAAAGATTTCTTATGAATAAAAATTTATTTTCACAAACAAAAAACGTTTAAAATAATCATCAATATGATGTGCGAACAAATAACAACATTTCATATGATATAAATTGATTTTATTGATTGATCAAGATATTGATATCGATCAATCAATAAAATCAAATTCAGAATAACAACAACAACAATCATCATTTGATAAATGACAATAATAATGATGCATTTAATGGAGTTTTCATTGGAAGTTATGAAATACTTTTTTGTTTTGTTTTTTTTAATATCTTCGCATAAATGATTCATCCCCAAATGAAATCAATGTTTTCATGTTCGATTATGATTCATCTTGTAGCATTGAAGAAAAGAAAAAAATATTCATGGACATCAAAAAAACAGAACTCCATCCATCCATCCATCGATCCATTTGAATGCTGTCATTGATAAAATTTAAAGAAAATGTTATGTTCCTTATAGTGTTTTTCTTACCTTTCCTTTTCATTAAATCCATTCATTTGATATATTTTACCTCGAAGATATTTATCTTTAATTTAGTTGTTGTTATACAAAAACAAAAAGAGATAATCGAATCAAAATTTTGATCGATAAAAAATCTGTTTCAAGGTATTCGATTAATTATTAACGCCATCTATCAATCGGAATTGATAAAGAATTGGAAATGGTCAATTTTTAGTAATTGAACATAAAGAGAGATGGCGATACTGTTTTTTACAAAAAAAAATTCATTTTAAACATCATTACCGAATTACCGAATAAAAGGAAATGTCATTGGAAAAAAACACGAAATAAAAAGATTAAAAGAAATTGATTTTATTCAAAACGAAAATAAAAATCAATCAATTTAGGCACCTAAAATGGTTGTTAATTTTCACAAATCACGCTTTTATAAAAAGCTCAAATAAATGAATTTTTGTTGATTAAAAAAAAATTTATTAAACATGTTTATTACACAAACACTTAGAAAAAAATTTGATTAGATCAGTAAATAATAATATCCAGATTTTTAAGTTACAAATGATTTTATCATTAACAAAGTGGAGCAGAAATCGCTTAACGATTAATCATTGAAAAAAAACGAATGGTTAATTTTGCATTTGTGCTTGTTGTCGAGCCAATTTTTGTTCACGTTTTTCTATTAAATCCGAAAAAAAAGAAAGAAAGAAAATAGTTGTAAAAACAGAAATCAATAACCAAATTATTTTTTTGAACATACTTTGACGTTTAAGTTCTTTTTCAATAAGATAGGCTTCGAATTCTTCTTTTGAATAGAAAAAACGCCATATTCTATCGATCCATGTTAATCGAATATTTGGCCGTGGTTGTTGTTGTTGCTGTTGTTGTTGTGAACTATCGATATCATCGATAGCGAATCCAATCGGACGATTCGAAGAATTAGAGCTCATCGTTTCTGGTTTCTGGTTAACCAATTAATTTCTTCAGGAAATTTATTTTTTTGTTTCCGAAGAAAATTATCTAATCTTTTCAAATGATAATTGTTGTTGAAAAACAAGTTAACCGAACAAAGAATTTATGAACAAAAAGACGAAAGTTAAAAGTTATGAAATGACAAAATTTAACAGCAACAACAACAAATCAATGACGTTGATAATAATGATCAAGCATAAAAACAAAACATTCTTTTCATCCACAAGCCATTATCATTATTATTATTATTAATTCATTCAATATTTTTTATCGATCAAATAGATCAATCAATCAATTAATCAATATGGCAATATCAAAATCGGTATGTTTTGATTGAAATGTGAACATCAATGATGAAATCAAAGCAGATTGATTTGAAAAACCAAACAAAACAATTTGATTAATTAATTGATTTATATTGGATTAATGTTTTAAATTTTTGTTTTGTTTTTAAACAGACATTGATGATCGTTATTCGAAACGATGATTTTTTTCGATGATGATGATAATCATTAGGACATGAAAATAACAACAACAAAACACACGCTTCAAAGATTCTATATATAAATTCGAAAGTGGAAACAGAAAAGAATATCAAATCATCGTATACTGCTACTATTCTTATTTGGGGGTGGAAAAAAGCTGGCAAAATGAATGAAATGCAAACACAAAATAGAAGAAATAATTCTGTCTTTGGTAGATAATATATAGTAGTAGTAGGGCATAATATCGTCATCATCATCACCAACAAAAATGTTTTTTTTTGGGTTGATCATAGGAAATTCAAAATTGTCTGGTGCAGTCGTCCCTCGTACAACGTGGTCCTTGAACAACGCGGTTTCGATACAACGCGGAACACGGTTTCGATACTACACGAGCCATTTCTTCTATTTTACATGCATTTCGTACAACGCGGTTTCGATACTACGCGGAACGACAAAACCGCGTTGTACGAGGGACGACTCTATGTTTGTTGATATTTGAATCCATGTGTGTGTGTTTGTATAGACATTGAAGCCACACACACACAAACCAACAGTAAAAACCATCAACAATGATGATGATGATGATGATTCAACGAAATATCAAACCAAAACATTGATGATGATGGTGGATTTTTGAAGAAACAAAATTTCGGTTGAAAAAAATATGTTCAGTATTAGATTAGGTTTATTTTTCTTTGGATTGTCGTCGGATGATATTGATCGAGATATGCGTGTGTGTGTGGTCGATGTTTCTTTTTCGTCAAATTATCACAAAAATAATAAAGTGGACAATCTTCATTTGGAAAAAATCTTGTCGACGATAATGAGGATGATGACGATAGTCAATATCGGTTTTTTTTCCTAACCATCTTCGTGTTGTTACGCAAGTTTTGATGATGATTATGAAGTAAAAAAAAAAAATATTCTCGATTAGATCGACAACAAGATTGACAACAATCATCTGAATAACATTTAAATATTATGTCCAAACGAAACTTATATAAATGTCATAACCAGCAGATATGCAACGATGAACACACTTTGAGAAGAAGAAGAAAAAAATCTATATATCTGGTTTCAGTCAAAATGTTCTCGTTGTTGTTGTTGTTGTTGTTGTCCATCACTGACATTATAGGCGATCATAAATGAAGAAGAAAAATAAATCAACCAAACGTTAAATTTCAACTGTAACGAAAGGCAAAAAAAAAGAAAAAATTGTTTGTCGTTTAAACAACTTATTGTGAATACGTTGAAATGGCCAAAAAGACCTTTTGCAAAAAGAAGGAAATGCTTTCCCGAAGAAAACATAAAGTATATTCGACAAAAAAAATGGTTTTTAGATTTTTATTTTGATTTCGGTGAACTGAACTGAAAAAAACTGGATACAATCAAACAACATTTTGGCTACATTATCGATGATGATAGATGGTATATACTTACACACTCTTCGTTTAAATGTTTTTTTTCACATAATAAGCTTATTTGTTTGTTGATTGTTTTCATCTTCTTCGTATTCGTTGTTCATCAAATTTGAACTTTGTTTTTTGTTTTTTTTTTTTTTGCTTTTGTCTATCCGAATCGAATGATGATGATGTTTGATGATGATGATTTGAGTAAATGGATTTGTTTTGTTATGATTTGTTCTCATCCGATGATGTTTACCATTACATAAAGAGAAATGTATGATGTATGTGTTTTTGTGTATTCATGTATCTTGTAGAACAAGATTTTGTTTTTTTTTATCTTTTTTTTTGATTTCGAAGGAAAAAGATTTTTACAAATATCGGTGCTTTATGATTGTAAATGCGATGGATGAATTGATGATGAGAATAATCCAATCAAAAGACAACCAAAAATTTTTAACAATTTCAAGGCGTAAATGTTCACGATTTTTTCATGTTTGATTCGACAACAACCAAAATGAATCCACAGGAAAGATTTCAGGTTTTTCTTACTTGGTTTCTCCATTAGATTTTAGTATTGTTGGCTAAAAAAAAGAAAGAAAAAAACAACAACCACCAACAGCAACAAAATAACAAGTTTTCATCGATTCAATTCAAAGATTAAATTCATGATTAATCTTTTCAGATTCGATGATGATTATTCCAAAATCAATCTTATTATCGAATTAATTTGAGAAAATTTCCCGAAAATTTTCCCACCATTTTCCTTCCTTCATTCATTCATTCATTAATTTCCAATCGATCGATACTTTTTATGCAGATTTTTTTTTATCGAATCGAACAAAATTGGCGAAAAAACTCATTTTGTTTCACAAATATCCCAAAACAAATCGATAAATCAATTGTTTTCAGCAATAACAAAAAAAAAAAAAAAAAAAATCAATCAATCAATCGATAATCGGTAAAATTGACAAACAAAAAAATCATTTATTAAAATAAAAGTTTTTTCAACTAAATTTTTTCATTATTATAATTCATTTCCATCATTGAAGTTTTTATAAATATTTTATATATCATCATAACCATTTTTGAATAAATAAGTAAAAACTAAATTCATTATAAAAATTACAAAAAAATAAAAAAAAATAAAAAATAAAGAAAGTTTATAGAAATTTGTTTTTGTAAAAAAACAAACTTACCCGAATAAAATTTTTCAAACCAATAATACCATATTTACCATAGGAAAAACCATAATGATTATTTGTATGAAATTTTTCAATAAAATGACATAATTTCCATTGTATACGTAATGATAATGATAATTTTGGTTGTTGCGGTCGTTGTTGTTGTTGTTGTTGTTGTTTTAATTCATTTGCGGTTGAAATAACACTGATAATCGTATTCAAACGAAATAATTTCCGTATACCACAACCATAATGAATGTGTTTTGAATATTTTGTACAAATATAATGTATCCAAAATATACCAAAACATTCTTGTAAAAATAATAATATCATAAATGATTCTTGATAAGGATTATGTTTTTGTGTTAAATGTAAACGAAATAATGATCCGATTAGATATATATTAATTGGCCAATTATAAAGAAGAAATATTAGAAATAATCTTGAATATGATCGTACAACATTATCGATAAATAAAAATAAATGACAATTATCAACAAGAAATTGTCGAACTAATCGTATATCTAAATAATCAATAGGCCAATAATCTAAATGTTTTGATATTTGTTGATAATTTAAACGTATAATCCATTCAAAACCTAATATAAATGTTGATAATAATTCGGCCATATAAAAAACTATTAAACCGGCAAAAAATGCTGATGATCCGATTGATTGTTGAATCAATGCTTTCATTATACCAAAACATATTGAATGATTTGGATTGAAAAAATAATTCCAATGTAAATATATTTGTCGTAATGGAAAATATATTCCGAACAATACTGAAGTAATTTTTGAAGTAAAAATAAATAAATAAAAATAACATTAATGTCCATGTTTAAAACAAAAAAGAAAAAGAAAATTACTTACACATTGAACACATCTCTAAATTTCTTCGTAATAAATGTAAACGAAAACGTTTTATAATAAATTCAGAAAAATTTATATTTTCATTTTGTTGTTTTCGTTGTTTTCGATAATTTTGTTCAAATGTTGATAAATTTATTGTTGAAAATATTGTTTTATTTGGATTTTTTTTCATACTAATCGTATTAATTAAAATCATATTCTCATTATAATGATTGAAAGCAAAAAAATTTTGATAAAACAATGATAATAATAAAAAAAAGAATGAAAATATTATATTAATTTCATTGGTCATATTTAATACAATACTAGGATCAAATATTAATAAACGTTGTTCAAATGTTAATGGTGCCAGATAATATATTAAATAACGTAATGATTCCCAACGTAAATAATTTATAATAAATGAATGAAAACGTATTATAAACATATTATGATCACGATGTAAACCATTTATTAATAGATCAATTTGTTTAAAATATTCAACAACATTTGGCCAAAACCATTTTCTTAGTATGGAAAATATTTTTATTATTAACATGATTGTTTTTGGTTTTGTTTTGTTTTTTTTCTATTTTTCAAAATTCAATCTGAATTCATTGAAAATTCATTTGAATCATGCGATTCACCGAACACCAAACAAATTAATGAAAAGGCAACTAAACAATGCAACAACAAATCCATTCAAACCATTTGGATCAAGGATTATGCGAAAGAAGATGGTGGAACGAAAAAGATACAAAAATCGATACCATTATGGAAGAAAATTTCTCAAGAAAAAAAAAGATTTAAATTTAAATTTAACCTAATCTTTATTTGTAGTTTTCCTACTACGCACATATAAAATTACAGAAAATTAATATTACAACAATGGTAATAACAATTAACAAAAAAAAAAAAAAAAAAAAAGATATAATTCATAAAACGTAACCATGGTGGTTATGGATCATTTACGTTGTTGTTGTTGTTGTTTTTTCTTGTTTCATGTTTCCCAAAAATTATAATGTTGTTTGATGTTGATAAACGAATTATCATTTTCTTCATTTTTATTCCTTGTAATTGTGTGTGTGTGTGTGTAGGCGTTAGAAGAATGAAGGAAAATGAAAATGAAAATATCAGACTTATATGATGATTATTTGATTCGATTTGAAGTTCAATTTTTTATTATAAATTTGTCATTTTATATGTAACCATTGCCATTTTAGCATAGATCATAAGAAACTATTTTGAAAGAGGTAAAAAAACGGATAAAATTAATTGAAAAACAAAAAAACAAAAATTCAAACTTACACGAACAAAACCAACCATACTGATTACACCGAAACGTCCATAAGTAAAACCATAATGATTTTTTGTATGAAATTTTTCAATATGTAAACATTGTTTCCAATGAAAATTTAAATCATAATTTCTTTTTTGTCTTTCCCTTTTTTCAACATTATCATCATAAACATTATTATTATTATCATTATTATGATTAGAATTAAACAAATCATTATTATTCATAATAGTATTAAGAAACATAAATTGTTTTGTACCATTTGTATGTATATGTTTTGAATATTTTGTACAAATATAATGTATAACAAACATACCGGTTATTTGTAATGAACAACAAATTATAAAAAATAATGTTTGAAAAAATAAATCATTACTAACTGTAGTATTATTATGATAATATTTTTGATATAATTGTTTTAATGATGCTAATATATAAATGTTTGTCGGTAATACACATATTAAAAATAATAAAAATACTTTTGAATGTAATCTTGATACATTATCAACAAATTTAAATAAATGACAATTTTTTCTTAAAAATTTTCTTATTAAATATTGTTGATTTGAATATTTTTTCATTGATAATGTTAATGGATTTATATCTATGGTAATAGTATCATATTCAAAAAATATCATCCAACTAAATCCCATCATAAATGTGAATAATAATTCTGTCATTATAAATATGAATAATGCATCAATAAAACAGGTAAAACAATTAAAATGTGTTATTATTATTTTTAACCAATTTAAACACCAACATTCGTTTGGATTGAAAAAATAATCTGAATTACGATTAATTTTGATTATAGTACGATAATGAGCATAAATAATAACCATTATAATCAATATGTTTTGCATATTACGACGAATCATATGTAAATGATTACGTTTTCTTATCATATTTGATAAAAGTAATTTATTTTTTGCCGATAATATTGTATTTATTGATTTATATTTTTTTATTAATAATGATTGATATTTTGGACAAGTATCAAACATTTTTATATGATTTTCCAAATTATTTTGCCGACAAACAATATCGATCAATATCATATTCATATGACGATGATTGATTGAAAAAAAATCTTTAAATATATAAATAATAGCTATTACATTGATCATTAACATTATATTTGTTTCAGGTGTTGTATGCATAAATAATGCAGCATCAAACATTAATATACGTTGATGATATGATAATGGTAATATATAAACAAAAAAATGTTTAAATGATTCATAATAAAGATAATAAATAAAATAATGAAAATATTGTTTACGATTATCATTATTATTATTATTATTATTATCAAAAATAGTAATTATACGATCAATTTGATTACAATATTCGATTGTTGTTGGCCAAAACCATCGACGAATAAATTGAATTATATTGAAAATAATATTCATCATTATTATCTTCAGAATTGAACAAACAAAACAATTCATGCGGAATTCTGAATGAAAGATAAAAAATTCAGATACTTTTTGGTTTCAAGTCAAAAAGTTGAATGACAAAAATGAAAAATGTAAGCACATTTTACAATCCAAAATGTCTTAATGACAAAGATTTACTTAAAAATTGACGTGTATTGGATATAAATGTTCACAAAAGAAAAAATGACATATGTATTCTGTAGACAAATGATTTCTTTCTCTCATTCGCTTGTTCGTCATTGTGGGAATGATTACATTGTGTTTGCAAATGTTTTTTTTTTTTTTTTTGTTCTAGAAACTAGGTAATTCTATTATTTAAATTTCATTTTTTTTCGGTACTTTTCTTGTTCATTTTTGTATTTTGATTTAAAATCATATATTTTTTTCATAGAATCATTGATTATTTTTTGTTTTTTGTTTAATATTCAGCTTGCACGAAAATTTCAAAAAAATTCTTTCATTACATTGAGAGGGAAAAATATGGTTTGAACTCCAGTCGCTAAGACATTTACATGCAAACCACACTTAAATGTTTCATTCTAATTGGACTTTTTTTTTCTCAGTGTTAATTGAATCCATGCTACATGTATTCTGCTGATAGTTCACCGGCGGTGAACTTTTTTTGATGGTTTCAGGCCTCAGATTTCAGAAAAAAACGACAATATTCGATCATCAAAATCTTGGTCTACAATTTTATTTACAAAATTTTGTTCATATTGAACGACAAAAATTCAATTATCAAATCAAATTATTTCTTATATTTAATAATAATCATTTGTAAAATTCTCAGCAATATAATATTATTATTTCACATAATTTACCGAGAATTATTACAATAAATTCTTCGAATGAGTACATTTTTTTTTACTTTTACTTTTTTTATTATTATTATTATTTGGAAATGAATTTATTTTTGGAATTACGTTTGAATAAAATTCAATTCAGCGAAAAAAAAACAAGAAATCAAATTATTTGGTTGATTTTTTTTTTGGAAATCAAATGAAGGTAGTCGATTTTGATGATGATGGTGGGATCCTGAAATGAAATGATTGATTGAAAGTTTTCTCTTTCATTTTTTATTTTTATAATATTTTTTATGGTTGTTTTGCCCTACTACACCATAATCCACCAAATGGATATCAGATAAACTAGAATTATGTTTTTTTTTTGCATTATGATTTTCAATTTTTCGACTATAGAATATTTGTTTTGTTTGAATTGATTTGTTTTTTTTGCTGGTTGTTGATGTGGGTTTTTCTCTTTTCTCATGTCAAACATTTCGAAATTTTGAAAAAAAATCGAAATTTGTTATTCGATAACAAGATTTATATTTGTAATTTATAAATTCAAATATTATTAAAGAAAAAATGTAATTATTATTATTATTTTCAATATGATTTTTTTCCCAGAAGAAAAAAGGAAAAAGAAATATTTCATTTGATTCAATATTTTATTAGATTTTTTTGTTTTTGTTTTAAGTACACTTGTTCTAATTCAATTTGATTATGCATTGCTTTTTTTTTCATTTGTTCATTTTGTTTTGTTTCAATTTGCAATCAAATTGCTCCTTTCCATTTGATAATTGGATATAGAATCTTCTTTTTTTTTTTTGCTACTGGTAATAAGATTGACAAAAAAGTTTTTTTTCTTTTCTCATTTTAACTTGGAAAAAAAAATCTAGATAGATTTAATTTTTGATAACTTCAAAAAAATACAAATCCTCTTTTCTAATAATAAGAATCAGCTGTTCCAAGAAATTCTTGTAATATTAATAATAATAATAATAATAATAAGAAATGTTAACATTCACTTTCTCTTTAATTAACATTAGCTTTTTTCAATTTATTTTCATCAGAATTGAGAAGGTGTAAGTCGGTGTTACCCGTAACCAACCAACCAACCAACAGAACAACAAAATAAATCAAACGAATGATTTATGACCATAAATTCTTATCATTCGATGAAACATACAGTACGAGTACCATTAGAGCAGGGAATTTGAAAAACAAAAAACAAAAATCGATCCAATATAAATTTTATATTTGAAAAAAAATTTTAAAATTACTCGGAAATTCAGTTCAAAAAAAACAACAAAGATTTCCCGTTCATTAACACCCACTATCAACAAACAAACAAATGAAAAAAAATGGGATCAAAAAAAAAAATGAAATGATGAATGATTTGGAAATATCCTGGGAAATCTATTTTTTTTCTTAGAATTTTTAAAAAAAGCAAACATAAGAATATTCTTATATATTTGATATTCATCGATGATCGATATTCATGATCATATTGATGATCAAAGTTTAACAATTATTGTTTTTTTTGTCTAGTTCGTATATACTATATATATTCTGGATGAATGGAAACATGAAAAAAGATGAAACTTTTTTTTTTTTTTTGGTTCTTTTCCATTTCATTTTCATTTCATTCCAAAGACCTTGGACTGAAATTCTTACATTTATATATCAGCAAAGTTTCAATATAAAAAACCAAATATATACTGCAGCTATACAGAATATTCTCCTTTTTTTTCTATAATCATCATTATCAGTATCAGTTTTTTTTGCTTTTGTCTGAACAATAACTATTCAAGGACCATAGCAAAAAAAAATGGACCTATGGATCAATGGAAAATAAATGTAAAATGAAATTCTGAGCATTTCGAAGAATTTTTTTCTCTATGTTTCTTCTTCTTCTTCTTCTTTCGATAATGAAACTGAATTCTAGTCGAAAACAAAAACAAGAAAAATAACAGATAGCACGCACACATAGATATATAACCACATCAAAAATTCAATACTTCTACAACGAATGAATGAATGAATGAATGAATTTGAAACGATGACAACTAAGAACCTATGGATGATTATATAGAATTATCATGAATGAAATTCTTGTTTTCAATGTCGATTCTTGATGTTTTTTGTTTGTTTGTGCGCAATGTGAAAATTCTTTCTGAATTGGTTGTTGAATCAAAAAGAAAGGAACAAAAAAAAAGTAGATGCTCAAATGAATGTTTGGTGTGTGTGTGTGGGTGGTAGACATGCGGACCAACATCATAATCATCATCATTACCATTATCATTATAATTATCATTGGTCGATGATTATACTGACATTCGATATAGATTTTTTTTTTCTTCTTCTTCTTCTTCTTCAGTTATTCTTCAGTATCTAATTATTGATTGATTCGATACTATTTGGTTTCTTCAACATCCAAACAAAACAATATCTTCAAGTTTATTTAACAAATTTTTTGGGGCTATTTTTGGTTTATTTCAAGTGGTTTGTTACCAACAATCAAAAAAAAACATTGATCTATTTTTCAAGTGATTTTTTTTTCTCTCTTGATTGGTAAACAAACAAAAATGACCAATTTTTGTTGTTGTTGATTCAACCAATTCGTTGTTGTTTGTGCGAATGAATGGATTCGGTTGATTGAATCGGTTGATGGTCACCTTCAAAATCAGTGATTTTTTTTATTTAAATTCGGTGATGTTTTCATTCAAACATATCATAATATATTCAAAAAAAAAAACTATTTTCGGGTGATAATTAAACATTAGATTGACAGAACAAACCAGAAAAAAAATTCTGAGATATTTACCTTATGTCGTTGTTGTTTTTGTTGTTTTTTGTTATTGTTTAATCCAAACAAAATGAATCCATTCAGCATTTCATTTATTGTTTCTAATTAAAAATGAAATGAACAAGAACAAATAGATTTGGATTCAATCATCGAGAATTAATTAAGCTTTCTTGTTGTCGTCATCATTATTTTTGTTTTTGTTGTTGAAAAGTTTTTCTCATCAAAAATCCATTCAGTATAATCGGCATTATGATAATGATCACATAGAATAACGGGAATTATAATTATAATTATAATTATTATTCATAATGAATTTAAATATGAATTTTCTAATTAACAATAATAATAATAATGATAATGAATCCATTTCAACAAATACCAACAACAACAACAACAGTATTGCCAACAACAACAACAAAAACAACAATGACGTCTTCAACAATATCAAAACATTTTAATAATCAACTGGATCATCCCCACCATCCCCACCACCACCACAATCATCATCATCATCATCATCATCATGATCGTAATCAAAATAATTTGAATAATGATCAAGATTGTGATTTAAATAATCGAAAACAACAAAATAATCAATCACCATTGATTAAACGTATAACAACACAACCTAAACGTGGTTTATCATTAGATATGGATCAAACAATCAATGAAAAAACGTGTGATAATTATTTAGATAATAATAATGATGATCATTATAAAATGGTGATGATGGTTGTTGCTAAAAATAATTCAGATATTAGCAATAATTCGGAAAAATCAATGATCGATGATTATACAGCTCAATATTATCGTACATCATCGGCTATTTCTGATCATTCATCAACAACAACAACAACAACGACAATGACAACAACTGCAGCAACAACAACAACAAAAATATCATCTATAAATGATAAAAAATTAAATAAAAATAAACAATCAAATCGTTGTATATCGAATCCACATAATCATCAATTGATTAAAGCAAATTCAATTGCTAGTGGTGATACTGTTAGTTCATTGATTCCGGTTTCAAATTCTTTGAAAAATGCAATGATTATCGATTTGAATAATTTTCGTTTCTCCAATGAAGAAATTGATCGTTTTCGTCATCATCATCAAAATGATGACAATAATGGTAATGGTAATGGTGGTAGTATGAATCTAGACAATAATGGTTATACAATGGATAATCGTAGTACACGGGCAACGACACCGGCTGATGAACAAATATTTCAAGAACCAATAGAATCATTACAGGTAAGAATTGGTCGATTATTATCATGTGAAGAAATGGCCGATATGCATTTTTTGATTGGACCACATCCATTATCATTATCATCATCATCATCATCTGTTGGTTTAAAAACAACAACAACAACAGCAACGATCAATACACCATCACCAACATCACCATTACGAAAACTTCGTATACCAGCTCATCGTTTAATAATGATTGCAGCAAGTCCAGTATTTAGGCAAATACTTTTGGATCCAACTACCGGACAATTGATTGAATGTGAACGTGATTTAGAGATCAATGATATTGAGCCATCATCATTTTTAGAATTTCTTCGTTATGCATATACGGATAGTGCAAAATTGAATAAAGATAATGTTGTAGGTATATTGATTGCATCGAAACGTTATCAAATTTCAACATTAGAACGACAATGTATTGATTATATACATAAATGTTTATCAAAACGATCATCATTAGCTATATGGATTTCGACACGTATATATGGTTTAAAAGATTTGGAAAAAGTAGCTAGAAAATCAATGCAACATTATGCTGAATCAATATTATTATCGAATGATTTTTTACGTCTTGATCAACAATCATTAGCTGATATATTATCCGATGATCTATTACGTGCCGATGAAATTGTTATATTTCGTTCATTAACACGTTGGGCTAAACAAAATTGTCTGCGACAAGGAATTTGTCCAAATCGTGCTAATGTTAGAATGATTATTGGTGATGCATTAAATTTGATACGATTTCCATTGATGAGTGAAGAACAATTACAAAGAATAGTTGCTGCTGAAGGTATTTTGGAAGATGAATTATTACGTGCATTAGTTCATTGTTCACGTAATTGGCCACGAGCATCAAATATGATGGCTGAAGCACCATCAACATTTTCAAATGAACCAAGAGCATTTCAACGTTTAGCTGGTCGTTTACATAATGTTTATCGATTTGCATCATTTGAAAATACATTACCAAATCGATATTTAAATCGTTCATTAAATTTTTTAGCTAATAAACGTGTTTGGTTAGCTGGTGTTGGTCTATATGCACCACGTAAAGCATGTACTTTTTATCTAAATCTATGGGTACGTGTACGTCGTGCTGATTATGATAATCAAACATGGCATTCACCATTAGATCGTATTGAACATACAATGTTGCTCAAATATGATGGTAATGGTCATATAATTAATATGAATTTTGATGAACCATTACAGATTGAAGCTAATGTACAATATGAAGTATTAGCAACAATAACACCAAGTCCACGATCAACTAGTTTAGTACGTGCACGTTTAAATCCACATCTTTATTATACTAGACCAAATGAAGTAAATTTTTATTATGGTACTGAAGGACAATATGCAACTAAAGTACGTGTTAATAATCGTGGTGAAAATGTTATATTTAATTTTAATTGGGAACGTGATGCATTTCATGATGATAATAATTCAGATAATATTAGTTTAACTAATAATAATCAATTTAGTACAACTAATAATAATCAAAATAATTATTCAATAAATACAACAACAGCCATATCTGAACCAACAACACCAAATCCACCACCACGGCCACCACCACCACAAGAATATCGTCGTCCAACACGTATGCAACGATTACGACGTGCATTATCATTTGTTGATAATAGGGAAAAAGATCTGGCTGCAATGACAGCACAAGCAAATCATAATGCACGTGAATGTGGTTTATTAGAAGGACAGATTCCATTATTAATGTTTTATGCATGAAAGGATTTAACTTTTTTTTTTGCATTTCATCAATCGCAATCCATATAACAATCAATCAATCAATCATCGATTATTTTATTTTATTTATTTGTGTAGTTATATTTTGTTAAATCAATTTTCCAATTCCGTTTGTCTTGTCTTGTCTTGTGTCTCGTATGTATGTGTGTTTGCCATCCATTTTATCAAAGTTCAAATTTTTAAAAAACAAAAAAGTTTATTTTTTCATTTATAAAAATACTCAATCCTAAACATCCTAAAATAGATAAAAAATTATTGTTTTTTTTCAAATTTTAATTCTGTTACAAAAACAAAAAACATTCTTATTATTCTATTTCATTTTGTTGTTATTATAATTATAAAATTATTATATTTATATAGTCGTTATATTTATAATTTTTATTTATAAAATGAAATTTTTGTTATATTACAAGAAAGAAAGAAAAACCTGTTAAACCAAACCAAAGAATACAATAATCTTTACAATGATACGATCATTACCATATTTCTATATCCACAATTACACATATATATTAGACTATCGACTATCGATCAAATGAGAATGTGTCAATTAGATTTTTCAAACAACAACAACAAAAAAAAAAAAGATTCCAAATCTATATTTATATATAAATAAAATGATCAAAATATAAAATATAAAAATTGAATTTTATTAATAATTTAATTCAATGATGATGTGTTTGTGTTTGATGGTAAAACTTGTTTGACTTTTGCTGCTTTCAGGCAATTTAAATTGATGACAATACAAATAAAAAAACCAAACGAAAACAAACAGATTCTTCTTCTTCTTCTTCACCATCATCATGGTTGATGTAATAAAATGTTCTGATGGTTTTGAATTCAGTTTTTATTATTTACATTATTATTAAATCAATAATGATTTTTTTTTGCCTGGAAAAACTATATCAAACTATAGTGAATGTTGTTGATGGAAATTTTTTTTTCAATTTTTCACTAAAATTTTTAACTTACCTTTAGGGTGTATTGATGAACAAAAAAAACAAAAAACAAAATTAATTCTTTCAAACAAAAAAAAGAGAATGAATATTTGTTTATATGAATCGAAAAGATATCTTCTGTCAAGGATATTGAAACATTTTGACAATTTGTGAATGAAATTTTTTAAAATTTTCAAATAATTTTTCCAATGTTTCACATCACTGCAGTTCCAAAAAAAAAATCGAATCAAATGTTTGAATCAATATTATCAAAACAAGATGGCAGCACGATTGATCAGAATCGATTTATTTTATTACATAACGTTCGAAACAAAAAATATTAAAAAATTTTAAAATTATTTTTTTTAAAATCTTGTTTTATTTCATTAATTATCATTATTATCATCATCATCAGTATCATCGTCATCATAATTATGAATGAATAACAAATTTTTCTTTTTCAAATGATTTTTTTTTCTTAAAAATATGTTATTATGAAAATATATCTTTTTTTTTGTAAATGTAAATATTAACGTGCCAAATATAGAGGATGTGGAAATTATTTCTTTCATGTTTGTTTGTTTGTTTGTTGCTCATATCTTTTTTTTACTTATAATTATTATTAATTAATAAATGAATTGGAGAGAGAGAGTGTGTGAAAAAAAAATCGAAAAGAAACATATAATAATGGAACAAAAAGGTGTCAAAGGTTAATAATCATTGTTCGTAAATTAAATATTTATAATTAATGAATATGCATATTATATTTTGGGGTAAATGTTGGTTGTTGTATATATTTTATGGTAAACAAACAAATCAAATGTAATGTCATCAAATCAATTTTTTTTGTTTGTTTGATATATTAGATGTGATCATCAAAAAAAAAAAAAAAAAAAAAACAAAGAAAAGAATAAATCAATTAGAAAGAAATTGAATCACAATGAATATATGAAAGTGAAAAAAAATATTTCTAATCCATTTGTGAATCATTATCATTATCATCATCATTGATAATCGTACCAATCATTGCTGCCATTTGTGCACCCGTTGAAATCGATATAAAACGTGTACATTCATCATAAGGGCCATTTTTTATTTGTCTCGGTTCAAATAGATCTTCATCAGCCGATGTACCAATCTGTAGGCCACCTTGTCCCCAACAATATAATTTTCCAGTTTCTGTAATGGCCATTGAACAAAAATCACCACAATCAACTTTGATTACACGTTCCTTATTGAAAATGGTTGATGGAATTTGTTTAAAATCACTAATACTTTTATCATTATTACATTGTCGAATAAAATCTTCACCAAGACCTAATTTGCCATACAATGCTGAACCACAGGCATAAACATTGCCATCATTATCCAATGCTAATGAATGTTGTTGGCCATTAGATACTTGTTTACATTTAAACGATAACGGTATTCGTGTCGGTATCAATGTAAATAATGAATCGGAATTTAAGCTATTTGCTTGTGATATGAAATCATTTTTCAAACCAAGTTGAAAATAATTATTAAGACCCCAGCCATAAAGATTACCGTCGGTGGATAAGGCAAATGAATTCCATTGTGATGCAAAAACATGTTCAATTTTTGCCTGTTCAGGTATCGATACCATTTGCGGTCGTAAAAATAGATCACGATTTGTTTTGATTGAATTAAGCTCGGTCGATACAATACGTCCTAATTGTCCTTTAGAACCATCACCAAATGTGAATACATTTCCTTCCTCCGTTAGCATTAGGATATGATGAGATCCAGATGCAATATCAATAATTTTCATATCAATTTCGACTTGTTTCGGTAAAATTACAGGTAAATAGTCCGAACAATTTGGAGATTTTTCGCAATCAACAAATAGACCAACTTTATCCGAATCATCTCTATCGATCAAAGAAACATTAATAAAGTTAAAATAGTAAAATATATGGAAAAAACTTACTTGAAATTTCCCCAAACATAAACCTTGCCATCATCACATAATGCTGCCGAATGCATATCACCAGCCGATACTTTTACAACTGTTTTTGATCGCAATTCTTTCACCGGTAATGGACGTCCAGAAAGTTTCTCTTCAAATTCATCATCATCAACATCTAATTCATCCAGATCATCATCACCACCATTAGTGATAAGATTATTCGTATATTCTTCACGAGTAATAAATCGACCAAGAACATAATCATCATTACAACCAAATGATAAAATCTGACCATTGACGGTCAACGCTAATGTATGTAAAGCCCCCATTGCAACTTGTTTGATTTTATATGAACCGATACGAACTTTTGCTGGCTGTGATCGTAATGTTTTACGTCCATGAAAATATATTTCACGTGGCCCTAATTCTTTCGATATTTGATCACCCATTGTGAATAGATCACCATGGTCAGGCAATTCGAATCTTGCCTTTTTCGCTACAGGTGATTGCATAGTATCTTCACTTGAAATTGTAAATGAATCAGGTACTTTACGTTTTGAACCTCGTTCATCATTATCATCTTCAATAACCATTGATTGACCATTCGAATTGGTAGCTAATGATTCAGCTTCATTTACAACCGAAATCGATTGCTTAATATCAACCTCAATTTTTGTTTGGTCATTAGAAACGGTGATTGGCTGAAATTCCTTCATATCCGTTTTTGGTTCATTTTCAATTGGTGATTGTGCGTTTGTTTCTTGCTTCACAATCGACTTTGAAACGATAGACGGTTGTAACAGGGAACCATCACTAGATTGAGAATCTTCAATGACAATAATAGTAGAATCTAAATCTAAATCAGATTGTTTATCTTTCGATTCAACTGATGATCGTGATCCATCATCTATGATCATTTGTTCATGGTCAATAGCGATTACATGCGTATCTGGTTCTATCTCTTCACTATCATCCATATCGACTATTTCGAATGATACTTGCTCTTTTGGCATTTTTGATTCTTTCGAACATGTTTCACTATTAACTTTCTCATCAGTTTTTTCAGTATCTTCTTTTGCGACCGTAGTTGCTGCTGCTGTTAATGATGATAATGATTGAGAAATATTCGTTTCTGATTCTATAACATCAACAATTTCATTTACTTTATCAACAACTTCAGCAATTTTTTTCTCTTCTACATTATTATTTGCTGATATTTGTCCTTCAGATTCAGATTGATTTGGAATATTTTTCTCATTTTCTGTCTCTGGTTTTGTTACAGGTATCTGTTGTATGAAATCGGGTTCATCTTGTACTACCGATGGAATTTCTGGTTCAGATTCTTTTAATACCTCTTCCACAACAGTCGAGGCAGCTCCTCGTCTTGGTCGTTTTGATTTTGTTGTTGCTGCTACGGATTTTTTCGGTTCAGAAGTTGTTTGTTCTGGTTCCGTTTCTACCGCAGCTTGATTCATTGATTTAGTCAAATTTCTAGCCGATTTACGTTTTGATGACTCTGTTTTAGTCTCTTCTTCAACATTTTCAAGCTCAGTGGTTTGAATTTCATCGACTAATTCTGTCTTATTGCTCTGTTTTTGTTTACTTCGTTTATTTGTAGATTTAGATGACGATTCAGTTACCGAAGTAGCAGCAGCAGTTTTTCTTGTCGATCGCGGTCTTTCTTTCACTTCTTTTAGTTCATTATCCACAACATTTTCAACAACTTCGGGCTTAGATTTTACGCCACGTGTTGAACGTTTCTTACTGATAACAGTTGGTTCAGGTTCATTTTTGGTTTCTTCATGTTGCTCATTTTGAGTTGTTGTCGTCGTTTTCTTCAATTTTGTTTCGGACTGTTTTGATGATTTTGACGAACGTTTCGATTTGACCATTGATTCTTTTTCTACATGTTGATCTTCATGAGAATTTTCGATCGATTCGATCGATTCAGTTTTGTCTTGCTTTTTTGCACGACTTCGAGATGATGAAGGTGTTGATTGCTTTATTGGTGTGTCTGATTTTGTTGCCGTTGTTTTTTTTCTTGATGCCGTCGTTGAAGATGACGATGATGATGATGATGTTGAAATTTTTGCCACAGCTGAAGAGGCTGCTGTTGAAGCTCTAGTTGTTGTTCGTGAACTTCGTCGTAATGTTTGTTTTGTTTTATCTTCTTCAATATTAACGGTATCGATATCGAATGTAACATTTTTAGTTGGTTTTGCCGATTTTTTCGTAGTCTTGACATTATCGACTAAATTTGTACTAGTTGAAGCAATATCATCAGAATTACTTGCAATAGTGGATTCTATCTGTTTTCGATTACCACGTGTTCGTTTAGTTTTAGATTTATCAACTTGTGATTCAATTTGATCATGATCATGATCATCATCAACATTATTATTACTGTTGTTTGATGTTGATTGATTAGATGCTGGTGTTGTTCTACGTGTCGAACGTTTAGATGATTTTGATTTCGATGGTTGATGATGATCATCATGATCATCACCATTATCAACAATTGTTGTTGTTGATGATTTTGATTTAGAATTTTTCGATTTTATACGACCAATAGATTCATTATTTATTGCTTCTGAATTATCATTATTATCAACAATAGTAGATACATTAGTATCAATTGTTGTTGTTGTTGCTTTACGTTTACGATTGACCATTGTTGAACATCAAATAAAATGAAGATGAAACAAACAAAAATCACAATAAAACACAAAAAAACCAAACAAGATGATGATGATGAAAAAGAAATCGAACAAATTAACCAAAAAGGATTCGAATTCTTCACTTATTCACACACACACACACACACACACACATCAAACACAATGTGAAAAAAAAAATAGAAATTCGAATCAAATCAGTCGATTTGCGTGAAAATAGTTTTTATTTTTTGATGAAAATTGATAAATAATGTGGTAAAAGAATAAAATTAAATTTGGGATTTTTCTTATGTTCCACAAAAAAAACACACACACACACACAATTCAATATATGAAAATAAACTGTCGTAATATGAAATCATACAAAGTTTAGATTGTTCACTGTTTCTTGTTTTTAACAGGGGATTTTGTTAAATATTGAGATAAATTGAAACGATAAAAAAAAATTCATTCGAAATAGATCATGCAAAATTATGATCACTTGACCACAACAATTGACACACAAACAAACAAACAAAAAATTATCATTTTTACGAAATAAAGCAACAATGATGATTATTATTTTTTAATTAAACTCAAATACGCACGCTGTTTGGACAACATATTTTCTTTTTCCTTGCTTTTATTAATTCGTTGTTTGTTGCCTATATTTTTCTTTATCATATCATCATGGTGATGGCAAATAAATTGAAGAAAAAAAAATAGAACTCAACCGTAATCGAAAAAGAAACAAAAACAAAAATCTCAAATCACGCAACAAACACACGCTCGCCGGTATATCGATATAAACCGAACACGTTTTCGTTCATGGTGTTGTCACATTATAATTATCTAAGAATTTTGTTTGTTTGTTTGTTTGTTTGTTTCAAATGCTAGTAGCATAGAATTATTAAACATTGATAATATTGATTATCTAACTTTCAACAATACTGCTATGACAAAACGTAATTTTTTTTTTTTCGGGAAGAAAAATTACAATCATTGTGTGTGTGTGGTGCGTATATATCGCACAACCGGCATGTGAATTTCTTTCGTCCGTACAGCAGTGTCATCTATCAATAACGAAATTAATTTTTTCGTTTTTTTTTTTTTTTTTTTGTTGGCTCCTATTTTTATCCAACCATTAAGAAAACCGGAACATTTATATACTTTAGTTGAATCCAAATAGTCCAAAAAAATATTGAAAATAAATTGATTTTTTTTTGAAAATTACTCAAGTTTCATTAGTAAAATTGTCTAAATTTTTTTAAATATTCACTGTAAGTATTGATCGAACGAGAAATAACCATGACTTGATTTGATTTTGTTTAATTTTGTTTGTTTGTTTTGTTTTGTAAAAAGGCAAAGATTTTTGTTTGCCAAAAAAAAGAATTTGATGATCTTTAAATCATGATGGATGCATCCGATCATCATCAACAACAACAACAACAGCAACAGCAACATCATCACATGAGTTATCATCCACAACATCAACAACAATATCAAGAATTTATTCTTGATGATTTTGATTCGACATTTCTTTCGACATCAAACAATACTATTAATGATGATTGTGGTGGTGGTGGTGGTGAAGATAGTGTTACATTAACCAATGATGATGATGATGATGATTCTGGTAGTCGAATCGTTGATGATGATGATGATGAAAATGATGGACCAACATCCAATATTATTAATGGCTGTAATGGTGGTGGTGATCAACCATCATCATCATCATCGGCAACAATATCAGTGAAAAAAGATTATAAATGGAGTACAAATGAAACTGTTTATATGATTACATCATGGGAAAAATATTCAAAAAATGTAGCTGGAAAAACATCATCAACATATAATAAATGGATTTATACAAATATACAGCAAGATTTACAATCATCTGGTTATGATCGTAATCTTGAACAAATACGACGTAAAATTGCTCAACTTAAAAGCCGTTATTTTAAAGAAGTTCGTCAATTAAATGCAATTGAATCAAATACTAAATCAAATTGGGAATATTTTAAACAATTAGATCGTATATTACAACATCAATATAGTATTGGTTTTGGTAATGGTAATCAACAGCAACCATTTCCAATGAATAATTATCATTTGGATGAATCACAATCAACAACAATGGTTTCAATCAATAATTCATTACAATCATCCGAATCAACAACAACAACAACAAAACGAATTCGAATCGATAATGATGATGAATCAAATGATGATAATAATAGTATTGGTGGACAAATGATAATGATTGGCGATAATAATAATCAGCAAACATCATCATCATTTGAAGATCGTTTAATGGCCATGATAAAACAACAATTTCGTACACAACAACAACAATTTAAACGAATGACACAACAAATTGATCGTAATCAACAATCAATTGATTTATTACAACAATCAATGAATCGTTTACAAGAACAATTTAATCAACATATTGCTAATGTTAATGGTCAATGGTATGGTAATAATGGAATGAATGTACAAAAAAATTGGAATTATGATTATAATAATCAATATTTTTGAACAAAAAATCATTTAAATCAAAATCAAAATGAGAAAACAAAAATTGATTTTTTTTTCTTTCTCTATTTTTTTCGTCATAATCATGTGATATTCTTTCTATAAATATGTATTTTTTTTCGGTCGAAGATTCTAATTATCAAATTTTCCATATAAGAATTATATCAATCAATAATGATTCAAAATTAAACATTTTTTTTCACTTTAAACAAAAAAAAACTTTTCAATTTTTGACATTAAGGAATTTTACATTTTTTTCAAATGAAAATTCTGTTTAGAAAATGTTTATATTTTATTCACGTTTGTTGGACATGATTTTCTTTCGAAATCAAATCAAAATCATATCACTTTAGCCAATAATTTCAAATTCTTGTTACCTGGCCTATCGTTTGATTTCATGATCAAAAATGTTCCAGGTGGTACATTACATTTCGTCGTCGTCGTCGTTTGAAAATTAATTCAAAAACAATTTGTTTTTCATCATCATCCAGAAAGGCGGATTTTTTTTTCGTTCGGTCTAAAAATTGTCAGAATAAATTCTATCCAGGC
The DNA here is from genome assembly GCF_027571235.1 of Dermatophagoides pteronyssinus. Lineage (NCBI taxonomy): Eukaryota > Metazoa > Arthropoda > Arachnida > Sarcoptiformes > Pyroglyphidae > Dermatophagoides > Dermatophagoides pteronyssinus. The sequence continues at coordinate 2,087,255 of NW_027461532.1, read as the reverse complement.
CCATCATCATCATAATTTCATGATAAAGTTATTTCTGCAACAGAAAATAGACAGCATATATTTTTTTCGGGCCCAGACAATTTTCAAATGATGATTTCAAATTCAAAATATAGAATCTATGTTGCTTCAAGCATATATAGAGAATATTCTGTCCCATTTTTTTGCTTGATTGTTTTGGCAAGGATGTGAGTGTTCCAATTTTTTTTATCTTTCACATTTTTACCATTTGGATCTTCATTTGGTCCATTTCTTCATGTGTGCAGGTGTGTTATCAAAATGAATTTTGTTGTTGTTGTTTTTTTTCCGGATAAACACAAATGGCCGGGATGTGATTCAATCTATTCGGAAAAGTGAACGCGGTCAAAAAAAATCAGAAATTCTTGGGAAAAAAATTCTTCTTTTCGAACGAAAATTCCATCCAAAATCAATTAATCTAATGAATCAAAGAAATTGACATAAATTTTAAATTCATACAAAAAAATTGACAACAACAAAAATTGTGAAATTTACCCATTGAATAATTTCTCTTTTTCTTGCCAAATACCCAAACAATACGGAAATAATCCATTCAACAAAATATATAACCGGAATATTTGTTGTTTTTTTTCTTGTCACATTGTCAGAAAAACACTGTTGTTGTTGTTGTTGACATTTCATGGACATTTTACGATCTGTTTTTTTTGGGATTGAATTCAACAACAACAACAAAAAATGTGTCAAAAACATATACAAAAAAAACAAGAAATGGATCGATTTTATTTTCCATTTAATCATTTGATTTTCGGTCCCCTCCAAATAGAAAAAAAAATCTAATAAATAAAATTGTTTATAAAACCGATCCCGGTTACAAATGATGAGCATCATGAATTTATCGAACGAAAAAAAATGAAATTGGGAAAAAACTATTTCCACACACACACACATACAGAATATGTGTCTTGTCCATCGATTGTACATTCGATAAATGGATTCGAAAATGTTTCCGCGATCGATGATTCGAAATAGAAAAAATTGTGTCAAAAGCATTCGACTGGATTAAAGAATGATTGAAAAAAATGTATCAATTTTGTTTCAAAACGATAAACTTGTTGTTGTTGTTTTTATTCATTTGATAATATCAAATTGTTTTATTGAGTGTTGTGAGTTTGTATTCCAGGTGTCAAGTGAAAATGAATGAATGTTTTAAAATGATTTTCCAGGATGAAATAATTCTTTTTAAAAGTGCTCAATAACAATAATATAAATTTTTGTTTTTCTCTCTACAATAATGAGAATAATACTTTGTTTTTGTTGTTGTTTATTGTTGGTTGTATCAGGGCAATCATGAAAAAAAATATTGATTATCTAAAACAATTAATAACAATTAAAATGATAACAAAAATAATGAATTTTTTTTTCTTTTCTTCTTTCGTTTTGTTTTCATTCAAAAATAATTAACAATAGCAGTGATATTACAATTGATTGATTTGTTTTGTTTGTTTGTAAATGGCAGTTTTTAAAATTGTTGTTAATTTAGTTGGTCATTGGGTTATATGTTGAGAATTGAACTTTTTTGTTTACTTCTTCTTCTTTGTTTCATTCATTCGGTCTATGAAATGAAATAGAATATATTCCGGGTGTGTGTGTGTGATGAATGGCAGATTAGATAACAAAAAACAAACAAACAAACAAATAGAAAAATCATCGCAAAACAAAACACAAAATTTCAAATTTTGAAAAAACAAAAAAAAACCAAAACAGAAATGAAAATTCGAATTATAAATTCACGACAAACTATGGAATTATGAGAAATGGTGGTCGACAGATAGATGGCGTTGTTGTTTTCGTTGTTGTTGTTGTTGTTGACATTCGTTTTTTCGAATTCTTCAAATATTCTTCGTTCAATCGATTCATTCAATATTTATTGGATTTTTTTTTCCATTGTCAAACCTATTTTTTTTGTCTAGTTTGGGTGTGTAATATCTGGTTTTTTGTTTGTTTTATGATTCTCTCTCTCTCTGTTTCTCTTTCTCTCGGTTGTCACATCAAAAATTTTGTTTTCTTCATATTTGGCCAATGGTGTCATTCATTGGTTGACGATGATGATAATGATGATTATGATGAATGATGAATAAAATATAACGAGGTAATTTTTATTTATAATAAATATGTGAAATGAACGAATTTATTTATGTTTTTTTCTTCTTCTTCATTTGTTTACATTGTTTCTTTTCTTTTACTCCCTGTTTGTTTGTTAAAGATGATTACGATGATGATGATGATGATTGACAGAATAAAATTTTGACTACAATGATGATGATGATGGCAATGATGATGACATGATATTTGTCAATAATAATAATCATTATTCGTTAAATCTATTTATATTTATATAACGATTGTTGATCAATCAAAGTGAAAAGGAAAAAGAAAAAAATTTCTGTTTCTTTTACTTGTCATCCGCGATCATCAATTTATTCTGATACTGATGATGATCATGTTTGTAATAATAATCGGATGGCAGTTATAATAATAATCATTATATGGGGAAAACTAATATTTGGACTATCGATGATTATTGATGAAATAGCATTATTATGTGATTGATCCATACCGGCACGATCAATATTATTCATTTCTTCATGTATTTCATTATCATTTGTTTGACCATTATTATTATTATTATCCATTACAATTGTACCACCACTTGATGATGATGGATGACCATGTATCATTTGATTTGAACAACGCCATTGATCAAAATATGATTCATTAATTAATGGTTCATCTTTAAATTGAAAAACACCTTTAAAACGATGTTTACTACGAAATAACCATAATAATTGACAAGGTTTACGCATTTCTTTTGGATTTCCATGTAAAATGAGCTCATGTTTGATCTGTTCCATTAATACAGGTTTAAATATGGCAGCCTCAAAATTTGACATTTTATTTAGAAATAGATTAATTGTTAATGGACGTTGTGTTGATAGAAATACACGACGTTCCATTGAACCAATTTTTGCATCCAAATATAGATCCAATGTTTTATTGCTTGTCAAACGAAAATGGAATGCATGTTGTTTAATACGACGAATCGATTTTGTTAATTTTAATATTGATAAATTATCTGCATAAAAAAATGCATTATTACTGATTACTTCCAATGGACCATCAAGATGTAATGATTTTAAACGTTTTTGTCTAAACGTATAATCACTTATATTCAATAAACGATGATTTTTTAATTCAAGATCTTCAAGATTATCCAATGAATTTAATGCTTCAAAAAATTCTTCCGAACTTGATTCAGTTAGACCAATATAATCAATTTTAATTGATTTTACAAAACTTGCCGTACCATTAAATGCATCACGATCAATCTTATTCAAACGTGTACAATTTCGAATCACAATATGACGAAAACGAAAATCACAGAATACATTACGATCAAGTTTTTCAAGCTTAAAATTATTAATCAATATAAATTGATCTAATTCTTTTGATTCATGATCATCATCGAATAGAAAGGCAATTTGCCTAAATACTTTCGATATATTTGTAAAATGTGATCCATCTAATAATATTGAATCAAAACCATCAATCTGTAAACAGAATGAATTTGCTTTTGATGGACATTTTGCATCAACATTTGTTGTTGATAATAATGTAAATATTAATATTAATTTTATTAATAATGTTGATGATAATGATATTATCATTAATAATTTTTTTATTCTGATCATTTTTAATTTGATTTTTTTCATTTATTTATTTCCAATTATCCATAATCAGACACAAACACACACTATGAAACTAAGAAACTATATGAATGATGATGAAAGAATGAGATAGTTAGATGGATGGATGGATAGATAGACGAAACAAAACAAACAAAGTTGATTTAGATCGAGTCTTCTTCGGGTCCATTAAACTTTTTCATCAAAATAATTTCAATATCATTTTTCGTTTGTTTGTTTGTTTAACATTTTCTCAATAATCAATATTGTTGTTAATTTTGAATTCACTTTTTTTCACTGTTTGTTTTTTGCTTTGTTCAAACATTCATCTTTTCGAATCGAAGAAAAAAAAGTGATGAATTTACAAATTTTCACCTGTACGCACACTGTGTTCAAAAACAAAAAACAAAACAAAACAAAACGAATAAGTGATAGAAAACAGAACCGAACAATTTTTCAATGTTTTTCTTCAACAGACAAACAAAACAAAAAAAAAGTTTTCCTAACATCAAGATGCCAAAAACGAACTAACTTAACAATTTCCTCATTTATCGTTTTGAATGTTGTTGTTGTTGTTTGTTTTTCTGTTTTCGTTTCACGAACAGAACACATTTAGATTAAATAAAAAAAATTTTTTGGAATTGATTTGAATTGAACAACAATGATATAGACGACCTTGTTGGATCATTAAAGAAGAAAAAAATTCATTTCAATGCGGACGTTTTCAAAGTGATGATTTTTGTTATTTCTCTATATTTTTGATTGTTCAAAACATTTATCTACAGTGTGTATATTCTATTTGATTTGATATTTGAAATGATGCGGCAGCTGCTTGTATTCATAAAATTATTTTTTTTTTTTTTAATGAAATTAAAGTCACATAGAGAAACAAAGGATGAATGAAATAGAATAGATGTGATGTGTGTGGTTAGTTGTTTGTTCTCGATTCGTTTCTTTCTTTCATTTCGTTTCTTCACTGTGATGTTGATGATACAAGAACATTATTCATTTTGGAAAATGATTTTTGAAATTGCTTTTTTTTGTTATTGTTGTTGTCAATTTCACCACCACCACCACCATATAGAGATGTTTTTTTTTAGTTTGAAACTTTGATCTAGTTTTTTTTTCATCCGCCGAAACATTCTTTATTAGAATGTTTTTCTTTCTTTTTTTACATTTAGTTTCTTAAAGTAGTGGTGTTTTCGGTTGTTTGTTTGGTTGGTTGATTGTGGTGTGTGTGTGCGGATATATATACGGTAATAGCAGTTATGTGACTACAGAACTTTATTCTTCATTCAAAGAATATTTCACCATTTCAAACACATACAAGCAAATTAAGGACAGCGTTGGAAAAAAACGAAAATTTTCATTTTCTTTTCGGTCGGTTCGGTCGAAATGAAAAAAAAATAAAAAATAAAACATATCTTTCCTCTCTGTTCAATCACTGTCTTTTTTTGCTGCTGTTGTTTTGGGCTCGATTCTTTTCAGTTTATTTTGGTTCGGTTAGTTTCTCACATAGATTCTGATGAAACTTTTTCTCTTTTGTTGCCATCTGCGTCTATATATGTTTTCTTTTGCGTATTTGTGTGTATGCGTATAAGCAGTTTTATGGAACTTACTTCTTGGATAATGGATTCTGGATTCTGGTTTTTTTGTTGCTAGATACGCATGCGATAATTCAAATACTATATAAACAATAACCGATTATAAATGAATCTGTGTTATTCAATGTTATCTTTTTTTTATATTTCAAAATGATCAGAAATGATAGAATCTTGAAACCAATACAGCAGCAGTAGTAGCAGTAGCAGTTAATATTTTCACAGAATATTCTATATTCATCGTTTCAAACGAAATAGTTTATTTTCATCATATAAATTGCATAATTTCCTAATTCTATGTAGTTTTTTTTATATATAGGAATTAAGAATCGTTTGGCTTTCACCAACAAGAATATTATTGTCCAATAATTTTCTCATTTATTTATCGATCATAACCATAACCATAATTATTATTATTCAGCCATATTTTATGATGTTTTTACTTTCTTTTACTTTCTTTCTTTTAATTCTTTTTCTCAAGAAAAACATGTCCTTCGTTTTGCAATCATCATTAAATGATTTTATAATCTTTATCTTTATGTAGTAGGAAAAAAAGAGAGAGAGAATAAAAAGAATCTGATGTCCAACAAAACCAAATATTCATAAGATAAGGAAATATTTCTCTCTGTGGGTGTGTGTGTGTGTTGGCGTTTGATTTTCTGTTTTTTTTTTTTTGATTTAAGAAAATTAGCAATCTATGTTTATATAGAACGATCAGGATAGATTGATCTGCAAATATGCAAACTGAAAAAAAACATTCGATTTTTTTCTGGTTAAGAATTTTGATTACATGCATGGTTTTATTTTTCTTCAATACGAAAAAGTTCAATCTGACATCATCAGATCATTTGATTGATGATTAATATATATGGGTTTTTTAAAAAAAAGAAAAGAAATTCTTTACAGAATTTGAAATCGATCATTTTTTTTTGATGGAAAGTTTAGTTCATTCAACGAAAAAAAAAATCATTGATGGATGAAAAATAATAATGATAATGATATACCATTGTAACAAGAGTCTGACTGGGTTATTTTTAAAAAAAAATGGAAACTTTTTTTCTGGTTTGTTTCAATCATCAAGTCATTCAGAATTTGGTGACAATGTTATTACATGGAAATGTTTATTGTTCTTTGAATTAGATTCTTCCGTTTGTTGTTGTTGTTGAAAAGTTTCAACATTTTTTTAAACCCCGAAGGTGTGATTTCTTTCACCAGGATTTATTTTCCAAAAAACGAAAAATGAAATTTGCAAACCTTTATAGTTTTTCTTCAATTGGAAAAAACATTCATTGATAGCCATCATCATCATCGTTATCAAATCAAAATGAATTTTTGTTATTTCAAATAGCCTTTAGGCTTTCCAAATTCTTTGTTATTGTTTTGTGAATGGCAAGAAAACGATTCTTCCCATTCGTTTCACAAATAATAATCATAATTAAAAGTAAAAGTTTTACTTACATTTTTGGGAAAAAATACTGGGAAAAAATTTGTTTTTTTTCCCAATCAAAAATCGATTTTATCGATTTTTGTCCTCGAAAATAGTCCAAACATCAACATTCTGCAACAATGATAATGTTTTCCATTGTTACTATTTCGAGAAAAACAAAATTATAGCCAAAAAAATAGTCGAATCATATGTTCGAATTGTGAAAAAAGTTGTTGTTTTCTTTTTCGATAATCGATAATTTGATAAATTTAATTGAATTTTGTTTTCTCCCCCTTGATTGATTGATTGTTTAACAGTTGTTATAAAAATTCTTGTATTTTTTCACAAAATATTTCTCAAAAAAAAACTGTTTGAACTAAAAAAGTTTATCTGAATTTCTGAATTTTGTTTTTTTGTGTGTGTAAATTGAATTTTTTGTTTGTTTTGCCGAGAAAAAAAAATATTAATTATGTCAAAACCTACTACATCGGGAACACGTCCAACAAAAAAAACACGTCGTGGTGGTGCTGATGCAAATACTGCACGTCTTGGTTTTATTGGTGCCGGTAAATTGGCTACATCTATTATTACCGGTTTATTATCGGTACGTGGTCAAGTTGATCCAAAACGTATATATATTTCATCACCAACAACAACCAATACTGAAACAATGAAAATTCTTTATCCAGCTATACATACATCGAAAAGAAATATCGATATATTTGGTCGTTTTGATTGTGATATTGTATTTATTTGTTGTCCACCAAATGTTATACATTCATTATATAAAATTGGTGGTACAAGACCGGCAGCATTAACAACAAATTATATACCAAATATGCGTCATCCTGTTTATATATTTAGTTTAGTATTTGGTTTTAATATTGATCAAATTAAAGATTGTTTATTAAATCCAGAAAATCCGGGTAAATATACGGCAAAATTTTATCGTTGTGTTATTAGTCATTCAATTTTTTATGGTATTGGACATAGTTATATTGATACTGAACCGGATAGTGAAAAATTTCCAAATATTGTACGTGAAATTTTAACACGTATTACAACATTAGAATTTGTACCCGGTAATCATCTTGATACTGTTTGTGTATTAGTCGGTTCTGGTATAGCATTTGTATGTATATTTTCATTTCTTTTTACAAAATAACTTTTAAAAAATCTATTTTTCTCCTAAATATAGTGTTATTATTTTATAAATTCAATTGCTGATGGTGCAGTAAAAGCCGGTATGCCAAGAAATGTTGCCGTAAAATTTGCAGCAAAAGTTGCACAATCAACATCACAAACAATATTAACAACCGGTTTAATGGCAACACAATTAAAAGATGATTCAAGTAGTCCATCTGGTGGTGCTATTTTTGGACAAATGATATTGGATAAAAATGAAGCAGCATCCGGTTTATGTGGTGCAATTGAAGCATCATTTAAACGTTCACAAGCATTAGCATTGAATGGTGCTGGTGGTGGTGATATTCATTAATATTAATTAATTGATTGTTGTTGTATTTGTGAATGAATGAAATAAAAAAAATGAAATAAAATATGAAGATAATGTCCATACAAGAAAAGAAAAAGAAGAAAATTCCGTATTCTTGGTCTTTTTTTTCATTCTTTCCACATCTAGATAATGAAACCTATCTTCATGATTATCATCATTGTCATTGTCATTGAATTTCATTTGCCCGTTAATTAAAATCTATTATTCTCTGAATAGAAATCTCAACAACAGCGAAATTCCATTGAAGAATCAACAATGAAGAAGAAAAAAAATTTCACTGTAGTGGTAGTTTGTTGGTAAATCATTCGGCGGCTATTGAGAATGAAAAATACCCAGAGAGCATCATCATTCATTCATTCATATTTTTCGGCATCCAACAGCCAAATAGATAACATAGGAACAACAACAACAACAACAACAACAAGGAAACAGAATTGTGACCGAGAATTTAATTTTTCGTTAAAGAAAAAAAAAGAACCAGAGTGATACATATGTTATTTTTCATTTAGAATACCGCTTCCTCTCTTTTTTTCCTGTGTTTGAATCACTCGGAAACAACAACAACAACAACAACAACGAAGACATGGTACATGTACACACTGTTGGTGTGTGTGTGGAATTTTCGCTTTTTTCCTAGTTTTTTTCAAATTCAGAATGAAGAAGAAGAATAAGATCTGAGAGTGGCCATTAATGGGTAATAAGTGGGGGAATGTGTTTGTGTGAGTGAGAAAGATTGATTCGACGAAGGTCGAATAACAAGATACATCCGGATCTTTTCTTCTTTTTTTTCTTTTTTTGATGAGACAGACTAAAACATTAAACCAAAAAAAAAAAAAAAATGCTGAACCAAAATACATGGATTCACCGTTTGTAATTAAAAAAAAATAACGGTCAACTAAAACTAATGTAAATGGTTAGTTAGTTTGTTTGTGTAATTACGTCATCAACTAAACAACTTGATTCGAATGATTTGATTATTATTATTATTATTATGGTCAGGGTTTTCTTTATATTTTGGTTAAGCAATGTCTTCAGCAACCAGGATCATGATTATAATCACTATCATGATCACCATGGTTAAGTTAATTAAATAATTTCGAATGAAAACGAAATTGAAAAGAAAAAAATGATTCATTAATAAAATCAGAAGAATTTTTCGTTGACGAAAAAAAAGAAAATAACTGATGTGTAAAATAAGTGATGCCCGGGAACAAAAATATTATACAATATTAAAGTGTCATTGCAAAGATTGTTTTTTTTTGTTGTAAAGAATTTTGTCTTGGATTCTTTTTCATTTTCAGTTTTTTGTCTCATCTTTGTCTTCAGTATACCGAGAAATTGAATCCCAGACAACAAAATGAAACAATATATCTATCCTGCTATCTTGATTCTTCATTTCTTTTTGAGCAATGTTATCATTCATCTGACAAAAGAAAAGATAAGAAATTTTTTTTTCTTTCTTTAATAAAGGTGGTTCCCCAAAAACTAAAATAAAACCGAAAAACTCTTTGAAAGTAGAATGATAGCAAGGAACCTGAAATGCGTGGAGGTGTGTGGTGTTTTTATTTGAAAAATCAGTTTTGGTTTTAAAAAATGACTGTCTAATGGGATCACCATTTATGCATGTGTTTGCACAAGGAAAAGGAATGAAAAAAACCATTTTATTTCTTTTGAAACTTATAAAACACACAATGCAATTACGTAATAATGATGTGAATTTTTTATGACTGAAAAAAAATGATTGAAAAAAATTTTTTCGTAAATTTTTCATCACAAAATGACTATAGTCAATCTTGGTAAATCTTCAAATCAGTCAAGAATAACTGGAACAAGAAAAAAAATTTTTTCTTTTTTTCAATAATTTAAATATTTTTTTTTCAGCAAATAAAAAAAGTAAAATTTCAATTAATTATTCATGCGAATCGTTTGCTTATGGTGCCCATTTTTTTTCTTCTCCAATATGCCTACTGTTTGATGGCAACATTATTTTTTCAAATCAAAATTCCGAATCGAATCGAATGAATTTTTTTTTCAAAAAAAAAAAAATTCTTCACTAAATTTCAAAATAAAGCAGACTTTATTTATTTATTTTTGTTTATAAACGTGAAAAAAATTTTTGATGACATTAGATTTTTTTTTTCGTAGAAAAAAAAAGATCAAATCAGCATCCAATTCTCCATCGTTCAAGATTTCCTTGTTAACGAATATTATTAATATATGTGTGTTATGTTTGTCCAAGTAATTTATTACGTTTTCTTTTATTTCTTTCTCTGTATGTGTGTCTGTGTGTACATTGTATATATCATTTTATTTGTTTTCGATCGTAATTCCCAACAACAACAACAAAGACGATGACAATTTAAACCGGGAAAAAAAGTAAACCCTATGGATCAAATAATAAAATATACTAATGCTAATAATACATTAGGATCATAAATTGGATCATCACTATTATCACCGTATGTTTTATCTATTTACTTTCAATATGGATTTTATTTGTGGGTGTTTTTTTGTTTCACTTGGTTCAAAGTAATTATAATAATGTTTTGTTTTTTTTTATTTCGACATCTTATCATCGAGGTCATCATCTATATCAGGGGTGGCCAAGCTCACCCTCCTCACCCTCGATTTTTGAATTATAGAAGTGTGGCTCGCGAGCCACATGCGGCTCGCGAGCCGCAGTTTGGCCAGCTCTGATCTATATTTTTTATTACATAACAACATAAAAATGTTACATAGGTCGAATAAAATCATTTTTTCTTTTTCTTTTTTAGATATCGATTTTCATTTAGTTATTTACAATCTTGTTAGTATTGTCATTGTTGTTGATGGAAATATAAAATATCAATATTATAATTAGGGAGAGAGAAATATCGATCCAAACTTTTGATCCAAATGGATCATCAATCAATAAATTTAGACCATAAATGCTTTTTTTTGTACATATTAACTATCGATTTACTATCGATACTGTTGTCCATTTGATGGATCCTGGATTTTTCTTATGTAATCTATTTTATACACACAGTCACTCAACTAAAGAATAATCTTGAATCATTTTTGTACAAATTTTTTTCCGGGTAAAGTTCTGTGGTTTAACTCGTTGGAAACTAAATAAAAACAAAACTCGACCATGTGTGAAAATTTTCTCATCATGATGATGATTATAAACTTTTTTGGTTGATTCAAATAATTTACCGTTTTCAACGGATGTGAGTTAAAGTTTTTGAATATAAAAAAATCAAGTTGATTATATGTGAGTGGGAATTATTCTAATGTCATTCGGCGACCGACCGATCCATCAGGCTGGCCCATCAATGGTTTACTTTATCCAAATTTTTCATATTTAATTTTCCATTAAACATTTTTTTTTCTGTTTACTGCATGAGAATTTTTAAAGTGGACATCCATATGTGTGTGTTTTTTTTTGTGCGAAAGTGTGTGTGTGTATTTGACATTCGACAATGTTAACAACATTTGGTATTTTTTCCACGAATATTGTTAACATTGATAATGATGATGATGGTAAACATTATTATGTCAATAATAATAATGAAAAATGGCATTTAAAATGCATTTACTCGATATATATCCAATTTCGTTGATGGCCAGGAAAACAAAAACAAAACAAAAAAGCCTGACCTGACTATTTTTGTCCGTCTTTCTTGTTTATGATTTCAAAAAACAGGAAGAAGAAGAAAGAAAGAAAGAATCTTTTTTTCTCGGTTACTGACCTAAATAATAATATTCAAATAAAGTAAATGCTTTTTCTTTTCTCTCTCCAGGAAATAAAGTAAATGGGAAAAAAAAGACCTAAAGTTTACCCCCAAAAAAAAACGCACTATATACACACACACACAGGTAAGTTTAATTTGCTTGAGATTCTACAGATTCTACATGCGCAAATCGAATAATCATATGCTTTTTCTGGTTTGTCAAATGAAACAAAATCGTTCGAAAAAAAATATTCAAATAAAATAAAATCCCATTCCATTTTCATGAATCATTAAAAGGAATTTAAACAATTTGGCCAAAAAATTGAACCAAGAAAAGAAAATATCAATTATTCAAACCGAATATTTCCATTTCAAACCAATCATTAACCAAATCGGATATAAATAGTTTTTTTTTGCTAGTTATAATCAGATTTATCAGTTTTTGTTACATAATTATCATTATTATAATTAAAAATGAATCAAAATTAATTTATTTCTCATTATTTGATTCAATTAATATTTTTCTTTTTCTTTTTTTTGGTGTATTTCAATTATGTAATATGATATTGTTGAGGGAAATTATTCAAAATATGTCTGTGTTGGTATGTTTGGTAGACAAACAAAAAAATAATTGATGATGATAATGGAAAATGAATCAATTTTGGTTCAATTCGTGTGTGTGTGTGTGTGTTTTTTGGTGTTTCACTTGGTTGATTTTGGTTGAATTTATCGGTGAATTTTTTTTTATTCTCTCTCTCTCTCCTTTATAATTGAATAAATTGAATGAGTTGATTGATAATAAATTCTTATCAATAATAATAATCAATATTCTTGTGTTGATGTCTTATTTTTAGTCAGATAACCGATTCACACATATAAAGTCTTTTGTATATTTCAAAGTGATTTTTGTTTCAAGTATTTCTGTTTTTCAAAGATAAAAAGATTGAAGGAAGAGAGAAAAAAACATTTATCGACATCCATCTTCAAGAACAAATTAAAAGTTTTTTGGATTCACCACATTTTGATTTTTTTTCGAAGCCCATTCGGACCATAATTATAATGTGATGATTCGATTTGATTTTTCAATTTTATTCTTGATATGTGATCAATTGAAATCCATTTATCGATCGATCGATCGATTGATTTTTCATCAACAACCAACCAAAGATCTTTTATTCCATCTGAATAGAATCGAGGAAAAAATAAAAACAAATTATATACTTACATCAATTTTGGTTTATCATCTTCAAACATTATATATAGATCGGTTCATCTCTTTATCATTATTATTCTTTGATCATTAGGCCAAACATCGTCATTATTTTGATGACGATGATGATGTTGATTGAAAAATAATTAACCTAGATAAAAAGAAAATATGAACCACATTCATATTTTCTTTTTTGTTAGAGAATAATGATGACAAATGAATAAATGAATGCAATTATTTTGGAATTAATAGTGAGAAAGAAAAGAAAGAAAGAAAATTGGAAAATAATTTTTCGGAATAATGATGATGATGATGGTCACAGAATATTTGAAAGAAACAAAATATACTCAATATTCTTGATAAACCACAGTCACAGTTGAGTTGAAATGGAAATTTTTTTTGTTTGTTGTTTTGCTGTTGTGATGAATATAGTGAATTCCCGTATATTTTTGTGAAATACTTTTTTTCTTCTGGATGTCTTAATGATGATGGTAATTAATGTTGAAAAACCGGATTGTACCATAAAATTCTTCAACCATGATATGAGAAAAACAAAATTTTTAAACAAACTTCGCTTTTTTTGGCATAATTTTGTTTGTCGCCGGTTGAAATGTAAGCTTCACTGCCCATATTCCACTTCATCAAATTCAAGTTAACCCAAAAAAATTTTTTTATAAAAAATCGAATTCAAACCTTCAAATCTTGTTGTTTTTGGATTCATAAGAAAAAAACAAAACGAAAAATTTCATTCCACAACAGTGATTGTTTGTAACTAAAATTATAAATACAATTTCTTTTTTTATCATTCGTTTTGTTTTATGTTTATAAATTGTAATCGAATAGAGATAGAATATAGAATCCATTACCATCATCATCATCATCAACATTCGAATATATTATGGTTGCTATTATTGATGAGTGGGCGTTTAGTGTGTGGATCCAGCCGTAAAAAAACCGAACAAAACAAAACAAACCGAAAAACCAGAATGTTTTGTTTTGTTTTCATTTCCATCATTGTTATTATTATTTTGATTAAAATATACAATGTTTATATATTAAATGAATGAATGGAAAAACATTTAACGAAAGAATTATTATTATTCTTGAGATATTTCTTGAATTTTATTCCATTTCTATATATGATATTATCAGTACCGTAAATAGTATGAACCGGATTTTTTTTTCTGAAACATATAGGGTGGTTGTTTCGTATGGAAAAAAAATCGTCTTGTCATTTCAAGAACACTGTATACATAATATACCCAAATGATTTTTTGATGATGATGATGATGATAAAACAAAACAAGATTTTCCTGGTCATCAGTAAAGTAAACAACAAGAGTTCTTGTCAGACAGGAAATGTGTTCAAATGATGCTTACTATGATGATGATGATGATGATGTATAATTTTCATGCTTCTTTTATTTTACAAAATTATCGGATCATTCAAACAAAAACAACAACAACGACAACAAAACGGAAAAAAAACATCGAGAATAACATTTTGTTCAAAAAGAGAAATCTAAGAATTAAATTAATGGTCAAATGATTTCGAGGAAAATTTTTTACTTTTTTCGTGTTCGAAATTCGAACACGAAAAACATTTATTCTTTTGTGCTCCATTTACTTCCACAATCCATGTTCCGTACAAAATGTACGTTTTTGTAATGAGAATATATTTTCAATTTTGTTTGTTTTTTGAAAAAAAATTTATTCATTTTTTTTTGAAATTTGATAAAATAATTTATAATTTGACAATTTTTTTTGCTTGTTTCAGGATACAAGTGAACAACAACAACAACAATGATGATAATGATAATTAAAATAATCAAATAATAATAAGCAAACAAAAGATTTCAATCCAAAATCTAGTCAGTGTGTGTGTGCATGTATGTATGTGAATGATTTGTAGGATATTTTTTTTTTATTAAAAGAATAAAACAATGAAAAAAAAACAAATAATAATCAAACATAATTCATAAGTCAAAGGTTTGTGAGAGGTTTTGGGATAGATGTTTCGAACAGAATCGAATCAGAATTCTTCGAATCGAATTGAAATCAATCAGTGTTGTTTTGGTGGGATGATAAATGTTTGTGTGTGTTGGTATATATGTCGTAGTTTGCCATGAATATCTTGAATTTTTAAATTATTCTTTAACAATATTTTTTTTCTTTAGATTGGCAATTCAAAATTAACATCAACCGATGCTGATCTTGCCAATCCAATAATTGCCGACATTTTCACAACCATTTTTGCCGCTTCTTCTAAATTATCACAAGCCAAAATACGAAGATTTGATGATGCAATTAATGCTTTTGCATCATCAACATTTGTACCTATTTGGTTATTTGATTAAATGAAAAAAAATAAAACAATAAATGAATCGAAAAGATAGATATAAAATGATTAAATTACCTTGTAAACGTACAACAATAGGAATTTTTAGCTTAAGTGTTTGTGCGGCAGCAATAATACCTTCGGCAATAACATCACAACGCATTATACCACCGAATATATTGACCAGAATAGCTTGCACTTTGGAATCGGATGAAATAATACGAAATGCTTCTTTGACTTGTTGTGCTGTTGCTCCACCACCAACATCAAGAAAATTAGCCGGACTACCACCATGTAGTTTGATAATATCCATTGTAGCCATAGCTAAACCGGCACCATTAACTAAACAACCAATATCACCATCCAATGAAATATAATTTAAATTTGCAGCCTGTGCTTCAACTTCACGTACATCAATTTGTGTTGTATCTTTTTGTTCATAAATATCCTTTTGTCGAAATTCAGCATTATCATCAAAACGACATTTAGCATCGATACATAAAACCTGACCATTTGAATCTTCAATCATTGGATTAATTTCGATCATAGAGGCATCTTTATCCAGAAATAATTTATATAAATTTATCAATAATTGGGCAGCATGTTCATGACTATTAGGATGAAAACCTATTTTACGTACAACATCCATGGCCATTTCTAACGAAAGACCATTTACAATATCAACAGGCATTGTAATAATAGCTTCAGGTGATTCTTTAGCAACATCTTCGATAGCCATACCACCTTGACTTGATGCAATAATCACTGGACCTTGATAGGCACGTTCCAACATAATGGCAAAATAATATTCACGTCTTGGATAAAGACGTTCGACAATCATAACCTTATTACATATCATTCCTTTTTCACCTGTTTGTTTCGTAATTAAACTGTGTCCTATTTTATGTCAGAATTGAAAAAACAAACCCAATTAATCAATTACATCAAATTCAAAAAAAACTCACCCAACATTTTTGACGCAACTTCTCGAACTTCTTCAGGTGTATAAACTAATTTAACACCACCTTTTAGACCGCTACTGAAATGTCCACGGCCACGACCGCCAGTCAATACTTGTGCTTTGACAACAAAATCATTTTCACCTAAACGTTTCGATATTTCAACAGCTTCTTCAGGTGTACTGGCCACACCAAATCTTGGCACTTTAACACCACCATTCTGTAATATTTCCATTGCAACATATTCATGAACATTTAAGAATCTTCGTCCAACACGATTACCACCTGTTCCATTATTATTTGCAGCATTGGCTATTTGTTTAGCCAAAACAAATTTATTTCTTAATGATCGTAACATTTTTTTTTCTTCTTTTCAATTTAGATTATGATTATGATTTTCAAAAAAGAACAAAACAATCAAAATACAAAAAAAATAAGATTAAATGATGGACGAATATAAAAATTTTTCGTTCGAATCGAATAGCAATCGATACTTGGATAAATGATTTCGATTTATTTATATTTTTTTCGTTTTGTTCTTTAAAATTCTTTCGAAAAAAATTCCGATTCAATAAAAATAAATCACCGAATTTAGCAAATACAATGAAAAAAAATCAATTCACAGAATTATAAAACATTGCTCTTCCTAAACAGTTGAAAACAAACATCTGTATAAACATCTATCAACAATTAGCCCAACACCAAACAAAAAAAAGAACGAAGAATGAAATTATTCAATTGAACTCAGTGACATTAGTGGGGAATTTGTTTTATTTTTTTTGTGTCACCCAGCAAAAAAAAACAACATATGTATCGAATATTGAATGGCCAACAAGAAACAACAAAAAAAAACGCGAACGAAACGAAAACAATCTGAGTACATGCGTACACACTGAATAATGATGAAAAATAAAAATCCATGCCACAATCAAAGCAAGCAACGGCAAAAAACATTGAAATTTCTTTTTTTTAAAACAATCTTTTCCTGATGATTCGTATGTATAAATGTTTGTTGTGTCTTAACACCACCTACCACAAATCATACAAGCTAAATTAACAACAAAAAATTTATCATCAACTATACTAATACTATAACCATTACCAGTATCATTATTAGATTTGATGGTGATGTATAATAATCAAAGGTGACAAAGTCAATTTCTATATCTTGTTATATGGAATCGGTTAATGTTGCCAACTAGTATAACGGTATATTATCATCATCAGTTTTATATAAAAATAAACGTTATTCGTTTTTTAAAATGAAAATTAAACACTTTTTTTTGATATTGGGTACACCCCTGGCAGAAATTTTTCTCTTGAAAAACAGTCGCAGAACAGTAAATCGTTAACTCTTAAAACACCATTCTCAGAGTCTTAAAAAACGCACGATTTTTCGAAGTTTAAAACAGTTTTTTAAGAGTTTTCCGAATGAACCGAAATGGGGGTTTTACCGGTCCAAAATTTAAATCCCTTGATTCTTAATTAATTATTCAAGCTAATTGATCGGTTAAGAATATCAATTTTTATTTTTAAATCAAAAAAATCATAATAAAATTGTACAATTCAAAAAAATACAGTAATTAACAAAATTGACTTTTCGATTCAACATTGGCTCTCAATATCATCTAAATCCAACGCTCACAAAATGTTAGCTTTTTCTGTAGCCAAATATTTTCAAATATCGTTTCAATCAATCGAGTGAATTGTTCATATTCTTTTTGATTATAGACAATTTCATGCCCATCTTAATGCATTTGTCCCGATTCCTTGACCACTTTTTCCGATTATTGCAAACAATGAGTTGAATCCATTATCAGACAGAAAAGCTTTCTGTATCATCATTTGGATTGTAATTTGTTTCCGATATAAAATTTGATAAGTTTTGAATTTGGCTGAAGATTAAAAATTGTATTAGCAAACGAAGAAAATTCATTCATTCTTAGATTTATACCTGTATTGTTTTTGATTGTTTTGTAAATGATTCGACATGGATTATTGGACAGAATACTGAAACTTGGGCAAAAAGAGATTGAGTATTGTGAACAACATAGCATTTTTACTTACTTAATGGCATAAAAATTAAAGATATCACCCATTCAAAACAGATTGATCAATAGCCATAAAGAACAAAAGCGGAAAAGGGACTTATAACAGAACAGCCAATTGTTATGTATTCTCGGACATCAAACAAATAATGATAATTTTCCAAGTCTGACTTTGACCTAGAAAAATTTTATAAGTTGAAGTCGAACTTGGAGAAATTTTCTATGTCGAAATCGGACTTTGAAAAATTTTTCAGAGTTGAAATTTGACTTGAAAAATTTTCAGTTGGAATTCGGATTCAAGTTTGAAAATTCTTCACGATGGATTCGTATTCAAAGAATTATTCAATTTGAATTCCGATTTAAAGAATTTTTCAATTTCAATTCTGATTTTGAAAATTTTTACAAGTTAAATTCTGACTTAGAAAAATTTTCAATATTTGATGCGAGCATGAAAAAATTTTCCACGTGCAATTTTATTTTGTATAATTCATGAAATATGTGACTGTGCATAAAAAGAACTGACTTTGATAATAACTTTTTAACAGTTTTTAATTTTCATAGTTTTTTAATAAAAATTCAAAATCGTAATATTTTTTTTAAGAGTTTTCAATAGTTATACAGTTTAGAACTGTTTTTTAAGAGACAAATTTCTGCCTGGGACAAACAGGCAGACATCATAAAAAGTTAATCATAATAATTATTAATTTTATTTCTTATTAATGATGATGATAATAATAATAATACACACACACAAGCACACAAAATAGGTAATTTGATCATATTAAAAAAAAAAAAAATCAATTACTATTATCGATTATGATGTGTAAAGTGATTGATAAATTTTGATCATTTTCATTTATTTTGTTGCTGTAATTGTTGTCGTAACATTAATATCGATTGTCGTTGATCAGCTGGTAACATATTTATCTGTTGATCAGATAATGATAAAACTTGCATAATTAATTGTGCTTTTTCCTGTTCTGATTGATTAGCTGTTTGTATTGTCGATGATGATGTTGATGATGATGTAGATGATGATGATGATGCTTGTGGTTGATTTGATGTTGGAACTTGAGCTGTTGCAGCTGATGAATGTTGATTGAATATGACGCCTGCTGTAGGTCTTATCGGACCAGATGGTGGTCCACGAGAATTTTGTGCCACTACAGGAGTAACGGTAGCGGATGTTGCTGTAGGCATTTGTACACGTAATCGTGGATCTAATGGAGGTTGAACTGAAGCAGCCACAGTTTGTGTTGGCTGTTGAACAATTCGTGGATCAAATGCTTCGGTAGGTGGTTGAACTTGTTGTTGTTGTTGCTGTCGAAGACGTGGATCTAATCGTGGATCAAATGGATTTTGAGCCATCGATTGTGGTTGTTGTACATTAGCTACAATACTTGGATCAAAAATACTTGGATGTAACATTGATGGTTGTTGTGACATCGGCATAGCCATATGTGCAGCTGGTGGCATTCCCGGTTGAATATTTGCCGCCGGTTGAATTGGTATTGGTGGTGGATTTGGTTTGTATAGAATAGATGAAGCGGTTTGAACATCGATAGCACGCATTACAACTAATAGCTGAAGTAATGCATAAGCTAATTGTGGATTCTGTAGAAGCATATTTCGTGCTTCATTTGGATTTGTAAGAACACAATGTCTCATTTGTTTAGCAATTTCAAACATTTGTTCCGGTGGTAATGAACTGACCACTTTTGCTATTTGTTCGGGTGCTTTATCCGGTTCAACTTCTTGTCCATATGGTGATTCAAATGTTGATCCCGATAATGACATTTGTAGATTTTTTATCTCTTCTTTAAAACGTTCATTTGTGGCCGTATCCACACGAAGATTACGGCCATTTAATTCATAGGAATTTAGATTTCGCATAGCCGATAATGCAGTTTCTTGATCACGATATTCACAAAAACCATATCCTTTTGGTTTACCCGATTCACGATCATAGACTAATTTAAAACTAATTACCGGACCAACTTCAGAAAAGATTTCCTTTAGTTTTTCTTCACTTGCATCGTATGGAATGTTACCAACTATTATGACAACAATAAATGAAAAATAATCGATTGAAAAATAATCATTAAAACTTACCGAAAACCGAACGAAGTGATCGTTCATTTGTAGCTTGTTGTGAAATGTTTGACATTATTTTTTTTATTACTGAAAAAAATATTCAAATTTTGATTCAAAAAGGAATGATGATGATGATCCAAATCAAAGAATAAAAAACTCGAATCATGCCCGTTTTATAGCCAAATTCATTCATATACAACGTCCAAAATTGATTTCAAAGAATGTTTTGAGTTAAGCTCATCATCATTTTTTTTCTTTGTTGATTCAAATTTTGATTTTCCGAAAAAAAATGGAAATTGATCCAGTTTCATCATCAACGCGACGACAATGGAATCATTTAAACAAAGTTCTTTCCCGAACTGGCCCATTTGTTCAGGCTGGATTTGATTCAACAGCCGGTCTAACCATATTACAAGAAGCAAAAATTCTTGTTGTTGGTGCCGGTGGTCTTGGTTGTGAAATGCTTAAAGATTTAGCCATGATGGGTTTTGTTGATATTCATGTTATTGACTGTGATACGATCGAAATGTCGAATCTAAATCGTCAATTTTTATTCCGTACCAAAGATGTTGGCCGTAGTAAAGCAGTGGTGGCTGCCGAATTCATTAATAAACGTGTTGCCGGCTGTAATGTTACGGCTCATTTCTGTAAAATTGAAGAAAAAGATCCACAATTTTATTATCAATTTAATGTAATTGTAAGTGGTTTAGATGCTATTGGTCCAAGAAGTTGGCTAAATACCATGCTATTTGGATTATTGCAACCATCGCCCGAAAACCCGGCCGAAATGATCAATATTATTCCATTAGTAGATGGTGGAACCGAAGGTTTTAAAGGAAATTTTCGTGTTATTATACCAAGTGCTGATAATCCTTGTGTTGAATGTATGTTGGATCTATATCCACCACAGATTACCTATCCACTTTGTACATTAACACATCGGCCAAGACTTCCGGAACATTGCATCGAATACGTTAAACTTATTCAATGGAATCGTGATTGTCCATTTGGTGAAATAGAATTAGATGGTGATGATCCGGCACATCTACAATGGGTATATGAACATGCTATGGATCGTGCCATTGAATTCGGTATCGAAGGTGTTACCTATCGACTAACACAAGGTGTAGTCAAACATATAATACCTGCCGTAGCATCGACTAATGCAATTATTGCTGCTGCTTGTTGTACTGAAGTATTTAAATTAATGACTGCAGCTGCACCATTTCTTAATAATTATCTTGTACTGAATAATTCTGATGGAATCTATACGTATACATATGCAGCAGAACGTAAACGTGATTGTACTATTTGTGGTCCATTACCAATACCATTAAAAATTTCTTCAAAAAAATTAACTTTAGATAATCTAATTGATCAACTTGTATTGGATTATCAAATGTCTAAAACATCTATATCAATACGAACAATTATGAAAAATGATTCCGATCAAACATTATATATGGCAAGTTTAGCTGAACAAACTGAAAAAAATTTACTCAAAACATTACCACAATTAATGATTGATGATGGACAATTAATTGTTGCTATTGATAATAATTTAATGAAAAAATTTGTAATTAATTATGTTTGAGAAAATTTTTCTTTTTTCAAATTAAAATCTTTTTTTTTTTTGATTTGATATTCGAATGTCAACTATTTCAATCTAAACGTAAAATTTCTATTTGGATTCATATCACGTGAATCATGTGTGTGTGTGTTTAATTCATGTGAAGAATTATTCTGTGGATTGAAAGTTTGAAATTAAAAAATTAATTTTCCATGTCAATTGTTTATCGTTTATCTCGTTTTTTATCTTCACGTACTATTGTACAAAATAATTATCGTAAAATGTTAAGCAATAATGTATCAGCTCGTATTAATATGATTGTTATGGGAAATGGTGCTATGATGCAACCATCATTAATTGTTACGTCGGATAAAATTAATTACCTATTTAATTGTGGTGAAGGTACACAAAGAATGATCATCGAACATAATAAGTATGTTTAATTAATTCTGTAATTGAATTATTTTTTTTGGTTTTTATCATTCAAAAGATATTTGAAATTGGGCAAACTTCAAAACATATTTTTCACTGGTACTTCATATGAAAATTGGTCAGGTTTTTTCGGTCTTGTATTGACGGTTGCCGAGATAAAAAATCAATTCAGATTTCATGGTTCAAAACGATTTGCAAAGATCATACAAATGTATCGACAATTCCTACAATCAGCAAGTAAAGTTGAACTTCAACATGTTATAACCGATAATGTTGATACGGTCATCGATTTAATCGATGATGATGATTTTCTCATCCGTTCATTATCATATAAAGAATCGACAGCATATATTCTTATTGCCAAAGATAAAATCGGAAGATTATTGATTGATAAATGTAAACAATTAAACATTCCACCGGGTCCGAAATTTGCTGCATTAAAAAATGGTGAAACAATTGAAATCGATGGTAAAATTATTCAGCCAAATGATGTTGTTGGACCACCTGAACCTGGTGCAGCTATTGTGATATTAGAATGTCCACAATCCGATTATCTGAATGATTTTTATCAAAAAATTGAAAATTTCAACCCATATGTAAAAGGAAAACAGATTGAATTAGTTGTTCATATGACACCAGCTATGATTGCCAATAATTCCAATTATCAGAACTGGTTGAAAACATTCGATTCAAATGTTAAGCATTTAATTCTAAATGAAAATTCTTGTTATGATCTTGGTCTAATTTCATCAACTGAATTACAAATCAAATTAAATCTACTTGATAATGAAATATTTCGATCATTATCCGAACGACAATCTTGTATTGCTACTGATGAAAAATTCAATTTTGAATGTAAAAAAATTATTGAAAATATACCAAATTTATTTACATATCAAATACGACCAAGAAAAAAATTTGAAATTCTTGATTCAAATTGTTGTTGGTTAGATGTGAAAAAAATTCATGAAGAAATTCTTGAACAACAAGAATTTAAAGATCGTCTTAATGAATATAAAACATTGACAATAAAAAATCAACAACAAATGTCATATCCGAATGTATTATTTCTTGGAACCGGTTCCAGTTCACCGGGTAAACAACGTAATACCAGTGGTATATTAGTCAATTTAAATGAGGGAAAATCTATTCTATTGGATTGTGGTGAATCAACTATTTTACAAATGATTCGATTTTTTGGTCATGATCATTATCGTCAAACACTACAACGTATTAATGTTGTGTTCATTACACATTATCATGCTGATCATCATTTTGGTCTTATTAAATTGATAAAAGAACGTTTAAAATTATCTGATCAATCAAAACCATTATGGATTATTGCACCATATTCAATTCTATCATTTCTTAATTATTTTGATCAAAATTTTGAAAATATTTCCAAAGGTTTTTGTGGAATTGCATGTGAAACATTATCATTCGATAAGATAACAAAAAAATTAAATCAAAATGAAGAAAAACAAAAATTATTACAACAAATTGATTTAAAAGAAATGGCAACCGTATTAGTTCCACATTGTTTTGAAAGTTATGGTATTATATTTGAAACAAATTGTGGTAAAAAATTTGCCTATTCCGGTGATTCAATGTATTCAGATTCATTTGATTATATTGGTAAAAATTGTGATATGTTAATACATGAAGCAACAATGAATGATGATCTTTGGCAAGAAGCTGAATATAAACGACATTCAACAATATCACAGGCAATAAATGTTGGACGAAAAATTGATGCAAAATATACAGTGTTGACACATTTTTCACAACGTTATGCAAAAATGGCACCAATCAATCTAATTAATGATGAATTATTGGCAAATTATATTGAAAAACAAGTTGTTATTGCATTTGATTTTATGCAAATTTCATTCGAAAATTTAGCCAATGCTGCACGATTAAAATATCCATTGGAATTATTATTTGATGAAGAAATACAACGAATGCAGAATGTTGTTTCGAAACGTAATAATAAACGTAAATTATTATCGGAAGAATTTTCCTAATATTATTTTTTTTGTTGAAAATTAAAAATTAAAAATTAAATTAAAAATTTTTGAAAAAAAAATTCCGTAACATTCTTAATGAATGGACACACGAGTGTGTGTGTGTTTTCTTTTTTTCTCTCGTGTTTGTGTCTCATTCGTTTGTTCGTTTGTACAGGCAAATGTGAAAGTGAAAAAAAAGAAAGAAAAAGGCCAAGATCATCTGATGTGTTGTGAAATATTGAGGATTGGATCAATTTTCAATTTTAAAAAATAATTATCATATCGTTATTTAAAAAAAATTAAATCATTTCAAAAAAAATGGCACAATCGATACGTTGGATTCTACGATCACAGCCATTGCCATTAGGATCACAATCATCAATGATGTCCAGATTTTGGTTGCCAATAAAACCGAATAATCAACAACAATCATTGATAACACCATTATCAATCAATTATCGTTCCGTACAAAATTATTCACCAATGATGTTGATGTCAACTTGGTCATCATATAATAGCCATAATAAACAATTGAATACAAATATGGATCAAACTAAACCAATGATGATGATGATGATTAAACGTAATGTTCATAAACCAACATTGACTGTTGATTTTATTCGTGAACGTATAATGTTGGTATTAAGGTTATACGATAAAATTGATCCAGATAAATTAACAATTGATTCACATTTCTACAAAGATTTGGGACTGGATTCATTGGATCATGTAGAGATAATAATGGCTATTGAAGATGAATTTCATTTCGAAATACCTGATGCCGATGCCGAAAAACTCAATACACCACGTGATCTATTGAATTATATACAAATTAAAGAAGAAGTTTATTCGGAGCTTGAACATCATGATGATCATCATACTGAAGGTCATCATTGATTTTTTTTCTATATTTAAAAAAAAATAACCACCATTGAAAATTCAACATTGTTTTGAAAAAAAGTCAATGTAAAAAAGTAGGCAATCGTGTTGTGAAATGAAACCAGTTCATTTTCCTGTATACAAACAAAAAATTATATACAAAAAACATACAGGAATTCTCGCCTAACAAAACATTTTGAAGAATATCTAAATAGTTTTTTCCGTTAAATACTAGTTGAACAAAAAAAAACTTTAAATAAAATAAAAAATTTAAAAGAATCAATTTTTGTTTTCCAAATTATAATTTCCGGCCAATTTCGAATTTTTTTTTCGGATTCATTTACTCGTTGAGTAGATATAGAAATCGGAATGTTTGTATATGGATATAAATAGTGACAATTTTGTTTTCGAGATTTTATCACATGCAGATTTTTTCTATCGTTCGAAAAAGGCAATGTTACCATCAGTGAAGAATTTGTCTCTATTCAATGAATCATCGCGAAATGATGATAATCAAAACCAATCACATGATGATTCTATTGAAAAACGTTCAAGAATATTTCCAAATATACGAAATCAATTTGTCATACATATCTATTATCATTTGGATGATAATACAGAAATTCTACAAGAAATTCGTCAACAATTTGTAGAAAAATGGCTTAATTTCGAAAATGAATGGCACATTTCTTTCGTATATGGACATTATGCTGTACAATATCATCAAATTGAACCATTACTTTGTCAATTATCCGAATTGATCAAATCATTTGAATCATTTTCGCTTTGTTTGAATAACGTTCGAATTCTACCAAATAGTGATAAAAGTCGATATTTTTTAGCCATTTGTCAAACTCATTCTGACGATGATATTGATAATGAAATGGGTGACAATGAAATTAGTCTGAAAAAACTTCATTCACCATTGGCACCAAATCGTGTTTTAATCAAATCAATACATCATATCATTCGTAAATATCGATCCGAAATTGTTCCAGTAGATGATAGTCAACTCGAAAAATTCATATATCATACAAGTATAGCTTGGTTTACGCCCGAACATGTTGATGAAGCTCAAAAAATTTGTGATAAATTGAATCAAAATTATTTCAATGATGAAGATGATGATCGAATCTTGTTTATTCGTATCGATCGTATACATTTAAAAATTGGTCATATATCTCGTATTATCAATCTATTGTGAATCTAATTAATCCTAAATATTATCTATGATATTTTATCAGAATTCTTTTTCTAAAATAAAAAATTACAAAACTAAATGGAATAACATCATCTATGAATATAGTTTGTCACATGGTATTTTAATTAAAAATTCTTCATTTAACACTCATCAATTTTTCACCATCCATAATGAAACCGAATCAAATTCCCGATGAAATAATCAATGATCCAATACTTAATCAACGTATTGCACAATTTTTACCGGATAATTATAATTTCGAAATACATAAAACAATATGGCGTATACGACGTGATGGTTCAAAACGTATTTGTTTACAATTTCCTGATGGTCTTTTTATTTTTGCCATACCTATTGTCGATATATTACGAGAATTTCTTACGGATGATGTTGAATTTATTATTATGGCCGATGTTGCATATGGTGCATGTTGTATAGATGATATGAAAGCACGTGAAATGGATTGTGATATGCTCGTGCATTATGGCCATTCATGTTTGGTGCCAATCAATCGAATGGCATCAGGAATATCAATACTATATGTTTTTGTTGATATAAAATTTGATCTGTTACATTTTATTCAAACAGTTGTTAAAAATTTTACACCCACCGAACATCAAATATGTTTAGCATCGACCATACAGTTTATACGATCCACGCATTTGGCCGCTAAAGAATTACGAGAAAAATATTCATTCAATGTTTATATTCCACAATCACGTCCATTAACACCGGGTGAAATTTTAGGCTGTACGGCACCAAAATTAAAATCAAATGATGCAAATACAATTATATTCATAGCTGATGGTCGTTTTCATTTAGAAGCATTAATGATTGCCAATCCTGAATTACCAGCTTATCGTTATGATCCATATAGTAAAGATATGACACATGAACATTATCAATATGATCAAATGATCAAACAACGAACACAAGCAATCGAACGTGCTGAACAAGTTTTACGTAATAATCAATCAATTGGAATTATAGTCGGAACACTTGGTCGTCAAGGTAGTCTTCGAATTGTCGATGCTTTAGAAAATTTATTACGAAAAAAATCAATACAATCATCTGTTTTTTTGTTTGCAATATCCGAAATCAATCCGAAAATGTTACATGAACTTGGTGGCGATAATATCGAATGTTGGATACAGATTGGCTGTCCTCGTTTATCCATTGATTGGGGTGCAGATTTTGTTGACAAACCATTATTAACACCATATGAATTTCGTACGGCTATCAAAAATCTTGATTCGAATGAAATTGATTTGAAAAATCAATATCCAATGGATTTTTATGCAACATCAAGCCTTGGTAATTGGACACCGAATCATAAATGTCATAATGATTGTCAATGTGAAAAAATAATTTAGTTTTTTTTAATTATTTTTGAAAATTTTAAATTTTTAAAAAATAAAAATCATTCTCTATCATTTTGATATAAAATATTTTCTAAACATCGAATATAATCGATTGCCGAATGTAATATCTGTACTTTGGACATTCGTTGTTTTTGTCGAAATTCATCCGGTATCATCTATTCGTAATTAAAATGATTAATTAGTTTTTTTTTGTCTGTAAACAAAAAAAAAAATTTCATACCTCTTTAAGTCGAAATAGTGCATCATTTAAACGATGCATTCGTTTCCGTTCTTGGTCATTGGCTAAATCACGATTACGTATGGTAGATGATGATGATCGTTGTTGTGATTGTCGATTATTAGATTGATCAATATTATCTGTCATCATTGTCATAGTTGTTGTTGTTGTTGTTGTTTGATGATAATCAAAATTCTGACCACCATATAAACAATTTTGATAATAATTCAATGATGATGAATATTGTGACCAGCTATCATCACTACTACTGACTGTATTTGTTGTTGAATCAAAAATTTCTGTAACATACTGTTGTTGTGGTTGAGAAATTGGCCAAGAATCCATTCGTTGTTCATTATCATCAACAACAGGCAATCCTATCCTATTTGCTGATGATTGTAGAATCCAATTCTGATTATTATTATTATTATAATCGTCCATTTCATCATCATCAACATGATCATCGTCGTCATTCAGCCAAATGAATGATCTATATCATCTATTGCCAAGATTCGAATGATTTCATTTTATATCAACAAAAAAACAACAACAACCCGAAAAAAAAATCAAATCAATGAATCTAGACCATCTGGAATTGGATGAATTGGTGAAGTCAATTAAATCATTTTGGAAAAAAATCTTCGTTGTTGCATCACCATCGAAGTAATCCGAAAAACTAATTGACGAATTCATCTAATAAAGCTTGATAATATGAAAAAAAAGATGATGATGAACTTGCTTGATTTACATTTAAAACAAGCAAACATAGTTGAAACACTAAATCGAACGGGGAAAAAAAACTGGAGCGTAAACATAACTTGATGATGCAAAAATGTAGACTACAACTTTCAAAAGGGCCAAGGGTCGTCAAACAGTCCGTACATAGACAAAATTCTCATTAAAATGACTGTTATCATCATCATCGTCTACGAAATAAATGTACTAACATCCAAAATAAAGGATTGAAATGAATGATTTTCAGGATGCAAAACTTTATTTTTTTTTCATTAGAAATATTTTCAGGTTTTTTTTGTTGTTGTTGTTGTTCTATTTCGATCTACATTTGTATATTATTTGTTTATTCAACTAAATAAATCTAATTAAAATTGAAAATTGAAATTGAAAAAAAAATTCTCAAAATTCTTCACCATCCTGATCATGATCATCATCATCATCGGCATTATATTCGGCAGCCACTTCTTCATAATCACGTTCAAGTGCAGCTAAATCTTCACGTGCTTCACTAAATTCACCTTCTTCCATACCTTCACCAACATACCAATGAACAAATGCACGTTTTGAATACATTAAATCAAATTTATGATTTAATCTTGACCATGCTTCAGCAATAGCTGTTGTATTTGATAATAAACAAACAGCACGTTGAACTTTAGCTTGATCACCATTTGGTACAACAGTTGGTGGACGATAATTGATACCGATTTTGAATCCAGTTGGACACCAATCAACAAATTGTATAGTACGTTTAGCTTTAATCGCTGCAATAGCAGCATTCACTTCTTTTGGTACAACATCACCACGATAAAGTAAACAACATGCCATAAATTTACCATTACGTGTATTACATTTAACCATTTGATTTGATGGCTCAAAACAAGTACCAGTTATTTCGGCAACACTAAATTGTTCATGATATGCTTTTTCACTTGATACAATCGGTGCATAACTAACCAATGGAAAATGTATTCGTGGATATGGTACTAAATTGGTTTGAAATTCAGTTAAATCAACATTTAATGCACCATCAAAACGTAATGATGCTGTTATTGATGAAACAATTTGTCCAATCATACGATTTAGATTCATATATAATGGACGTTCAATATTTAGATTACGACGACAAATATCATAAATAGCTTCATTATCGACCATAAATGAACAATCCGAATGTTCAAGTGTATTATGTGTTGTTAATATTGAATTATATGGTTCAACAACAGCGGTTGAAATAGCCGGTGCCGGATAAATGGCAAATTCTAATTTAGATTTTTTACCATATTCAACAGATAAACGTTCCATTAATAATGATGAAAAACCGGATCCAGTACCACCACCAAATGAATGAAATATAAGAAATCCTTGTAAACCGGAACATTGTTCAGCTAATTTAGCTATACGTTGCATAACTGGTTCAATTAATGCTTTGCCTTCAGTATAATGTCCACGTGCATAATTATTTGCAGCATCTTCTTTACCAGTTATTAATTGTTCTGGATGAAATAGACGACGATATTCACCTGTACGTACTTCATCAACAACCGTTGGCTCAAGATCAACATAAATTGAACGTGGTACATAATGACCGCTACCAGTTTCATTGAAAAATGTTGAAAATGAATCATTCGATGATAATGATGATTCTGTTGTTGTTGTTGAATCGATTGGTGATAATATTCCATCCGGTTGAATTCCATGTTCAAGACAATATAATTCCCAGCATGCATTACCAATCTGTACACCAGCTTGGCCAACATGTAATGATATACATTCACGCATTTTTTTGTTTTCTTGAAAAAAATTCTTCAAATTCAAGTAATTTCAACAAAAACAACAACAACAACAAAAATGAATTCAAAAAAAAAAATTTAAGTTTTTGGTTGACAAAGTAACGATTACAACCGAAAACAAAATGATATTGGTCATAAAATCGACAAACTGAATCAATCAAACAACAACAACAACGAAAAAAATAACGTCGAATAGGGCGCGTCCAACGATTTTGTCGGTTGCTAATCTGGCAACTCTCTCTCTCTCTCTCTCTTTTTCGCTTTCAATGTTATCAATCACCAGAAAAAAAAAGTATCGAATTCAACAGATTTCCATCCAGTCTGTTTGTTATCAATATCAAATTTTTTTTTCTTGGTATCGTCAATGTGTATTTTTTATTTAAAAAAAGAAAAAATCTGTTTAATTTGCATTTGCTCGATGACAACGTTTCAGTTTATCAAAAATGATGATTATCAAAAAATCGAATTCAAACGACAAAACGGATACTGTTTCTGTTGAAATTCAAACATTCTTTTTTTTTATTTTGAAAAAATATGTTATTGAACCATTGAATTAAAGTAGATAGAATAATTTACGAATATAATGTGATTAATAGGGGGGTTTTAAATTTCTTTTTTTTTAAAGAAAAAATGATTTATAAAAAAAATACAAGCAAGCACTCATACATAAAACAACAAACAAACAAACAATAACGTCCATCTTAAATTGAAAATTTTTCCACCAAAAAAAAAAAAAGTAATTTAGAATATCGTTGTGATAATTGATAAAAAAATGAAAGGTTAAAGAATCATTATTATCAATCGGATAAATCATTTGAATGATTGATCAAACGGAAACTGTACGAAATATATCGAAACCAGTTGCAGCCGTTGAGATCAATAATCCGGGTATCTGTGGATGCCAATGTATTTCTTTTACTTCTTTTTGTCCTTGATGTATGAATAATAATTGTGGTGGTAGTTTACCAATAATTCCATCATCATCATCCATTTCTTTTGGTTGTTTATTATTACCACTACTACTACTACTAATATCATTACCAGTAATTGATGTATCAATTTTAGGTCGTTTATTAGCCAATATTTTTTCATCATCTTGTTGTTGTTGTTGTTCATCCGGTTCAACAGATAAATCCCATTGTGTTATCTGATTATCTTCACCTGCTGCTGCAAACACTGTACCATCAGTTCGATGCCAATCAACCGATGTAATTGGTCCATTATGTTGTTTGAATGTTGCCACTGGTTTACAACCACCATTTGCCGTTGTTGTTGATGTTGATGATGCACCATTCGATGTTTTAATTGAAGAATGACGACGTACTTGCCGTAGATCCCAAACTTTAATAGCACCATCATCACCACCTGATAATATGAATGCTTTTTCCACCCGATTCCAGCTTAATACATTTACATCGGATTGATGTGCATCCGTAATAGTAATAGCCGATTGATGACGTGGATTACGAGTATCCCAAATACGAATAGTACGATCTACAGAACAAGAGCTTAATATTGTTGATTCATTTGGTGACCATTGTATATCTTCGACTGATGATTCATGACCAATTAATGGTAATTGATCCACTTTCCAGCCATCATTCGAAACATTCCATATGAAAATATGTTTTTTTGAATCACCAGTAGCTAATTTTCCATCATCAACTGGTGACCAATCCAAACCAAATCCAGATGAATGATGACCATTAAATGAATAAATAGGTTTTGTATGAATATTTCGTTTATTAAAATCGGCTATACGTTGTGAATCATCATCACATGCTTTTAATGCATCGCTCATATCCCATAAATGTACGGCACCATGATCCGACCAATTGGCAACGATTAATTTGTCACCAATCTGTCTACAACGGATACGATTAACACAACCGGAATGTGGAATCGATGTACAAGATAAATCGGGTAATGTTTCTTCATCATCATCATCATCATCATCATCATCATCATCATCGTCATCATCTTTTTCTTTTTTATTATTAATTGGATTCATATTGGAAAATTTCATTACCAACAAACGATTATGATGATCTTTATCCGCTTGTGTACCAGCAACCAAATATGTAGTCATTGGAAATGTTTGCGTACGTTGTTCACCTGAACCAAATTGATCTTCAATAACATCAAAACTAAGACATGGAAATCCTGTTTCAGCTTTATGATAAAGAACATAAGCAGAATAATCACATTCCAATTGTTCAACATTATCTGTTGACGATAATTTTGACATATTTGGTACATATATTCGTTTCGATGTTGAATTTGTACTTTGGTCATCATCATCATCATCATCAACATCGTTGTTATTATTTTCATCATCATCATAATCATCATCATCTTCTTCATCATCTAGATAATCAGAATCGGAGGAACATGATTCTTCATCAGCATTATCATTATTATCATCATCATTATCGTCGTTGTTGTTATTAGCTGCCATATCGATATTTTCTTCAGAATTCAATTCTTGTCTTTCATCATCATCATCTTCATTATGATTATCGATATTTGATAATATGGTCATCTTGATGGAACTATAGTTAAATTAATTTTAAATGTTTTAGTAAAATCTAAATACTATGATCAGTTTACAAAAAAAAAGAAGAAAGGAAAACGACAAAATAATTATTATTGAAGTCACAATGATGTGCACGTGTATTCTTAATTGTGTGGCATGTTTGGTTGGTTATATTCAGTCGACCAAGTTTTTTTTCTTCTATCTATTAACACCCAAATCGAAAACATGTGCTTTGAAATTATTGTTGTCAATATTAGCCAAAAACTATTTCCACTGTCAATGGTCTTTTATTTGCGAGACATTTAAATGTTTTGTTTATTTTTTTTGGTTTTGGAAATTTTGTTGCCTGATATTTGGAAATTTCAATATGGATAATGTAAAAAAACAACAATCAAAACAAAATCGTCGTGATAAAAAGAAAAAGAAACAATATTATCGTAAACAATCAGATAATAAACGTAAAGAAAATGGTCGTATTCGTATCGAACTTGAAAATGGACATTGTGGATTTCTTGTCACTTGTAATCAAAAAGAATATCAATGTTTACAAGAATCATATAATATATTGAATGAAATATCCGATCAGCTTTATCCCACCACAGCCGAACATCCTGATCCAAATGATATTGAAGCTTGTATAAAAGCCGAATTGGAAGCTGAACAAAAAACTAATCGACGTTTTTTACAAGTAAAAACTCGTTGTAAAAATCTATTATTTATTCGGATACAAGATGATCAAATTGATCCACAAGCCTTATCTACAGCATTATGGAAAGATCTTGAACAAAATCGACGACAAAATTGTCGATATATTCAACGAATTATTCCAGTAATACGAACATGTCGTACGGATAAAATTGTTTCAATATTCGATGAATTATTCGAAAGTTTAGCATCCAAAAACGTTTGTTCATATCTGATACAATGTCGTATACGAAATTATTCTTCATTAACCGAACGAACATTACAAGAATCAATAATAAAAATTGTACGCGAAAGACGACCAAATTGGTACGTTTGTTTAGATCGTCCGGATCAAGTTATACAGATTAATGTTTTATGTAAAGCTGCCTGTATTTCATTATTACCTGATTATAATCGATATTCAAAATATAATCTAATTGAATTTATAAAAAAACATTTCGGTATTACTGAAAATAATAATGATGGTGATAATGTGATGTTGAATTCAGACAAACAATCAAAAATTATTGACAATGATGATGCTGAAAACAAAAATGAATCGATATCTGATGATACTAAAGATATTACAGCAACAGTAACTGAAGAAGAACAACAACAACAATTGTGATTTTATGAACAGGGACAAAAAAACAATCATTGAATTTTATTTGAAAAATTTTCACTTTTTTTTCAAGTGTGAAAACGATGCAAAAAAAATCGTCTTTTTTTGCTATCAATTAACATATCAAGAAAAATATTGAATTGAATTTTTTTAAAAAAAAACATATTTTGGACAATAAAATTAATCTATCACTCCATAAGTAGAAAAAAATGGATGATAATGATGATGATCACATCAATTTTGAATGAATTTTCTGTTTTTTGTAAGGTTGAATGTTGATGAAAATTATAATTTAAAATTTCGAAATGTTTAGCCATTCAATTTTGTTCGATTGGTCGATTGTTAATTATGATAAAATAAATAAATAAATAAATATTTGATTCAAGTAATAAAATTTCAATTTAAAAAAAAATCTAAGTAGATATCGTTGATGATTTAAAATATAAAAAAAAGGAACATTTGTTTCCTATCTTTTTGTTTTCTGGTAATAATCATCATCATTAATAATGGGCATATTCCATACCACCGCCGCCACCATAACCACTTTCCATATGGCCATATTCCATACCACCACCGCTGCTATAGGTATCATGTCCACCACCTCCGCCACCGCCACCATATCCGCCACTTTCATGACCACCACCATAACCATGTGAACCACGTGCAACAATTGTTTTAATTTCCTCTTTAACTGGTTCAACTGTTTGTACAATTTTAC
Source organism: Dermatophagoides pteronyssinus (assembly GCF_027571235.1). Lineage (NCBI taxonomy): Eukaryota > Metazoa > Arthropoda > Arachnida > Sarcoptiformes > Pyroglyphidae > Dermatophagoides > Dermatophagoides pteronyssinus. The sequence continues at coordinate 2,051,853 of NW_027461532.1, read as the reverse complement.
GATATGGTGAAATAATTTCATGTACTTCTTGAATAATTGGTTTTGTAACCATATGTTTAAGAACGTGTGGTTCATCTTTTGAATATGATTGTTGATATGATCCCGGTGAGCCCATATGTTTTTGTTCAGCATGTATCGCACTGGATGCTGAACGGAATATGAAATTAATTGGTATATGATTTGGTGGTACATCGATTGTTGTTGGTTTTACATAACCATGGCTAAGAAACAAACAAAAAAAAAGAATACAATTTTTTTCAAGAATAACCAAAAAAAGTAAGGAAATCTTACCTTGGAACTTCATAATATTTAACATGATGATGACTTAATACGGCTGCTGGTACAACATGAGCATATCCATGGCCACCACCACCTCCATGATAACCATATGGTTTAGCGATAGCAACACCGACGAAAACAAAACCGATTGATAATATTAACTATATTTTCAACAACAAAAAATGAATATTCGCCAATGATCGGGTATTATATTCGATGAAAAACTTACCCGAAACATTTTTTTTAAAGAAAAAATTTATATATAAAAAAAGATAACAAACCAAAACAAACAAATATATGATTGATCAAATGATCGAATGTAATGAATTATAAATTTCAAATGTCACCTGTTTTTATATATATCGTAAAACTTTTCCTCATTTTTTTTCTTCTGATTGTCGTCCAATTAATGATGATTATGATGGTGGTGGCTATAATTACTATTCATGATAATAATAATAATAATCTTTCATTCATTTACTGATATATTTTTAATTGAAATTAGTCACAAAAAAAAGAAAGAAAAACAAACGAAGAAGAAAAGAAAAGAAGAAAAAAAACAATCAAAAAGGATCCAATCGATAATGTCCATGATACATTGTTCATTGGCTCTTTTTTGTTGTTCTCCTTCTTGTTTTTTGAATTATGAATGGAGAAAAGAAAAGGAGATTGTCTCATTTCGATCATTGGTGATGGTGACATAATAATAAATCATCAATAATCAGTAATAAATCAAAAAAGAAAAAGAAGTCCAAATAAAGTATAGTTTTTTTGGTCTGCAGACATGAAGTGAAAGCGAAAGGAAAAAATTTTGGGAAAAGAAAATTTCAAAATCAATTTTTTTTTTTTTTGGAAACAAATTATAAATTTCGAATGTCAAAACATTTGATTTTTTGAAAAGAAAATATTCTCTTTGAATAGTAGTATATGGCCAGGATTTTTCCTCTGAATTATTATTATTATCATCATCATCATCAAAGTTAATTTGATTTAATTCATTGATTTTTTTTTTTGCGAAATTGTCTTAATCATTTCATCGTTTCGTTGTTAAATTGTTTTTCATTATCAAGTTATATTGTGTATTGTCGAAATCATTATATGAATGAAAGGGGCTGTGGTTCATTATTATTTTTTTATTTGTTTGCTTCTTGATTGATTTAATCGTTTGAATAAAAAAAGAAAAGAAATGAAAATGGTCGAGGAAAAATTTTCGGGCAAATAATGTTATCGGTTTCATTTTTTTGTTGTTGCCTTGATTACATCATAACCGAAAATATTCATTGATCAGGATCATCGTGACCGCCATTGAATGATGTTTTCTTTTTTTCTTTGGCCCTAAAGAGTTGAATTATAATCTTTTTGTTTGCTACTGCTGTTATTGTTTGTTGTTGAATGATTTTCAAACAACACTAATTAGATCATTAAACATACATTGAATAATTAGATCAAATCATTGATTGAAATAGGTCCTGTATACAGTTGATAATGTAACATTGAAAATAAAATAGCCGCAATAATTTTCAGAGAAATTTTTATCAACCAAAAACATTGATGTTCGAATAGAAGAAATTTTTTTGTTGAAATCTTTTTTTACCATTTTCTTCACTCTCTTTCTCTTCATCCTTATTTCCATTTAATAATTAATTGATCGATTTTAAATTGATTTTCAATTAGAAAATAATTACATACATAAGGCTATATTATGTAATATAAAAAAAATTAAACATTGAAAATAAACCAATAAGGACATAGATCACACATAAATCATACATACATTGTAAGAAGAAAAAAAAATATAGCAATAAATTGTCCGTAACCCGATTATAGACATATTGATTGATTGATTGATTAATAGATGGATCGATAGATTGGGCAATAAAATAACAAAATGACAATACAATACAATTGTTGACCTTGACTTTCAACAACGATTCTATCAATAATATATTTAAATCATCAATAGAGAAATGAGAAAATTCAAAACCAAAAATTCAAAATTTGTATCGAATAATCGGATGATAATGATGATGATGATGATGATCGGATAAACAAAATCGAAAAAATCGATAGTAAAGACAAAAAATATCGATATTTTTCGATATTTACTATCGAAAAACAAAAACCTTAATTTCGTAATTGCATAATTGTCAACAGGTGTGTTGTTTGTTGAAATAAATTTAAATAAATTTCAAAACAATTATTCTTCTTTGTTTTGTTGTTTTGTTTTAGCAGAAGAAAATCGTACAGGTGATCATCATCAAGGTTATCCGGGCTGAATGGTGAACTATATTTCGAAAATCAAAGAAATAATATTATTTTCAAAAAAATTTCAAAATAAATCAGTTCATTTGCAAGTGAAAAGGGGGGAGAAAAAATTTATTTCAAAATTCTTTATTCATTTTTATTTGTCAATTGATGAAGGCAACAAGAAAAAAATCAAGAAAATTTTTAATTCAATTAAATTAAACTTCAATCTTTTTAACACGTGCTTCTTCTTTTTTCAAATCACGTTCCAAAATATCACCAGATTTTTTAGCCATTTCAAGATTATATTGTTCAAAAATATCTAAATCTTTACGTTGCATAAGACGATCAAGTACACCACGTACACCATCAATCATAGCAATAATGGTATCCATTTCGGCTACAATTTTATCTTTCATTTCTTTTGTTGGTTTTGCTTCAAAATGATTAATCTGTTCTTGAAGATAGAACAATGCAAGTTCACCTTTTTTAATTTGTTCATGAATACGTTCCATCAATAAGAAATCAAATTCATTTTGATAATCATGTTTTTTTTCTTCACCTGAAACAGTCATAACTGGATAATTTTTGAAACAATAAAAAAAAATCGAATGAATGAATGAATGAATTGATCAATTGATTGAAAAAAATGAAAACTTACCGGCCAAAGTGGCAACAAAGAAAGCAATGATGAATTTCATGATTGATATTTTTTTTCTAACGGTTTGGGATTTTTTTTCGGGAAAAATTATAAATGGATAAAAGATTGAGTTTTTTTCTGGCTAAATAATGCATCGATTTATATAGTGGATCTAGGATTTGCACTTTGTTTTGTCCACAGCAACAACAAAAACGAACCAAAACAAAACACTTTATTCATCAATCTAATTGATAAGATTTTTTGATTAATTAATTAAATTATTTTCCATCAAAAATTGATTGGAAAATATTGTCTGGATTAATCAATTAATGATTGAAATTACAAGTGGATTACAATAGGATCTATTGGCTATTTGAAGATGATTACTATCTTTTTTTAAATGAAATCATATTGATACCAAAGTGCAACCATCTACATTTTTGGGTTTTTCTAGAACGATCTATCCAATTGAATTGATTAATCGATCAAAGATTGATTGATCGATCAATATATAAATCAATCCATGATCACATCGAACCGTTCATTATCATTATATACATTATATTTTTTCCCAAATCGAATCCAAAAAAAGAAATTTTTTTCTCAAAATGAAATTCATCATTACCGTTTTCGCTGCCATTGTAATGGCTGCTGCCGTATCTGGTTTGTAATTTTTTTTTTAATTTGTTTGTTTGCCTGGAAAATGAATAATCTGAATAATTTTTCTTTTTTCATAATAGGTTTTATTGTTGGTGACAAAAAAGAAGATGAATGGCGTATGGCATTCGATCGTTTAATGATGGAAGAATTGGAAACAAAAATCGATCAAGTTGAAAAAGGTTTACTTCATCTTAGTGAACAATACAAAGAATTGGAAAAAACCAAAAGCAAAGAATTAAAAGAACAAATTCTTCGTGAACTTACTATTGGTGAAAATTTTATGAAAGGTGCATTAAAATTTTTCGAAATGGAAGCTAAACGTACCGATTTAAATATGTTTGAACGATACAATTATGAATTTGCTTTGGAAAGTATTAAATTATTGATTAAAAAATTGGACGAATTGGCTAAAAAAGTTAAAGCTGTAAATCCGGATGAATATTATTAATTTAATCGACATTTAATCCAAAAATGTTTCCAAAATTTTCTCTTGAAAAACATCAAATAAAAATTTACTAAAAAAAAAACAAAGTTTAAAAATCAATGTTCTTATTTTGTTGTTGTTGTTGTAATTATCTTGCATCAATCAAAACGTTGTTGTTGTTGTTGATGATGATGATGATGATGATGGTAAAAAAATTAATATAAAAATGGTAATGATAATTATCCATGTTGACCATATCTTTATAAACGAATAGATGCTATTCATTCAGTAACAAAAAGAAAGAAAGAAACGTTTTATATGAACGGTAAGGATATCAAGGATAAGGATGATGATAAACCAACCTTACATAATGAGAATTTAGTGAAAATTTCCATAATAATGATTGAACATTATGATTATTATGACCATTATATGACATTTGATTCAATGCTTCACATACAAATGAATGACAATTTGACCATAATATATAATGCTGATTGAATTCAATCCAAAATTCAGGTGAAAATGAATCAATTGGAAATAAACTTTAATCGGATTTTTTGCCTCCTTTCTTGATCTTTGCTTACCATTTTATGATTATAAATATTGGCTGCACGTTGAATACCTTCATCCCATTGATAATGATCAAGAAAACATTTACGATCCATACGTAAAAATTTTATTGGTTGACCAAATGAAAAATTATTCATTGATACAAAATATGATTCGGAAAAATCCCAAATATTTCCATATGAATCAGTTATGGCCATATGACCAATCAATGGTATAAAATATGATAACCATGGTAATGAACACCAAACAATACAATATGGTTCGAATAATTTTCGATATTGTTGTTGTTGTTGCTGTTGTTGTGATTTTATCATCGATAATGGTAATTTAATCAAATTATTTGATGATAAATTATCCATCATTATAGTCACGATATATAATCATTAAATGATTGACAGTTTTCAGAATTTCAGTCAATCATGATCATAATGAAATCATCAACAAAAAAAATGGACATCTATGACCTATTGTTTGACCTGATTTTCGAAAACCAAAATCTTTCATTTGTATGTACCTTTGAAACAACAACAACAACAAAAAATCCAAATGATATGACGAAAATTTACAAATTTTTTTTCCACCTGTCATCATCATCATATAATAATATTCGTTTGATCTAATTAATCAAATCAAATTTATTCATGACATGAAAATATAACTGTTTTTTTTTTTGTCTATATATCCATCAATTTCTTGGAAAAATGTTAATGTATGATTTCGCACATTCGCTCGAACATCATTCGATCATTATAATTATCATCAACATCGAATGACGCATCCATTTTTTTGGACAATAAATGGCCATTGATCAATGGAACACGACGATGACAATAATAAATCTAAAAATATATTTTTTTAAAATCATTGATCATATCAAAAAAAAGGATTAATGTTCAAATCATTTTCATTTTCATTTTCATTTTGTCTTTTTGATGAATAGCCAAAAGAAAAAACAAAACAAAACAAAAAATCTTTTTTTTTCGCACTTTTGATTAATTGTGAATAACCAATCATCAACACATCAGAAATCAAAAATGACAATTCAAACAAACAAACAAACAACATCGACAATAAGGTTGTGACTTTGATTTTTGTTTTCAAAGTATAGAAACAAACAAAAAAAAAAATCGAATCATTCGCACACACATGATTAGACATCCTTTTCCTTTTTTTTCGTCTTCTTCTTCTTCTTCATTCAATATGAATTATGAGTACATCAATAATAGAAAAAAATTTCGGTCATCGATCATCATTGATACTCATGATGAATAATATTACCAAATTTGAAAAGCAAAAATTATCAATCATAAAAAATATGTTTACGATGTTTACCACTACCCTAATATAAATTATGTGTGTGTATTATCTGTTTGACAATCGGGGAAAAAAAATTGTTGGTTGAATTTTTTTTTTTTTTGTTCATCAACATTATCGTTGTCTTCGTATAATTTTTTTTCTTTTGATCTGTCCAATCATCATCATCAACAACCATAAAATCACAGAACAAAATAAAATGACAGTGATTGATTTGTTGTCAGTTCAATTATCATCTTCATATCGAAACGTACCATTTTGGGTTTTTTGTTTGTTTGTTTGTGTGTGAAAAGAAAAACCATTTGTTAATGATTTTATTTTATTTTTCTATTAATAATTTTTTAGTCTAGTTTTGTTGTTTTTGTTGTTGTTTCGAAAATCATCATCATCCATTTAATAAACCAAAAAAATATTCAATTTTTTACTCAGAATAATCATCATAATGTCTTCATCACCATCATCCGTATCAAAATTATCCGGTACTTCTGTTACGAATGTTATTCCAGCAAAACCATCCGAATCTAACAATGAAAATGATTTATCGCATCCATTATTTCATATGGCTATTGTTCGACGATTAAAGGAAAAAATTCCAATCATTAATCGTATGAAAATTTTTGTTGAAAATAATTATGGACGAATAAAATCTAGTTCGAATATGATATCGATTGTAATCGGTAAAGTAGAAAATGGTGTTAATTTATTTGCCATAAAAATTGTTCATTATGTACCCAGAAAACCTGGTAAGTTTTCTTTTTCTTTTCTTTTTTAAATTTGCATATTTTATATTTCTGTTAATCATTCTGCAGTGGAATTGATCGATAAAATGGCATGTTATGGTCTTGATATGATCGATAAACGTTTACGACAAATGTTTGAATTATCAATAATTGTAAGTGATAATGTTGTTCAAATTCCAATGGCTATTGGTCATCAATATACACAATTGATAACTATAAATGGATTTTATGATAAATTGAATCAATTTTTATTATCATTGGAATCAAAATTGGAATATTTAATGCCATTACCTGAACCACATCATCAAAAAGATGATCAAAAAGATGTTAAAACAATAATTGATCTTTTATGGCGATTTATTCAACATTTAAATGAACATTTAAAACATTATGTTAAAGGACATATCTTTATCATTAGAATGATTACCATTGTTGATCGTTTTAAGCCAGGATTTATTAAACTACCATTTGTTTCAACACAATCATTGACCAATGATAAAAAAGTAATTAAATCCGATGTATCGAATAATGTTATTGAAAAAAATTCAATCGAAATGATATCCATTAATAATGATTCATCAAAATCTAATGATCAACAAACAAACAACAAATCAAAATTATCAACAAACAATATTGTTGAAATAAAATCAACAAAACCAACAGAAATAGAACAGTTCAAAGATCAAGTAACCGCTGTTGTTGATCAAATTGTTTCAAATAGTACGATGATGATGGATAAAAAAATTGATAATCAAATAACTGTCAATCATCATTTGAATGGCCATAATAATGATTTAATCAATGTTGTTGCTAATAATAATATTCATCAACAACAACAACAACAAAACGAAAATAAATCTGCAATAAAAGATTATGAAAAAGTCAATGGTCAACAACCAAAATTGCAACAACAACAACAACAAGAATCACAACAACAAGAAGTGAGTAACAAGATTAAAAATAACAAGGCTCAATCATTATCATCATCATCATCGACATCGACATCATTCACACCCACATCAGGTAAAATTCAATCAAACAAATCGGTAAAATCATCAAAAAAGCAACAACCATCATCAACAACAACAACAACAACAACATCATCGACTACGTCGGCTAATGGATTCTAATTTTAATTGGCTAAAAATAAAGAAGATTCTTTACGGATAATATTCAAATCATTTTAATACTCTTTGTTTTTTTTAAAGATACTAAAAACCATAGTAAAGATTGATTCACATTGATTGAAATAATTTAAACTTTTTATTAACCTTGAAAATAAATTCCAAAAATAAATTTTCTTTCAAAAACCAAAATTGAACCTCGCCCCAAATTCATTATCAACAACAACATTTTTTTTTGTTCACATTAAAAATAAATAATCTGCATTACCCTCACTCTCTACGGATTTTTGAATCATATCATCATCATAGGAGAAACAGGATAACAACATAGGACAACAACAACAACTTATTCAGAGCTGTCAATCAATCAATCATTCATTCAAATCAAATCAAATCAAATTGATTAAAATGTACCATTCATTTTTTCAATGCCTCAAATCATCAAACATTTTTCTCTTCATTGATTTCCTTTGTATTTTTTTTTTTGTTCATTATTTTTTTCTGGATAATTTTTCTGTTGTTTGTTGCCAAAATCTCAATCAGGCCGACTTTTTTTAAATATCCATATTTTCTCACGTAAACATCACACACACAGATATTAACTATAACGTTTCCGGCTCGAAAAATATCTTCTGGCAAGCAAAAAATTAGGCCAAAAAACAATTTTTTCTGTTCAGTTCAATGTCTTGTGTGTGCGCTTTTTTGGTTGAAAAATTTCAAAATTCAAACATTTTATTTTTCCTTTCAATTTTCCCATCCCCCACCATTCACCACCACCACCACCAACCTATTGATATGCCTATGGGCCTTCATTATCATCATCATCATCATTCATGGCATTCAAAAATAAATACATTCTAATTTCTTAAATTGAAAAAAAAAAAAATTTTTTTCATCAATTGCCAAATCAATCAACCTTTTATCTTAATCATCATCACCATCATCATAGACATTTTATTTACACCATGATTGATTTAAATCAATCAAAAAAAAAATAATTTTTCAAGAAAGGCGCCCCCTAATCTCTTTGTCTGGTATCAAATTAAAGAAGTCAAGATTATTATCGATTTTTTTTTAAAATAAAAAAATGTTCTTTTGATTTTATCAATTTTTTGATTTTTTTTAAAGTAGAAAAAAAATGTCATACAAAGTACAAATAATAATGACAATGGTGATTTTTTTTAGTTATAAATTTTTCGATTTTTTCAAATTTAAATCAATAGTTTTTTGTTGTTCAGTTAATTCAATTGACATTCTTGCCGATTCTAACGAATCAATCGATGATTCAATTTCTTGTATATCTGATTTTAATGAAAATACTTTTACCCGTTGTAATGATTCACGTATTAATGGGCCAATATTTTCATCAATTATCATACGAGATTTTAGCTGTTTATCCGATTTATTTATCATTGTCGATTTTTCTTTTGATGCTGATTTTTTCGGTTGTTGTTGTTGTTTAATTGGTTTCTTTTTTTCCGAATCTGAAATCGATGATAATGATGGTTGACGAATTGGTTGCTGATCAAGAATTTCGGCTCTTTTGGCTGCTTCAATTATAAGATTTGGATCAAGTTTAAATTTAATTTTTGGCTGATGACAAAAATTTGGTTTTTGTTTACGAATAAATTCTTTTAATGGACCATTCGTTGATATAGATGTATCCGATTTAATCATTGTAATTGATTCAAATTTTTCATTTGAATTTACTTCCAATTCTCTATCGACATTTGTTGTTAATGTTGTTGGTTCAATTGTTGTCAAATTTTTAGTCATCGATTTATTAACTAATGATGTTGGACAACGCCAACCAGGTCTTTTTGGTAGATCTTCAAATGTTTTTGATGAATTATTAAAATAATCTAGATTTTCCGTAATACTAACTAAATGTTTTGCAATACGTCCCGGACTTTCACTATGCATTTGACCAAAATTATCACGATTTGTTTTCGGTTGTATTCGTTTATAACTTTTTGTCACCATTTCCATTACACTATCGAATTTTTTTGTCAATACACTGTTCATATTCGATAATCTATCATCATCATCATCATCATTATTGATATCTATTTTATTCGAAATCATTTGCAAATCGTTTTAACGAAGAATTAAAAAAAAAAATATTAGAACAAATTTCAAACTGTATTAGCAAAAAATCATACTTTAATATATGTAGAAATTCTTAATGAAAATAAAAAAAAATTCGAGAATTATTAATTATTATTATATATTTTATCCAAATAATAATTTAAAAATAATAACAACAATATTGATAGCGATTAATGGTAAACGTGCAACGGTTCGTATGGAATGCAATAGATTTAGAATTTGCATTTTCGGTGACATCGTTGTCGGTGATATTGTTGTGGATTGTTGGCCACCAAAACCACCACCATACGGTATATTTGCCTGATTTAACGATGCCGATGACATTAATGAATTTCGATCTAAATCAACTGGTTAAAGAAAAACAAACATTAAAAACTTTTTTTTAAAAAAGAAAGAAAAAATTCAACATACATTTAACCAAGAATCGTTCCTCATTCAATATAGCAATAGCATTGATAACCAATAATGTTGCTTCAAGCAATGAATATACACCAATAGCCATGGTTTATTTTGTAAATTTTGTTTTGTTTTGTTTTGGAATTTTGATCCAAAAACAAACAAGCCAAGAATTTCTTATTTGACGCGTTGACAGAATTCTGGCCAAAACACAAACACACACACGTGATCACTGTTCAAATATGATGTAATGCTATAAAAAATCAACAGGTTGTATTCGAAATTCATCATTCGAATTGGATTTTATTGAATTTATTTTCTGAAATTAAAAAGAACAAAGCTAAGAATAGAAAAATAAAAAAACCACAATGCTCGAAATGATATATCCAACAAAAATCGTTGCATTATCATTGACCAAATCATTCAATTGGTCATGTATTTTATCATTAATTGTATTGATAATTGTTTTAATTAAATTATTTTTATGGATCGATGTATTAAACAATGTTCATCCTAATCAAGATGATTATAACAAATAATGATAATAAAACAATTCTTGTAAATAATGTAGAAATTATTTATTCATTGATTGATGACAATGTTTCATCATCAACATCAAATCGTTAAATCATTTAATTTGTTTAAGAAATCGCCATAGTAACCCCAATGATGAGTGATATCAAAAATGTTTGTATTTCTTTTTTAAAAAGAATCTTATATTAAAATATGTTCAATTTTTTTCCTGTTTATTTCTTTTTGCAATTCTTTAGTATTATTCCGTTTTCTTTGAAAAAAAATGTATCGAATGTTAATTTTGTTAATTTTATCATTGACATTCAAATTTATTGCAACGAATGTTAACGAAATTCAATTTAATCATACAAATCGATGTAACAATCATCAAGATTGTAATCAATTACTATCGAAAATATCACACTGTTCAAACGTATCGATCGGTATGAATAATATAAAAGATGATTGTACGGATGAATATCATCGACAACTTTTATTTTATTTGAAACAAAATCCTCGTGTAACATGTCGTGAACATCATTGTTTTTGTGAAAATCAAATGTATGATTATGATTATATTGATCGTATTTGTCGATATCGATGTAAACATGATGTTGATTGTCGTCGATTTATTCCTATTGAAACACAATCGAAAATTATTAATTGTTCGAATGTTCAATCAAACAAATATCATCATCATGATTATCTTGAATCATTTAATCGATTCGTACCAATGATCTGTTCCAAACAAGGTCTTTGCCATTGTCCACAATATTCTCAACAATCATTATTAGATTGGACTATTGATTCATGTCTTGAAGATATTCAAGTAGAATTTCATAATTATAATTTTATTGCCATCACTATTATTTCATTAACATTTATTATTATCATTATAATGGCACCAATAATCTTATTCTGTATTGGACAACAACAACAAAAAACTAATAACCATTATAATAGACAAAATAAATTAAAAGATTCAATTATTTAGATTGAATCGAAAAAACTTTGATCATATATCTTTCATTATTATTATTCTAATCTAATAAGAAAGTAGTTTTGATTAAAATAATTTTTTTTTTTGATTATAACAACAACAAATACAAGAGAAAGAAATAAGTATTCTTAAAAAAACAACAATAATAATAACAACAATAACAATTTATAAATTAATTTTTTTTATATAAAAAAAATCACACATCCACATAAAAGAATGAATGTGTTTTGATTTATATTATTCAAACAGAAAAAACAAAAAGAAAAAAGAAATGATGATGATGATGAATGAACCAAACAAAACTAATGATATAGGTGCAGGTGGGTCAATATTATAGATTGATTATTGATATATTTATAATATATTTGGATAAAAGAAAAATTAAAATAGAAAAAAAAACTAAAACATAATTTGTTTGACCTTATGATTTAAAAAAAACCACCATGATGATGTAAATTGATGGAAATTACTATTTTACTACCAATAGAATCCATACAATTGAGAAGATCATTAGTTTGTTTGTTTATTGTTGATGATGATGATGATGATGAAGATGATGTTCAAGATTTAGTTCATTCAGTCATGCATTCATTATCTACTTGTCTTTGTTGTTGTTGTTGTCGTTGAAAATCGTTCTTTTTTTTGTGAATAGGTGGAAAGGGTGAAGTGGGAGGTGAATGGAAAATCATCATTTTGATGAATTATTATGATGATGATAATAATGATATAAATGATGGCTATGACCAATATAATGACAAATGATGGCAATAACAATGATGATAATTATAAGGATACTATTATGTATCGGATACATTTCACTATAAATAATAATTTTATCATTAATATTATAATGGCAATTAGAATGGCGATGTTGAGCTGCCAGAGCTACTAGCCGATTGGGCACGTGCCGATGGTGATGCCAATGAACCACGGCTACCACGTGTTTTGGTTTGTGTACGATCGAAATTTCTTCGCGCTTCACCTTTGGCAACAATTGTATGAATTTCTTCCATAACAGGTTGAATTTCTTGTACAACTTTACGGTATGGTGTAATAATTTCACGAACTTCTTGAATGATTGGTTTTTTAACTTCATGAATAAGTCGATGTGGTTCCTCTTCCGATGATGTTTGTTCAACTTCACCGGCACCAGCTGCTTCGTGTGTTTGATGTACACGGATACGTGATGAGCTTGATTTGAAATGAATTTCCAATGGTAAAGCACCACCTTCAACTTCGATTATCTAAATTTAAAAAAAAACAAACATATGATAAGAATTTTCAGAATATAAAGATTTGAAGAAAAAAACGTTGACATTTTAATTGAATTTTTTTGTTCATTTGAATAATACCTGTGGTTCAATATCTTCATATGGAATATCAACGGGTTTCATTTCGACCGTATGTTTTGTTTGTACAGCTGCCTGGATTCTTTCTCGGCCACTACCACCTTCTTTAAATTGTCCATCCATAGCTTCGAAACCAGCTTGTGCATTAACATTTATAATGGCAATAGCAGCAATGGCCAACAAACAATAAGTAAATCGATTGTAGAACAACATTTTCGTTTTCGTTTTTCGTGATTTATATAAAAAATTAAAATATGAATTTGAAAAAAATGATCACACTTGAAAGACTTTTTTTTTGAAAAGATTTACAGACAGAAACAAAACAAACACAACGAAAAAAAATTACACTGGTTGAAAAAAAAAACAGGAAACTGAAAAAACCAGAAAACAACAACAACAAAATAAAATAAAATAAAATAAAACAGATTGCAAAAAAATTTATCGAATGATGTGATGGATGTTTTACTGATCGAAATTGATCGCATTTTTATATCATTTTTTGTCTTGCTCATTTTTCTTCATTCATCCAAAAAATGAATTGTTCTTTTTTGTTGTTGTTGATGGGCGGATGGATTCAATTCGTGTTTTTGGTCAACTCTTTGTCCGTCCGTTTTTTTTTCTTTGAAAAAAATAAATTTTCACTCTTCGGACAAACACACACATAATAAAAATAATGATGATGTGATGTGTAAAGAAAACAAAGAAAGAAAAAAAAAAGAGATTCATTCTTCTTCATCGGAAAATTCATATGCAAAACATATGATGTTTTGAAACCCTTTGACATTTGACATGTTTGTTGAAGAGAAACAAAAAAATAAAAGAAGAATCAAAATATGTTTAATCAAAAATGAACGATCCAAGAAAGAAAAAAAGAAAAGAAAAAAAGTGATTGCGAGAAAGAGAAAAATAAAATTCAGAGTTTCGAGACGAAAAAAAAATGAGAAGAAATGAACAAAACAAAACAAAAATCAGGAATTGAACTTCACCATCATCCTATTCAATTCAAATATTTTGACCATCATCATTGTTGTTGTTGTTGTTGTTGTTGTTGATGATGATGATGATCCATCAATCTATACAATCATCATCATCATCATCATTGATCGGGTCGATCATCGGGTGTGTATATGGATGCGAAAATATTTTTTTTTCTTCTATGCAAAATACATGCTAAAAACAAGGACAACAACAACAACAACAAAACCTTAGAGGTTCAGAGTTCAAAAAAGAAATCTTACATTTCCAACGAATGTTGTCCGAAATTTTCGGACAAATGAATAGAATGGATGGAAATCCAAACAAAAAAAAAAAGGATCAGGATATGAATATGAATCCAGCACTTTTTTTGGTTCATTCTTTGTTTTGCTTGATTAGATCAGTTGATTTGTTTGTAAATCATTATAATGATGACTGTCATTGTGTTTTGTTATTTTATTTTTTCGGTCGGTATTACCGATTTCTTTCGTTCTTTTTATTTGAATCGAATCGAATCAAAAATTGGATGATGATGATGGTGATGATTATAATGATGAAATAATGACGATGATGATGATAATAATAATAATAATGTCGTTGTCCACTATAAATACTATATGATTATAATCTTAAAACAAAGATTTAAAATGGACCATAATATTTGAACAGAAAAAAAGAAGAAATGTTAAATCAAACTGATGATAATATCCGGATGGATGGATGGATGGATAAACAAACCGAACATTCGAAAAATGAGTAAAATGTTGACAACTTATATTCATAAATATCATGACATGTTTGAAATTCGAATGTTTTTATTTCGAAACCGGAAGTTTTGGATCATTTTTTTGTTTTTGTTTTTGTTTTTTATGATTCTTTCATCTATTTTAATCAAATTTAAATCATTTTTTTTTCAGCGAATATTTTCAAAATCGTGTTCATCTACCAACAACAAAAAAAATGCATTTTTAACATCAAGATAAATATGAATCCCGAAAACAAAAAACGGATTTGACCGCAAACGTCATTCATTCAATCATCAAATCCATTTTGACCATGATTCACAATAGTGATAATCATTGTTAGATAAGACCATCATGATGATGATGATGATAATAATGAAAAAAATGGATTTTTTGTTTCGCTTAATACAATGGATTATTATTATATAAAAAAAGATGATGATAAGAAGCTTTTGAAACTTTTGATAAATCTGTAGTGGCCGAGTGTAAAAGTTTCCGATATTCATTATCACAATAACAACAACAACAACAACAACAACAAATAAAACTTTTTACTTTCATCATTATTATGGTGTTAATGAATTGTAATAATACATAATTTGAATGTCACGGGAATTTATCATTATCATCATTATCATCATCATCATTCATCGTTATTATGTCACCACTATTTGATAATATTTCATGACAAGTTTTTTTTCTACTGAAAAAGAAAATATCCGTTATTGTTATAATATTGTGATTGTGAAACATACTGAGAATTTGACCTAGGAACAAAAATATTCGACTGATCAAAAACTGACAACAAATTCAAATCAAAGATATATTTGTTTTGTTGTTGTTTTTTTTCTGTCTGAAAAATTATAAATTAATAATTAAAATTCCATTCGAGCTATAACAACAAAATCGATGACGGAAGTACAAAAGAATGCAACAACAACAACAACAACAACAACAAAATCTTACAAAACGATGAATCAATTTTATCCGATCAATTGATCAATGATATATTGTTTGATTCGAGAAAATTATTATTGTTATTATCTTTTTTTTTCGGATTTTTTTCCTGTTCTTTTTCCCAGTTTGTTTGGAAATTTTTTTTTCTTGTTGAAATTTTCCAAATATGAATGGTACAAATCAAATCATAATAATCGAATAATATATACGGAAGGGAAAAAAATTCGAATGTTTTTTTTTCTGGCTCAAAATCCTTCTATTCATAAATGTGGTGATGTGATTTTTGATTTTTCAACTATAGAA
Organism: Dermatophagoides pteronyssinus; assembly: GCF_027571235.1. NCBI lineage: Eukaryota > Metazoa > Arthropoda > Arachnida > Sarcoptiformes > Pyroglyphidae > Dermatophagoides > Dermatophagoides pteronyssinus. The sequence goes on along the minus strand of NW_027461532.1, from coordinate 2,035,510 downwards.
AAAATCAATTTCCAATACTTTTTTTTCCGAAAAACAAACATAATCATCGATGAGACCAGCAATATTTCATTTCAATAAAAATGATAATCATAATCATCAAGAATTTTCACATAAATATGATGAACTTGATCCCAGATATTTTTGAAAACAACAACAACAACAAAAAACAATTCGGTCATCCATTGTATAATCGATGTCATACATTCATCAAATCAAATCAACCGCCACCATTATCAACATTTTACCATCATCGTTTTGTTCATTCCAATAATATTATATGTTTATCATTATTATTATGGATCATCATCGTCATCATTTTTATTTAACGTTTGTTTTTGTGTTTTTTTATATTGAATATTGAATAATAAGAAATAATGTGTGAAAAAAAATCCACAATCAGTTTGTGTGAAAATTGTCACGTTTATTGGGGAAAAAAAGAGAAAAAAAATTCATCTTCATTCAGCCTTATTTGAAAATATAAAGACAAAAAAGAAATTGGGTTATCAATAATATCTCTGGAAGAAGAAGAAAACAAAAGATTAAATTCCAAACAAAAAATTCGATTCATGATAATCATGAATAATGATAATGCAAATTGTTTATGTAAATTTCATTATTTAAATGTTAAATTTTTGTGTATTTTTTTCAACAACAAAAAAATTCATTCGGTGACCTTTTTTATTTATCATTTGTCAATTCAACATTTTCGACCAAAACACACAAACCGACCACTACCCCTCTTTTTCATTTCGATACCGGAAAAAAGCCGGGAAAAGAAATCCAATAATGATCCATCATTATTGATAGTAATGGGATCGTGAGGATCGAAAAGAAAATCAAATCGATTCGAAATTGTACGGTATTATTACCATCATCATAAAAAAAATCCACCAATCATCTTCATTATCATCATAATCATACGAATTTGGATCAGCAATTCGAATAAATAAAATAACACATAGGTAATAATACAGGATAATAACTGCCGGAACTTGATCGATAACAACAACATATAAATCTAAACAATTTTAAAATGATTGTCTAAGTAAAATAATGTTGTTGTTTTTTTCTTGTAGTCGTCATTGTGGATGTTGTCATAATCGATTCGTTACCACCACCATTCACCACCATCATAATCATCATCATCATCATCATTTGGACAGAAGCGAGGAAATAAATTCTTCCTTCTTTTTTTTCTTCAAAAAAAAATCATTTCTTCTCATTATCATCAAATTTAACCATCTTTTCTCATTTTCTAATCATCACCTTTTTATTCGAGAAGATCGAAAAAATCTGTTTGTTGTTGTTGTTGTTGCTGTCATTGTTTGTTTGTTTGATCCGTTTCTAGTTAGTTTTGATCATCATTATATATTAGCCCGGTTTTTTTTCACTTTTTTTTCCAGCAAAAAAAAAATCATCCAAACAAACAAAATAACAATGGTAAATAGGATTTTATTTTATAATCAAAAAAAAAAAAATTTTAAAATTTAAAATCAAAAATGAAAATGAAAAAACAATAGGAAATCGAATGATGATGATGATGATCAGACATAATGAATGAATGAATGAATGAATGTACGGATGCCATTTCACCAAACACTGACAGATGTGTGAACTTTATAATCAAAAAAAAAAACTAAAAGAAACATCATTAGAAATAATAAGGATAATTTTTTCTTTGTTCTTTTCTCTTTTTTTCATCATCATCATCATCATCATTATCATTATCGATGGTGATCATTTTGATGTTTTTCTTCAAATTCTCGGAATGAAATTATTATTATTTTTTCTTTTTTGATGATTATGAATAACAGTAGTAGTAGTGTTTTATAATAGTTATATAGTCTGTTGGTCATTATATAGAATTCTTTTTGATTTGTACAGGATTCTTTTTGGATGAATCTGTTTCTGATTTCTTAGAAAATCATAAAGAAGACAAAATGTTCTTGACCTTGTTGTTGTTAAGTACATTTTTCAAATCAATGATTTTTTGTTTTTTTTTCTCGATCATCATCATGGTCACAACAATCAATCAATCAATCAATCAATCAATCAAAAAACATAATCATAATTATTATGATTATATAAAGATATGAAATTGTGTTTTTTTAAAATTCAAATATAATTTGTCATCATCATCATCATCATCGATATGACAATCAAATTGGATTCGTAGATCTTTTTTTTTCTCAATTCATCATCATCCAAGGACATTAATAATCGGTCATCATTATTAAAGTGATACTTACCGAATGATATGTACAGAACAACAACAACAACAACAACAAGAAAACAAAAATCACATTTGACCCGAATCAATAGGAAAATTTTTTATTTTCTTCTTTTTTAGGTGAGAATTAAAATTTACAGCTTTGACCTTTCTCATCATCATCATCATCGAAATAAGAATCAAATAAATTTTCCATTTTCCATTCCCATTACAATATATATATGTTTTTCACTTTCTTTTTTGATTTGATTTTGAATTTTTTCTTTTTCTTTTTTTTTTTCTTTTCGGACAGCATTTCGGACAAACGGTGTCGAATTAAAAGCTTTGTGTTTATCAATTTGAATTTTTCTTTTTCTTATTTTTTTTCATCTTCAACTTTAAATCGGTTTTGTACGAATTGTGACAACGACATCGAATTTCTCTTTTTTTTGTTGTTATTGACTTCCATTCATTCGTGAAAAAAAAACTAAACGGAAATTCAATAAATTTAGATTGAAAATCAAATGATAGTGAAAATAAAGATGTTTGTTTTGAAAAAGGAATATTGTTCACAATTAATTCATTTGTTTTCATTTGATGATAAAGGAAAAAATGATGATTTCCAATCAAATCACGGATAATCAATCGGATTGTCGTCGTCGTTATTGTTTATATCGGAATGATGACCATAGTTTTTCAGGAACAACGATTGAAAAACAAAACAAAAAAATTCAATTAAATTTTCCAAGTTCTTTTTATTCATTCAATTTCAATACACATAGATATTTACCATTGATTACAATGAGTTTTTGATATATATGTGTTTAATAATGATAGTAAAAACAAAACAACATGAATGAATTCAACCTGTTGTTGTCGACAATCATCATTAACCATATTTTCTTAATAATAATAATAATAATAAATTGATTGATTGATTGATTGATTATGATGACCATCATCATCTTGTTTTTTTTCCATTGATCGTTGTTGAAAAAAATTACATCGAAATAAGAGGGGGAAAAAGAAAAAAAATATTTGGAACAAAATCTGGAACAAATTTTTCTCTTCTTTTTTTGTTGTTGTTGTTTTCTTCAACATTTTCATTTGACATGATGGTGTGATTTGATGATCGAATCAATGTGAATTTTTTTTTGTTGTTGTTCAATTCATTCAATTTTCGTATATATTTGACCTGATCCATTAGATAAATATTATTAAATGTAAAATGAAATCAAATTTAAAATTATTCTATTCGTGAATCTGTATTATAATCGCCAATTTTTTTTTCAACCTAAGATTTTTGAATGAAACAAAAAAAAATCATAAAATGTATAATTAATTTTAAACAAATTAATACCTTATTATCATTATTTTCATTTGTAAATAAATAAATATGGCCAATCCTTGAAATTTTAATTATTATTATTTTTGTTTGTTTGTTTGTTTGTTTTAGGCACATAGGTCAATGTAAATGATGTTTTAGTTTTAGTAATGAAATGATTGATTACAAACGGAAATTTTTTTTCTTTCTTTCTTTTCACCAAATGCAACATTGAAAATCTTTTGGCTTCCAACATCGAATGGTCATCATCAACTTCCTATCACATTAACATTTCACATTGAACCAAAGAAAATAAAAAAAAAATAAAAGAGAAAAATCATCAACTTTGTTCTTGAAACATATATATTTCAAACGCTTACAGAAGCAAATTTCGTTTTTTTCGTTTTTGAAAATATTTTGCGCCCAAAAATCTACTTTCATTGTGTTTTTGTTTTTTTTCTTCATAATCTTCATCGATCATCATATGATGATAAACATTATTATTTGAAAGGTTGGTCTTCATATTTATGATGATGATGATATTTCCGGCTATAATCATTCAATTTTTGATAAACAAAATAAAGGTTGGCCATCACCATTTTATCAACACCATTATCATCATGATTGATGGATGGATGGATGGATTGAAAGAACAGAATTGATCATATCAAACAATATAAGTAGATCAAAAGATACAAGTATTGCCCATTTATAATAATCATAATCATTATTGATATCATCTTTGGTCTCGGTCATCTCGACAATCATATATATCATCAAATCATATATAAACTTTTCATTTGTTCCGTTCAATTTTTCTTTCTTCTTCATCTTCTTGTGATTATCATCATTATTGAAAAGATGAAAATGATTTATAAACACAATAACAATCAAATAAATCAATGGTTTTTTTGTTGTTGTTGTTGTTGTTCAACACTTATCATCATCATCATCACAATACGAGCATCATTCGTTCAATTATTTATCGTCGTCATCGTCGTTGATATTTGTTATTATTATCATTATTATTTTGAATGATCAAACGGATGGATGGATGAATGAATGAATGTAAAGATCGGGTCTGATCGAATGATTTTTTTTGTTGTTGATGAACATTGTGTCTCTGGAATGAATCGATCACTATATAGATTGTTCAATTGGAAATGAATTGGCGGGACAATGTCCTCGTTTTTTTTTCTTGTTTCCTCTTACACTTAGCTTTGTTGTTGTTGTTGTTGCTGGCAACCAGTGGTCATGGTGCTTTTCCATTTGATGGAATGGATCAAATCGGATTGTATTTATCATAAACCTGGGCCATCAAACGAAAAAAAAACATCGGGCCAACAATAATTCATTTTCATCTTATTTATGATGACAATGATGATGATGATGATCGCAATCTTGACCCGTATTTATTAAAATGTATGGTGTGGTTTCGATCATCATCATCATGTTCAAGATAATCGAATGGAAATTGATGGGGGAAAAAATGAAAATATACGATTACTATCATCGGATGTTCAATCGATTGTTTTGTCCGTCCGATGATGATGATGACGATGGTATTGGCCATTGGCAATGATTGATTAATCACAATGGCTGATGATCTTCCTTGATTCACTTGATTCGATTCGATTTATTGAAATGAATGAATTGTTATCGGGATTGACCGCCATTTCGATCATCATCATCATCATCATCATCATTAAAAATTAATGTAATGAAATATTTTCCTTTATTGTTTAGGCGGATCTTTACAAAAATCAAAATCAAATGGATATAAATTTATTTCATTTATGATAATCATCAAGTTGATCAGAATGGACAACAGAATAACAGAATATTTTCAATTATTAATTATTAATCACTGGTAAAATGGCAGTTTCCAATCGTTTATGTGAACTGATCACTGACTTCATTGCTTCAATAAACGGTAATCTCAGTTGATCCTGGGAAACACCCAACTCTTTCGCTTGAAATATCAATCGATCCAATCTCAATGCTATCTCCGAAACCGATGCAAATGGCGAGAATTTGACATTCGATAAATTTCTAAACCATTCGCTGATCTGCATGTCCATTGTACCAAATTTATCCGACAAATGATTTATTACCCAGTCAAAACTTTCATCAGTCAGCGAAGTCGGTAAATACCGTTTTAGATAGCCAGGTAAAGCATTTTCCAACAATAGATGTTTTTCTTCGACAGACCATGGGCATGATGATAATGTTTTCAGTAACAAAGCCTTGAATTTTGGCCAATCCGACGGACGCCCAGAGAACCGAAGCTGTAGCTTCTCTAATTTGATCGCACTTCGATTACGTTCACGATCCAGAAAATCCAAAATCTCGCCCACCATAGCATGACACTTGGACGATTTTTTAATATCTTCATCAGTTTTTAATTCGCCAGCTTTTTCCAAATCAACCATTTTGTTGGCTAATTCCATGACCGATGTACCATCAGAGGCCGTTACTGTTCTTGAAGCAACCCTCGCATAAACAATCTGGATCTGTCTACGAATGTTCGTTAAATCCATCCTGACACCAGAAAGAACATCAAATAATAATAACACAAGCCTGTTGGCAAAAATAACAACAATGCTTTATTTTACCAAATCATCGTCTATTATATACAACACAGGTGACTAAATGTCACCAGAAAGTCTGCTGGCGCTAGACGCGCCATCACAATAGATATTTATTCATTTTTGATCAATTTGGCCACAAACACCATCGATCGTTAAGAGCGTTTTTTTATCGGTAAAAATGTTCGAATTCTATAGTGGCTCATTCTAGTGATTAAAATCAAAACAAAAAGAAGTAAGAATGATAGCCACTAGATGGTACAAGTCGTCCTGTTTTTATTATTAAATTAAAAAAAAATAAATAAAAAAATCTGAAAATATTCATAAATTTAAACAGATATCTGGACAATAATGGCAAGCATTAAAATAGATTAGGATTAAGCTTATATATTTGATCAACATCAACATTATTAAAGATGATATTGATAAATCAACTATAGGTTTAGGTCGATAGCCAATATTTATATGATAAAATCCAGTATAATTCGATTGTTTATCATCCGTTTGATTAAAAATTTTTATTTTTTTATCAACTGAAGGAGTTGTATAATTACCATATATATCTTTTTCGTTTGGTGGTGGCCATATTGTCGGTTTTATACAGGCAATAAAATCCTCCAATGAACGTGGTTGTTCTAACGTAAATTTTCGTTGAAATGAAATAAATAAACGTTTTTCAACACGTAAAACAAGTTTATTAAACAATGATATAAAATATAATGATTCACCAATATTAAATCCAAATACATAATTTGCTAATTGATTTGTAGGTGGTTGACAATCATTTAATAAATCAACCATATATGGTATCATATAAATTTGTCTGGATTTTTTATCATTTGTACATAATATACCAAACGTATTTTTCATTTCATAATCATTAAATATAGTTACCATATTGACTGGATTTAATGTTAATAATATTATGAATAATTTTCCATCAATAGATAGATTTATTATCTGTGTATTAACTTCTTCATACATTGATTTGGCATTTATACTTAAATTTCGATTTTTATATTCAATTTGAAATTTATAATTATCCGGATCATTATTAAGATTAAGATTACCTTTGGCTAAAAAACGATGATATGTATTAATTATTATGAATTTTTTTCCATCATTTAATCTTTCATATTCTTCAATCACTGATAGCCAATATAAAAGTATTAATTCATATCGATCATCATTTGATGATAAGATTGTAAGTGAAACTTCGCCCATTGTATCACTATCATCATCCTTATATGGCCATAATTGTTTCAATTTTTTATCATCAGTTAAATAGGATGTTAGATTAATAAATTTTTCATCAAATAAATAAAGACGATAATTTATATGATCATAATGTTTTTCAATAAATTTATCATAAATACCAACAACATGATCATCAAAATAAATCCATAATTGTTCATTAAAAATAGCCATCGATACAATTTTCGAAATATAATTATTTAATGTTCCTAATGAACATGTACGATTTGAATTTTCAAAAAATTTTAGATTTCTATATTCATCGGATAATTCCAAACAAATTACATTGTTAAACAATATCATTCCAATAATGATGACAATAAATGTTAACATTTTTCAGTTTTTTTTCGTTGTTGCTTTTCGGTGATCAAAAAATTCAACATTCGTTAGTTGAAAATTTTGCAAATTTATATATACAATAAGTAAAGTGTTGTTTGAATCATAATTTTCGAATAAATTTAATTGATTTTTTAAATTTTTAAATTTTTTAATTAAATTAAATTTTTATTTTATATTACTTTCAATTATTATTAGATTAATAATGTTCTGATTTTTTTTTTTTTTTTTGATTTAATTTCATTCGGTACTATTGGTATTTATATCATCATCATCATCCTTGTCATCAATACTTTTATGATGATATTTACGTTTACACCAACCAAAACATTTATTATAATGATTTGAACATTTGATAATAGATGTGATTAGTAAATATTTTAAAATAATAAATATGATCGTAATTAATGGATTTATAAATGTAGAAATTTGTTTCAATAATGTTGGCTTTTTAATACGATACGGTATATTTGGATTAGTTTTGTATGATGGATTAACTGGTGGCCATTCATCTGGTTTTGGTTTTCTACATATAAATAGATCATTAAATGAACCACTTTTTTCAATACGATATTCAGCTTCAAATGTAAATAATACATTTTTATCTATATTAAAATAATAATCACGTTTTATTGAAACAAAATATAAATGATCACCGATTGTAAAACCAAAATTAATTGAATTCATTAGTTGAAATGGTGGTTTACAATCATCTTTCCAATCTTCTATAATATACATTGTTATTTTTTTATTTTTATCTTGATTATGACAAAGAAAACCAACACGTACCATTTGAAGTGAAAAATTCATTAAATATAATATAATAAATGGTTTTTTAACATTATACCATTGAATCATTTTAACATAATTTTCACTAAATGATATACTTGATATTGATAATAATGCCATTTCACTAATATTTCTTATAGTTGGATGTTCACTCATTTCATGTACAAATGTTCTCCAAACAAAATGACCAATTTGTGGTTGAAATTCAAACATATCGTATGTTGAATATGTATTTTCATTATTAATTTCAGGTGTTCTAATTGTAAATCTTATGGTTAAATTATACATTGGACCACTACGAAACATTGTCATTGTTACATTTCTTTCGGTATCATTAATTATTTGTAATTTATTACTTGTCAAATTATTATATGGCCATAACATTTTTAAATATGGATGCAATTGATGACGAAATGTTAATAATTGTTCATCAAATAGATAAAATTTTGATTTATATTGATCATAATGACGATATATTGTATCAGTATAAACAACAATAATATGATCAATACGATAAATCCATAAATCATCATTAATCATTGCAATTGATAATATTTTTGATAGAAAACTATTTTGATCTTTTGAACATGAATAATTTGAATCACGATAAAAATCAGAACGACGAACTATTTGGCCAGCCATCATCATACCGGAAGAAAATGAAATTGATTCCAATATTATGATCACCGACATTATTATTATGGCCATTTTTATCATGGTCATTTGAATGAATGAATTGAACTGGGGGAAAAAATGATTTTTTTGTCTTTCTTTTTTTTCTTATTTTGTTTGATTATTCAATAAAACAAACAAATTTCGAATGAATCGAATTGGATTTAAATGCAATTTTTTTTCGAAAAAAAATAACAATCAAATTGTTATTCGAAATAATTAATTCGATTATGATCTAAATTATACATGGATAAAATTCTTTGATTGTTTTTATGAAAATTCCAAAATAGCCAAAGTTTTTCTTTCACAATGCTGATACTATAGTATTGTTGTCTATATTAGATTATTCTCCGTTCGAAAACAAAACAAAATTTGCTTCCGTACTCCTTTTTGTTTTGTTTTTGTTTCCTTTTTGTCAAGCAAAATCCAAATCAGTAAAGGTCATATAATGTGTGTGTGTCTATGTGTTCTAAAGGTGTGGCATTGTGTAATGATCACCTGATCACATTGAAGATAATCAATATTTCCGATTCCAATTTCAATACAATAAAAAAAATTTCTCCCATCCCCATTACAGATATATGGTAAATCGTTTGTTTTTTTTTGTTTCCAAATTTCTAATGACAAACAGAAAAAAAAACTTCCTGAAATGTATTTGATTTTTCATACAGATGACTGATTTTTTTCTTTTGAAAAATTTGATGAATACAATCAATTTGATAATGATGATGATGATTGTGTTAAGGGTGTGTGAATGTATTAAATGTTAATGATGATGATGATGATGATGATTAAATTATCCTGATTATCAAATTATATATATGGGAAACAGCAAATGTTCCGGATGACAAAATCTTTTGATCATCATCATCATCATCATCATTTTCTTCATGATTTGAAATTGATTTTTTGTTTTTGTTTGGAAAATTATTATTAATTTTTTTTATTTACAAATTTTATAAAATTTAAAAATAAATATGTGTAATGTGTGTAAAATAAATAGAAGATGATTTCGTCGTAATTATCGTCGTTATCATCATCGGAATCTTGTGTGTATTTGAAATTAGCAATGTAAATGAGAAAAAAAAACAAAACAAAACAATCAAAATGATAAATGGTGTTAAGTGTTAGATTCTTGTATGATGGTCATTAATGAAAAAAAAACAAGGATAAAGGCTTGTGATTGAGGGAGAGATGAAGAAAAAAAAACGATAATCCACTTTCTTTGGATGATTTATATAGCGCCTAAATCAATTTTTGATATATGATGATGATGATCATGACAGATGAATTGTGGGTGATTCTAATTCTTGCGCTTAAGTGGGTTGGTTTTTTTTTGGCTTAGTGTGTTGATGAAAGTGGCTTGGTGTTATTTTTTTCTTGTTTTTTTGGTTGATTTGTTTAGGTAGATTTTATGTGGTTAGATAGAATTTTTTTCCTACTATTTTTGGCTCATTTGAATAAAAGTGTGGCTTAAAAAAAGATGGATTAATAACTTCCACCACCACCACCACCAGAAGAACCACCATAACCTATGGAAGAGATTCTATTAGTTGTTTATTAGATATTAAAAGCAATTTTACCTCCACCACCACCAGAGGAACCGCCATAACCACCTCCACCACCGCCGGAAGATCCACCATATCCTATAGAAAAGATTTTATTAAACGTTCTTTAAACATTAAAAGTAATTTTACCTCCACCACCGCCAGAGGAACCGCCATAGCCGCCTCCGCCACCAGAAGAACCACCATAACCTATGGAAGAGATTCTATTAATTGTTTTTTTCAAATATTAAAAGTGATTTTACCTCCACCACCACCGGATGAACCGCCGTAACCACCTCCGCCACCACCCATTCCGCCTCCGTAACCGCCTCCGCCGCCACCACCCATACCACCGCCATAACCTATAGAAGAGTTTTTGTTAATTATTTTTTTAATATTAAAAGTAAATTTACCTCCACCACCGCCTTGTCCTTGACTGACGATAGTTTTGACTTCTTCTTTGGCTGGTCGAACTTCTTGGACGACTTTACGGTATGGAATGATGATTTCACGGACTTCTTGGATGATTGGTTTTTTCACTTCATGAATCAATCGTTGTGGTTCTTCTTCAGATTGAGTGTATTCTGGTTCATTTCCGTAGCCTCCCATGTTTGATTGCATAATTTGAATTTTTCCGCCGGAAGATTTGAAATGCAATTTCAATGGAGCTGAACCACCATCGAATTCAACGATACGTGGAGTACCTTGGCTCATTTGGATTGGCACTGGTCGAACTTCGAAGGTTTGACGTGATTGGATGGCGCCTTTGATGACTTGTGGACCGCCACCACCGCCGCCGCCTCCACCACCACCACCTCCCATACCACCGCCCATTCCTCCACCCATTCCGCCACCATAACCACCACCACCACCACCCATACCACCACCGTAAGAACCACCACCACCTCCCATACCTTTATAAATTAGTAAAGATTTAAGACCGGTTAGAAATGGTATAAATTTGGCTCTATTTGTATTAAAATTACCACCACCATAGCCGCCGCCGCCGCCACCTCCCATGCCACCATATCCGGCAGAGCTAACCATCATGACAGCACCACCACCCCCATAACCACCTTAAAGACAAAGACAAAAGGGAAAAACCAATTCAATCAATCGAATAATAAATAAGATAGTTAAACACTTACCACCGCCACCACCACCACCATAACCACCTTGAAGAAAAAAAAGTTAATCAATCGAATAATGAATATGATAAAGAAAAACTTACCACCGCCACCTCCACCACCATAACCACCTTGAAGAAAAAAAAATTAATCAATCGAATAATGAATATGATAAAGAAAAACTTACCACCGCCACCTCCACCACCACCGCCATAAGCAAAGCAAACGGCAACCAATGTAGATGATATCACAGCGAACTATAATTCATTGAAACGATAATATCAATAATATTGATGATGATGATGATAATTAATCGAACGACAGAATATTCGTTGAAAATAAACAAAAGAAAAGAATAAAGAAAAATGATAAGAATAAAATACAAAATAAATTTTCACCAAAAAAAAACAATTTCTAAATTAACATACTCGCAACATTTTTTTAAATTATTCGATTTTTAATTTCAGATAATCAAGGATTTTAACACTGAAGTACACGCACCAAGAAAAACAAAGAGGAACACAATTTTTTGTTTGTTTGTTTGTTTGCAAGCAAATAAAATCTACACAAGAAAACACGAACGAATGAATGGATTATGTTCGAGTTTATATATCCACATCATTGGATTCATTATAAAGAAGATGAAAAAGAAGAAGAAGAAAATAAAAATTTTAGCTCATTTATTTTGTAACAAAATTTCCAATATGAATTCTCTTATTCGGATTGAACAATAAATAAAATTTCTGAGAATTAATCATTGAAAGAGTCGGTATAATATGTGTGTGTTTGGCTGAAATTGACATGCAAATGTTTCACACGGGACTAAGAGAGAGTGATATGGAGAGAGAAAAATTTTGGACCAAAACAAAAATCAAGAGAGAAAAGTGATTGGTCGGGCCCATTTTCGTTGTTCATTCTCATCATTATCATCATCATCTTGGATCATTTTGATTATTCAATCTTGAATGAATGTCACCAATTCATTTGAATTTTGTTGTTGTTGTTGTTGTTGTCTAAAATTGAATTTGTTCAAAATAAATGAATGGAGCAGATAAAATGGACAACAAACAAAAAAATGAATTATGATGATAAAAAAGTGGTAAAGAGAGATGGAGAGAAATAAAGGAATGAATGGTTCATCATCATCATCATTTTTCATCTTCGAACTCGAAAATAAAAGCCTAAGGTCAAGTTGTCGGCAAGATACAGAAAAAAAATTAGCATAATCCTTTTCAAGCTCATTTCGAATCAAAGAAAAAAAAAATCGAATCATCTTAATCAATCGAATGCGGATATATACAATCGATATATATCTCTACTACTATCGATAGTTTTGATAGTTTCGAAAAAATTAAAAAAAAAAATTAATTATTCTGTTGATTTCAACAACAACAACGAAAAAAAAATCAATCAATCAATTAATTGATGGTTTTAAATTTCATACGAAAACTATAGTTATGTGATATAAGATAATCAGTTGTTTTTTGGGCATTAACAACAATTTTTTTTTCTTCAATTTGATTTGATTTATTATCCAAAAAAAAAAAATCATGTTGTTGAATAATGATTGTTTTGTTTCGTTTTTTTTCAAGTATAATTCATTCAAGATGTTCATTCGACCTCGAATTTTTTCATTTACACTTTTCATTTTACCTTTTTTACTTTCAAATCCAAATATCAATTCAACAAAAAAAATCAATTAGGTTTCAGGAGCAATAATTATTTTGTTTGTTTGTGAAAGATTTTTTTCCACTGAATTTGTTGTTCTCATTTTGTTTTCTTGTTTTGTTTTTGTATTTAGGGAAACGAAACGAAAAACATTGATTATCATCATTGCAATATATTGATGCAATAATCATAAGTTCATCATCATCAACATGATCAAGTAAATGATAAACCAGTAAAAATTTAATTTCTAATTAATTTTAATTGGTTACAAAGATTTTATTATCAGATTTTGATCGGTTATTTGCTCGCACACACACACACATCTATCTATGTAAGAAGTGTTGAATCAAAAATTCCAAAATTCTCGATGAACAAAGCAAAAATTTCACAATTTTCAATTGTTTTTTAAAAAATACGACAAATTAGAAATAATCATTTGATCCAAATTTGTTTGGCTGCAAAAAAAGACGAGAAACATCTTTTTTTCCATGAAAAAAAAACAACAGCAACAAATTTTTTCTAAAATAAACTTGTGTAAATTTTGTTTTTCTCTTCCAATTGCCTCAAAAATGACATAAAACGAAGATGATCCAGGCAACAAACAAACATATAAATTTGAAACAGTAACAATCCATATCCATACCATCATCGTCACCAAAATGATTGAAGAAAAAAAAATGATTGCAACAACAACAAAACTTTTAGAAAGAAAAAAAACACGATGAAAGCAATAACGATAACGATGATGATGATGATGATGATGATAAAAAAAAACGGAAATGATTATTATTTCTATTTTAACCTTTAGGGTTTCGCAAATCTTTCCATTCATTCATTCATTCATTCATTGATGATGATGATTATGATTATCCTAAACAAACTAACTGGAAGAAAGAAAGAAAGAAAACAAAAATTTAAATAAATACATTGTTCCGGAATGAATCACCATCATCATCATCATCATCATCATTGTCGATGATGACATGGATGAGCTGGATTTAAGCTGTTGTATTTTAAATTGTCAACAACGACAACAACAACAACAACAAATCAACGGAAGCCATATCAATATATTTTGTTTGTTTGTCTGATTGTTGTTGTTTTTTTGACTCGAAAAAAAATTAAAATTTTTTAAAATGAATTGTTGTTTGCGAATGGATTTCCGAGTTTGAATTTTTTTTTCTTCTTGTCTTCTCCCGTTGCTGTTGCTGTTGATAATAACTTTTTCCTCTTTTTTTTTCCCAATTTTATTTTTGCATCTTCTCCATCATCATCATCATCATATATTTTTATGATTAATTCATTTAATGTTAAGCAAACAAACAAACAAACAAAAACTTCCTGTCATCGTTTTTGGATTGTTGTCTGATTTGTTGGTTTAGATTCGAAAAAATTTTAAAGTTTTTTTTTTGTTGTTGTTGAAAAAAAAGTATATCTCTTTTTCACTCTCGTTACATTCTATTATTTTCATGATGATTGCCATAATCGATGATCGACCTTTATTTGTCGAATGTTGATGGTATAAATCTTGATAATTTGCATTTAACCTCGATATTTTTTTCTCGATTGAAAATAGCAGAATGATAATGATGATGATGATGATGATGATAAAAACAATTCATGTCAAATATATCAATAATGTGCTATGATTAGAAAATGAAACAAAATTTTTTTTTGAACCATTTAAAATTGTTTTTTTTTTTTTGAAAAACTCACCTGTTGTTGTTGTTGTTGTTCTCACACTTTGTTGTTGTTGTCGTGTTTTATGACCTGATACTTTTATTTGTTCGTTTCGTTTCACAAAAATTTGTTTTTCTCATTACAAACTAATTAATTAATGATAAAATTCAATTCATTCAACAAAAAAAGGATCATCATTAGCAATGATCATCGTAGTGTCATGGGTCTATATGGATCGTTGTTTCTTTTTTCTCTTGAATTGAAGGTCAATATTATTTCTTGTTGTTGTTGTTTTTTCTACAAAATGAATTAATTATAATTACAATTTTCTGCGAAAAAAAACCATATAATTAATGATTATGATGATGATGAGAAATATCATTTCAATTCACATGGGACAATCATTATCGATGAAAAAAAAACAAAAAATGAAAATGATTTTATCGATTAAAAAAGAAATTTATCATTATATAATGATCATTACATCATCATCATCATCGAATAACTTTTTGTTTTCTTTGAATATCAATTTGATTGGCTAAAAAAAATTGATTGGCAATATATGGTCATCAAATGTTGGCCATCAAAATTCATGTTTCTAAGTTCATCATTTATTCACCTGTCCATCAAAAAAAAAAATTTCATGGTGATGGTCGATTTATTATTCGAATAATTATTCGAATCGTTCGATAGTTTCGATTAAACAATCGATTAATAACATAAACAAAACAATTTATTTTCAGCTATCAGAAAAAAACGATGAAATTTTTTTTGATTGAATAATAAACTCTAAAGAGGATTTTCTTTCAACTGATAAGATATTCACAATGTTATGCAATATGATTTTATATCTTTTTTGTTTTTTTCTTACTCATGATCACATTACAGTAACCACAAAGTTCAATAGGGCCAATTGATTGTTTGAAAAAAACAAACATTAAAAATTGAATTAAAATTGGACAAATTCTTCCGTTAAAACACCATTGATAATGATGATTAAAATGATCAATGCAGTGAAAAAAAAACAATTCCATTTAAATTCGATACAAAATATCTAAATGAAAATAAAAAGATAATTTGATAAATGATGATATAAAGGCCACTGTAATCGAATCAAATAAGGAAATGAATATATTTTTCAATTGAAACAAAATGAACATTTAGATGATTTTGTTGTTTTTGTTTTTCATTCGGTCAAAACATTTTTTCATTTTGATAAGAAAATGGAATTGAAATGGACAAACAAAAACAAAAACAAAATTCGAATCAAAATATCGATACTATCGTTTGAAGCAAACGATATCGAACGAAAAAAAAAAATCCGATTGGATTCGAATCAATCTTTTAATTCATCATAAAAACAATTTCAATCAAATTTTCAATGTTTTTTGTTTGTTTCATTCCGCCCGAAAGAAATTCAAATTTTTTTCCCGTTCAAAAAAATCCGATATTTATGTTATCCATCATAAGATTATTTTTATCTGTGATGACTTTTGATTCGAATGAAAATAAGGAAAATTCGATATGAAAACGATACGATCCTGAAGTATATATACAAATCAAACCCAAAGAAAAATCCCAAGTGAAAAATTTTTATTGTTGTTGTTGAAAAACGAATCGTGTTTGAAACAATAACTAAATCTTGATCACACATTGATCATTTTGGTGGCTGACACGATATTTAAATTTCGATTTCATCATAATCATCATTCCGTGCCCTTTAGGGCAAAAGCGAAAAAGAAAAACAACGAATAAAATCAATGGATGTTTGTGTGTGTGTGTGAATTTGGAATTAATCATATCATTAAATTTATGATCCGATCTTTTGATTATCATTATCATTATCATCATTATAATTATCGAAAATTTTGAAGATAAAAGAAAAACGAATCAAATGGTGAACGAAAAAAAATATTTCATCAACAAAACGTGACATTCAATTTTATTTTTTTTTTTCGAAGAAATTTCATTTTTGTTGTTGTTGAATATTTTTCTTCGTTAATTTCACCAAATCAATCAATCAGTTTGGAAAATATTATGTAAAAAAAAATCATCATCATGACGACTATCCATCATTATATTATTGCATTCAAATCGATTGACGATAGGTCATTGTGATTGAAGATCATCAATAGATCTATTGGAATTAAATATATGGCCCAAAAATTTTAAATTTTAATCATTTTCAATCAATCAATTATTAAACACGTAAATGAAAAAGAAAAAGAAAAATTCATTAAACATTCAGTCATTATCATCATCATAATAAGTTGTAATATTAGCATTTAAATGAATGTTTTGAATAAATTTTATTCAACTACAAACACATCAATAATGATAATGTTCAGAAACAAAACAAAAATTTCGATTTTATAATACTTTTGGATTATAAATGATGATGATGACATCGATGATATTCGATTATTCGAATGGCGTTGACCTTTTTCGATTTGAAAAGAAGAAAAATCGATTTGGATGATCGATTTATTTGTTTCGAGAATTAATCTCGAATCAAATTCAAACTCAACAAAAAAAACATTCATAAAGGAAATCGATTCATTCGAATCCAAACGACAACAACACTTACACAAATGACGTACAGATCAATCATTCGAATGATGATTTCGGATAATCGGATAATTTTGTTCAATGAAGTCAACAAAAAAAAAATTATTCCAATATTTTCGAAAAATTAAGTTTTGTTACCTCTGAATCGGATATTTGGAACATTTTTTGACCTTTGTCCAAAACAAAAAATTATTATTATTTATGATCAATCAAGATGGAACGATCATCAATCGATCATCGGAAGAACAAACAAAAACAAAAACAAATTGTTAAATGTCTCAATAATCGATAAGATTGGCCTTTTCTACATAGGTCATTTGTGTGTATACATTAGAAGAAGACGAAGGAATCATTGCCATTATCCGATAGATGTGAATAATATTATTCGGTCATTATCAATGACCGAAAAAGGAAATGAAATTTTCACATCTCTCACTCTCATCATCATTTTTTTCAAGAATAACATCATTATTATCAGGATATAATGTGTCAACTTTATCCATCATCATCAAGTTCAATGATGATGATGATAAAATTTTCTAACTGGATTATTTTTTCTATCATCAATGGATTTCATTACACAATGAAACGGAAAAAAGAGAGCAAAAAAAGAAAATATGTCATTTATGAATGAATTCAAAAAAGAAAAATTCGATAACGATAATGTTCGAATAATCAAATTTCAAAACAATGGGAAAAACTAATTATAATTTTGTTTTGTTTTATCTTCACTCAATATTGATCTTGATTTTTGATTATAATAATAATAATCTCTGTTACATAACATCGTGAAACAAACAAAATGTATCAAATTTCAAATTTTTTTTCACCTTCTTTCATCAATTCTCCCACGAGAAAATTGGGTGCAATGAAAATTGGGGAATGAAAACATCTTCCGAAATACAAAAAAAATAATAATAATAATAATCTTTTTCGACTGCTGCTTCTTTTAAATCAAAAGTGATAGTGAAAAATCTAATTTACCAATCACAATTGGAACGTGTTTTTTTGTTTTGTCTTTTGAATCATTAGATTTCAACGTTATCATTATCATCATCATCATCATCATCATATCAGATACATTTAGATAGTGGTCACGAAATAAAACAAAACAAGAAAATTTCTCTTATTTTATGGATCATTTTTTGCTTTATAAGTATCATTTTTTATATTTTCTCTTATGAAATAGAAAACTTTTCATCATCATCATCGTTTTTCATCATAAGGAATTTCATTTCATTTCTCTCCATAGAATGAACAATGACCATTATCTTCTTTTTTGTTTCTGTTTTTCAATGATAATCAAAAAGCCATGGCCATCTTGACCCATCCTTTGTTTCTTTTCATTCATTCATTTTTCTTACCATTATCGTCATCATCATCATCATTAAATGAAACAAAAATGGCTAAAAAAAATTTTCAAATTCGATCCATTGATGTTGATATAGTCTCATTCACTAATGTGTGTGTTTGTGTGTATCAATGGTGGCACGCAATGACCGAATAATAATTATTTGATTAGATAATGATGAAAAAATAAAAACAAAACAAAAAGTTTGTTACTAACTAATTATTTGAACGTATGTTATCTATTAAACAACAAACAACAACAAATGAACAAGGAAGATCAAAGCAAAAAAAGAATCAAGAAAGTAAAGTAATTTAACATTTTTCTTCGAATAAATCAGAAAGAAAATCTCATTTCATTTCATCATAATCGATTCAATAGCCAAGAAAAAAATGCACCGAGAAAAAAGAGGGGGAAAAGAAAATGATTTAGTTGTTGATCATTTAATTTGTTTTGTTTCATTTGAATTTTTACAAAATCAAATTTATTCATAAAAAAAAATAATTTAGAATCAAATGATGATGATGATGATGATAATGATTTCGGGTAAATTCATGGATCAATTACGTACGTTTCATGCATGATGATGGTGATGACCTTTTTTTTCTCAATGAAAAAAAATTGTTATTTTTGTTGTTTTTTTTTTTGGAAGTTCGAAATGAATCATTTCGATATATCGAAACTACTACAAACAACAAAAAAAAACAATCGATAGTTTTCATCATCGAATTTATTTTTGTTTATTTATTTTTCATATTCGTTCGCTAAATATTCATCAAAGATGCAAAGAAAAAAAAATGTTACGTACTTGGCCTTTTTTTTTCCCAATTTCATTTGATGTTATTGTTTTATATTTTTTTTTCTTACTATTCACCGATCATCATCATCATTATCATCATCTGACCAAACCTTTTGCCACCGCAAATCATCAACAACAGTGTTGATGATGATTATGGTGGTGATCCATTTTTTTGTTGTTATTGTTGAAATCAAAAAAAAAAAAAAAAAAAAAGATCTATAGTTGAAAAAAAGTAATTACAATTTGTTGTTGTTGTTGTTTTTTATTGTTATTATAATGATTTTTTTTTTGTTGAAATAATAAATCACACATACACACATTGTTTCGAATGTTAATGTTCTTTTGCAGAAAAAAAACAACAACAACATTTATTTAAAATCAATTTAATTTTTTTAAAAATGTTTTGTGAACTACACGATGAAAACACTTGAGGATTTTGTTTTTGTTTTTAAAATCAACAATTTCCAGGCAATGTGATTAATTTGATTAGATTCATTATTTGATAATGATTATTATCTAACCTTTAAAAAATAAGTTAATTGATTGAGTTAAATTTTTGTTTTGTTTTGTCTTTTTGTTTTGTCTTTTTGTTTTGTTTTTTTGTTTTGTTTTTTTGTTTTGTTTTTGTTTTTGTTTCGTATCCGGATAGTTGATCGAATTACAAAAAGGGTTAACAAATAGCTGATTTAATTTATTTGCCAAATTGAGTGAAAATAGCATTTTTAACATTCGAATTGTGTTGGAATTTAATTTACAAAAAAAAAGATTTACAAAAATATAATTTTCAATCTTTTTTTTGTGAATGATGCAACCGAGAAAAACAAATTACAAACAAAACATTCTTTGTATTTTTTTTTTAAATAAATCAATTAATCAAACAAACAAAATTGATTATTTCATCAACAACAACAACAAAAAGTTTATTTGCTAATCTCATTATTATCAAATTCAAATTGACCTTTTTCTTTGTTTGTCTTGGAAAATCTTTTATTTTATATTTTTTTGTTGTTGTTGATTAATCTCTAATGTCAGAAGCTTCTTTTATTTTAAATCCATTTTTTCTTTCTTTCTTTCTTAGATGTAAATAATTGATGAAATATATCATCAAACAAATCTTCATAATAGATAACTTACCACGTTCAAAAATCATCATTATCATCATTGTTATAAAATAAACAATTTCAACATAATATTTTTCTACATTGAAAAAAAAAATAATTTCTCAACCGATAATTTTAAAACAAAACAAAACAAACAAAAAATTAGCCAACAAAATTACAAGAATTTTTTGTTTCTAAAAATTTCGAAATTCATCATCATCACCCATAATTAATTTCATTGTTAATTATGATAATCATTTTGTTGTTGTTGTTGTTGTTGTTGGTCATCACTATCGTTATATTTGTGATCCTAAATAGTTTTTAGACAATTTTCTTAGAATTTTTTTTTTATCAAATCCTTTTTGAATGAATTCGTTATTCGAACACACAAAAAAAAACATAAATTATGATTCAAAGATGCGAATTGTAAAATGTTAAATGAAATGTATTTTTTTTTTAATGAACAAAAGTTTGTAGTTTTTTTTTTTAAAAAAATTCAAATTCATTTTTTAAATGCATGAAGGATATTAAATTGCAAACCCATTTCTCCCGGTTTATCTACATAATGTTCAAGCATTCTATCAATATATCTCGGTGTAAATACATTCGGCTGATCTATTTTTGTATCGATTCTAATTGCCGATATTTCAATTCTATTCAATAATTTTAAATATTCTTTATCGTAATTAATTTTTTGACCCTTTATAATCATATCTTCAATTGGTGAATCTGATGATATTGTTTTATCAAAATTTTTTACATATCTATTATATTTCCATTTATTATATCTATTTTTTACTGGTTTCAACATTTTTGCGATTTTCGGATCAATTTTACTTTTACCCAATCCATAGAGAGTACAAATAATTCCAAGAACAAACATTACAAGCGAAAAATAATGCATCCACTGCTGAATCTTATCCCAAATGGTTTCTTCTTTTTCTTCATCTTCATCGTCTAATTTTGGTGGATCTTTACAAGCATCTTTATTCGACCATTGTTCACAGGATTTATTAAATAATTTTAATGTTTCATCTTCATTACGTTTTGCATATTTTTTTTGATTACATTTTAATAAATTTTCTGTTTCACATTCTAATGTTTTAAATACGAAACAACAAAATGTTTTTGTTTCAGTATACTATATGTGTGTGTTTGTACAAAAAAAAAAAATTAATATAATTTATCAATTAATTTTTTTTCAAAAAATTACCATCATTACTTACATAATTTTTCATTTTTACTTGCCATACTTTAGCCATTTCAGTTTGACAATCAAGATATGGACAATCATCTAATAGATCCAAATATATTGTTTTATATATTAATGTTTTAGTTTGAAATTGTTGTTCAGTTATGTTTATATTGTTGATTGTAATGATTATCAAACAAAATAATAGAAAATTTTCAAACAACAATAATTTGATCGACATTGCTATAGAATAGTAATATTTAAAAAAAAATTACTTTCATGAATGAATGAATAAATGAATGAATATCGGTTTCATATATTAAATAATTTCTGAATATTGTTGTATTTTTGTTCTAATTATTATTTACACACACACACACACACAATTCAATTTAATAAATAATTTTATTTAAAATTTAAAATTTAAATCGATAGATTCCAGAAATGAAATAATTTTTCAATAAAAATATTAACAAATCTATCCTGACTTATTTGAAATGTATTTGATAATTTATTTGTCATTTGATTTGTTTGTATTGAATCATTTAATGACCAACCATCATCGATTGTATCGATATTGTTTGAATTTCGTTCATCATCATCAATAATATTTTTTGATTCAATATTGGAAAATGTTGTCGTTGTCATTGTCATTGTAGAATTATTTAAATCAATATATTCCGAATCAAATGAATCGAAAATAATTTTTTCAATCATTTCAATCATTTCGGGTAATTTTTGTTTGGCCATCGTAACTAATGATGTAATGATTGAGCTATTCTTTAATTTATGATAATCAATAAATAAATCGGTTATTATTCCATATAGACGATCCAAACCTATCATTACATCTTGTCTTCTATTATCTGATAAACTTATATTATTATTATCTATTGATTCTTCATCACCATCCTGATAATTTAGATTTAAATCGATTAATAATTGTCTAGCAATATCAGCATCACTTGATTGTAGATCAGCAATTGCTTCCAATAAATCTTCACGATGTTTTTTTCTTATCAATTGCCCTATGTTTGGATATAATCGAATTAACATTGATCCTAAACTTTTATCAATTAGATCAACATCGATTTCTATTTCAATTGATTGTCTTGTAGCTTCCCTTGTAATAAAATCTTTAAGAATAGAAATTGTTGATACATTATCTGATGTCATTGTGATAATACCATGTCCACAATTACAAATCAATATTGATTTAGTCATTGTTGATATATAGTAAAAAACTTCTGATTCAACATCTGATAATGTACGTGATAATTTTTCTGGTATTTCCGGTATACATAAACGTAACCATGTATGAGCATCGGCTAAACCAAATTGACCAGTTATCGATAATCGATTTGGATAATCAATACTAGTATTTGAATATTGTCTTTTATGCAATGATAATGGCTGTATTTGATATGATCGTGTTTGACATGATTTTGGTGTTATTCTTGATATAACATATACCGATATGGTACCATGTTGTCCTTCAACTGGTCGTAATCTTATTTCCAATCTACTTGTATTTGTTTGACAACGAAATGTTACCAATACCTGATTCGGATTAATAATATTAAAATCATTAACACTATTAATCATTTGATCATCATTAAAACTAATCACAGCTGAATTACGTTCACAATCAATTAAATCTAATGGTAAATCACAATGTAATACGACAACATCAATTGAAACTTCAACTTCTAACATTAGAATATAAGATGCATCTAAAAAAATTGAAATTTTCATATTAAATTTTCAAACAAATCAAGAAAATCATTAATTTTTTTTACCATTATGAAGAACAAATGAATCATTGATAGCAAAAAATGGTAATACGGATAGATTACCATCATTTGCATTGATTGTTGGTTCATCATTTATTGTGTTAGCTATTGCTGATGATGCCATAGCCGTATTTTTTGCATAATTTTTTCGTTCATTTTCTAATTGTTTTTCCATACGTTTACATTCATCCTGTAATGATCGTATACGATCAGCATTTTCTTTACTAATCATAAGATAATTAGGATTAAATTGTTTCATTTGTTTTGTTTGGCCATGTTGTAATAGACCAAATACCATTCCAGTGAATGTTGTACATAATAATAGAAGATCATTACGTTGACCAACTATTATTGGTAATAGATTTGTAATCGATTCACTACAATTATATGAATCAATCATTGTTGGTGAAACGGTAAGATCAACTTGTTGTTCAACATCACCATCTTGAATTGTTTCATTTAATCGCCATATTTCTATTGTACCATCAGCACGTCCAACATAAAAATCTGGTTGAATTTCGGAAAAACATAGACAAGTTATTGGTTGTCGAATACCATCGACAGGTACTTCCCAATGATGAATAGGTTCTAATTGATCTTTATCTTGAAATTGAAACGTAACTAACGATATTTTACCATTCATTGTACCATAACATAAATGGATATCATTATCTTTTGTCTTTTTCACTGATAAATTACTACTATTGACCATCATTTCTGCTTCAGCATAATCATAATCATCAATCAAATCATAATTATCTTTTGGTTTCATTCGATTTAATTCATTCATTTTTAATTGATTATTAATTTGACGTGTATCCAGATATTGTGGTACTAATTGTATAACAGATGGTATACCACAAACTTCGATTTCAAAATTACATTGTGAATCTTTTAAAATACGTAATAATCGATCTTGACATGCTAAAATTGGAATAATTCTTCGATTAAAACGTTCTTTCATCAATACAAAATCGTTTATTTGTGCTGGACAAACATAATAATGTCTTGAACGTACAACAGAATTATATGATGAATTTGATGATGATTTTTCTCCAGTACCACTACTAACTAATTCAGTATTAACAAGATAACTATTATAAATATATTGTCCCAATACATGTATTTCATCCGGTTGTCGATGCATTTGAAACATTTTTATCGGTTCAGTTAGATTATTTAATTCAAGACCAAAAAATTGTTTGCCTTTTTTATTGAATCCTTTTATCATTGATGGACCATAAACAATAAGAATTTTTGTCGATCCAAGTTGTTTATGGCCAGAATAGGTATCAATACAATTGATTTTAGCATTTGGACCGGGTAAAGTTTTAAATATTGTATTGGCTTGATTTTTATCCATATTAATACTAAAATAATGTAATGATCCAGAATGATCACCAATAGCAATTTCAAATAATTGTGGTGATAATTTTCTTATCAATTTCATTGCATTTCTTGATGTAAGACCAACTTGAATATAATCGAATCTTGTAAATGACGATAATAATGGATTTTGATTGGAATTCATTGTCGATGATGTTATTTTTATCTCACAATAAATTTATCAGATGCCGAAAAATAAAATTTATTTATTTATTTAGCCGTTCCAAGATCGGTATGATGATTTGTACAACAAACAAACTATCTATCGTGTTGCCATGGTAATTTTGGAAAAAAATTCCTTATTTTTTAGTTTGTATAGCAAAAATTAACGCATGATCATTTTTTCTTGAATTGAAAAAAATAATTCTTTCGTTTTTATTTTTTTTTATATCATTCTAGACAAAACGGAAAAAAATCCTGTGCAATATTGCATTGTTTGTTAATTTACGAAAAAAAAATAATCAGTTTATATTGCCAAATATGGACAAATCAACAATGATCTATTGAAAAAAAAATTCATGCATATGATTCAATCAATTTTCAAAATTACAATTGTAAAAGATCAATTCGTTCAAAAATTATTATCACTTGTCAACAACAGAATAAAGGAAAGGAAAAAAAATGAAACCAATAATTTACAGGAAGAAAATAAAATAAAATGACACACGCATACATTGAAAAAAAAACAAACTAAATATTGGTGGAAAAGGTATACAAAATGAGAAGGAAAAAAAATAAATAATTGGAATCAATACGTTAGAATTGTTTGTCTCGAATCCAGACCAGAATCAAGTTGTTTGACTGAACGAATCAAAGTGGAATCATTGGCATCGATAATTTGATATACACTGCACATTTTTATCTATAGATTTTCGTTTTCATTCTGTACTTTAAACACTTATCAATAAATTATTTTTATGATTTTGCGAGAGATAAAAATTATTCAATTCCAAATGTAGAGGATTCTTCAACAGCTAATAATAGCTTTTCATAAAGGCTTTCAAATGATGTATATGGCGGTAGATCCAATCGGTTGAAACAAGTGTGCGCTCTAAAAAAAAATTAAAATTAAATCCAAATTAAATTTACAAATAAAAAATAAAAAATAATCATACCTGGGTAGACTAGTTGGTTTACCAAGTTTTTCGATGCAAAATTTTCGTGGTCCATTACTGCCACGTAATGCTGCAAATCCTTCATATGGTATTGATGATGTACCAGTGACAAATTGTAATAATCTTAATCGTTGTTCATTATCGAATCTATGTTCAATAGCAGCCCAAAACCATTGAATTACCGGATGGCCATCATGATAACCTGAACGATATTCAGTATTTTTACGCCAATCATTTACATCAATTTCAGCTGTGCCTGCAATGACTAATTCCAATTCTCTTGCATCGAAAGCAGCAATCATACGTGGTTCAATAACTTCATTAAATCCTTTTAATAATGATTGACTTTGTTGTGAAACACCACGTTCAACACGCCATCGTACCATACGTTCAATATATTCTTTTTTGTTTCGCTCAGTCACCAGAATATTCTTTCCAGCTGGTTTTAATTCCTATTTTTCAACCCAAAAACAATGTTATTGAAATGAATTCATTTTATCTATTCATTACCTTTTCAACTACTTTTCCGGCTATTTCTTCCGTAACTGAAAATGTTAGACTTAATGTATCTTGCATTTCGGTTATATCATTTTCTTTGAACCACATTAATGACTGATGGAAACCGGCGTCCAAATATTCGAGATCAGATAAATCACATTCAGATTTGAGCAACGATTTATAGAATGGCCGTGTGAAGAATACATCCAATAGGTATTGATGAATAAGTGCTAGGCCTAGTACACGACCAGCAAAACGAAACCATTCCTGATAATCATCAACAAAAGCTGACATTGGTGAAATTTGAACAGTGTATTGATCATTGGCCGAATATTCAAAAAGACTATAATAAGGATTGAATAGTTCACGGGAGAGTAAAAAGAAGAATTCACGTGATGGACCGCCATAATCAAGACCTTCTTCCCCAGTGAATGAAATGTATAAACGTGATTTTTGTAATTCTTTCTTAGTAGATATGGACATTATTTTGTTGAAAGCATCTTCCAATAAGTGATCACGACGAACGATCAATTTCAATTTCGAAGGGCCTTGACCATATCCATTTTTCTCTAATTTTCTATAAAAATGTCGTAGTTTTGTTTCGAAATCACGTTTATATGGACCATGACTACCAGCGATTCGTGTGGTTGGAGCCGTTATTGATATCAGGGAAAAACCACTTGAACTTGGTGGATTTGTTGTTCGATTATTGTTTGATGTAGATGATGATGACGATGATGATGGCGGAACATAAGACATGATTTCACTCTCAAACAATGACAATAACATGATCAGATCCAAATCATTAGTAAAACGACGTAAAGCATCAACGCCTTCTGTTCGGATTGTCTGTATACGATCACGCAATGAACTATTGCTTTTGATACTGGGTTTTCGTTCGGAAAGAATATCCCATATATTTGGTTGTTGAAGAAAAGCGACTACTTTATCATTATACGATGTTGGTACTGATGCTTCATATGTAGCTAATGATTGTTCGGATAAATGTGCAGGAATATTTAGCCCAGGTATTAACATAGATGTTGATGCAGAACCGTTACAGGTTCCATTCATAGTACCAGCAGAATTATTATTAGCTGATAAATGTGGTCTTGGTGGTGGAATTGGAGACATTCCTGCAGCAATCATCATATCAACTTGCGGATGTATGCCAGCTGCTGCTGGTGAATTAGTTCCCGGACGGTTACCAGTACGTCTACGGATCGGTGCCATCGATACTGCATGTGGATTTACTTCGGGTAGATCAAGTGGTAATCGTGGATCAATATAAGTAGTCGATCGAGTGGTATGATCGATAAAAAACATCTTATTCGAACGATCACGTTTGGATTCCCAACCTATTAAAAAAATTATGAATATAATTTTCAAAAAAGAAAACGAGTGAATCAAACCTCGTGGAAGTGGTTTGTCCGTGCTGGCAAATTTATTGATTAATGATACAAGATCACGATTATGTTGATATCTTTGAAATGATTCAGTTGATGGTGGTGATTTCTGTCCTTCACGACGAATTTTCGTTACCATAGGTTTCAATGTTGATGATTCGTTATATTGTCTGAGAGCATCATCATTTAGATGTAATACATTGAAAAAATCAGATCGTAATAGAAAACGAAGTGCCGGCACATCAAGAATTCGATTCGTAGTCGATGATGATGATGGTGGTGGTGGTGGTGGAGTAGACGTCAGCTCTTGTTGTTGTGATTGTTGAATATTCGTTGCCGATGAACCAATAGTTGAATCTGGTTGTGCAATGCCTGCAGTTGCTGAGGGAGATGATGCTAGAATAATGGATGATTGTTGATTACAGGATTGAGCACCATTAGATGAGGATTGTCCTCCAGTGAAATAAGCTTGTGTTAAACTTAAAACACCGGAACCTTGACTACAATTGATCGTTGAAGGTGAATCGATTAAATCAGAATCTGAGAATTGATAAGTGAATGTTGGATTAGAAATTGAAAATGTTTTGGACATGTCTTGTATAATGTCATTACCACTTTGAATATTTAATGCATTTCCGCTGGTGGCTGTACCAGCAACAGTATTAGAAAACCCGATTGCAGCTGATGTATTCGATGAAGGAAAACGTTGTTGTTGTTGTTGAGCGGAAAATAATGGCTGTTTCAAATAATTTCGTTGAGATGTGGAATTTGTTCCCGTTGAAGAGGTTGGAAAGTCTCCACCACTTCTATGACGACTAGAACTTGTACCATTACCACCAATTGAACGACGAATCGATTGATAACGACGATCCAATTGTTGTCGATGTATGTGTTCAGCATTTGTGATATAATGCATTGAAATGGCCGATCTCGATGATGGATCATGTGGAAATTGAGGATTTACTGATGAATTATTTGATTGTGGATCGATAATCACTGAGCCAAATGATTGATTGGAAATGGTGGAATTCGCAGTAGAAACAGCAGGTATAATCGCAGCCAATGATAATGGCTGTTCTAATTCCGTAACAACATTACTCGCCGATGATGATGTTGCTGCCGTTGTAATGTTGGTCAATGGATGTGAAGCACCTGATGATGATGGTTGTTGAATCAATTGATTAATTTGGCCAGAATTTCTTTGCTGATTATTTGTGGTGTTAGGATGATAAATAGGTCTTATCCAAGTGGTGGTACGTTTTTCATGATCAATATAAAATATTCGACCATGTGCATCACGACGAGCTTCCCAATTTGGCGGTAACGGTTCATCGGTTTCCACACGACTATAGCGAAATGTACGTTCGGGTAATGATGGTAGCCTAGTAATGGTTGCTGATCGTACATTAGGTAGATGATTTCCTTGACCACCACCTATATTCATTGATCGTGGTCGTGATGAATTTGAATGTTGTGATAAACCTGAATATAAATAAAAAAATTTCAAAAATAAATAGCAAAGCAAAAAAAAATTCAATCATTCGTAAACATAAAAAATAATTTGGAAATGAAAACAATTACTCACCATCAAGGACAACTGTTTGTGATCGTCGATGATGCATTGAATTATTAATGTTATTACGTCTTTGTTGTTGTTTAGTTAATTGTGGATTATTATCATTATCTATTGATTGTTTGGAATTTGTTGTCATCATTGTTGAATCATTATTCAATGAAGTGGTTGACTGATCTTCAATAGAATTTGTATTCTGTTCTATTGTCGTTGATATATTATCACATTCATCTATTGTAGATGGATTACTTGTCGATGATGTTACACCTACACGTTCAAGACGACGATGTTGACCAGCAGTAGATGATGATGATGATTGCTGAATTTGATTCATAACTGATTCGTCTTCACCATCATCATCATCATCATCTTCTTCTTCTTCATCATCATCATCAGCATCGGATTCGATTTCAGTATCTGCATCATTTTCTTCATCATTATCATCTTGATGAACATCATCATCATCCCTGTCAATATCACTATCACTATCATCATTTGATCGTGATATGTTAGAACTTGAGCTATTTTGTTGATTTGATGGATTATGATGATTTTCTCTAACTGCTGTTAAATAATTTCGGCTAGCTAAATCATCGGAATAATCTTCGCCACAATTTTGCATCATAGCTGATGTATCATCATCATCATCATCCTCATCATCAACATCGACATCATCGCAAGCTTCGGCAATATCATCTAAATTACGATGATAATAATTTGTACTAGATGTATTATTATTATTATTATTATTATTAGGTGAACGCCTATGTTCTAATTGTTCCAATTCCATTGCTTCATTTGGACAAATTTCATTAACATATGGTTCTAATTGTCGATCACAGACATTATTGTTAATTTGTGTTGATGATTGATTCTGTGAATTAGTGGCAATTATTGTTTGATCATTTGATGATTCAGATACTATTGATTCAATCACAGATTCTGTTTGTATGGGAGTTGTTTTATTAAGTACCGATTCAAATTGTGTTATTAAATTCGATAAAGCACTATTACAGCTTAAACTTGTTGATGAAGATGATGACGATGACAATGATTCGCCATGATTATTATTATTATTATTAGTATCACATTCACTTTGAACATTGGCACCATTTGAATTGTTGAGTGAAATATTGTTATCATCACTCGAAGAACCAGTTAATCTATCACCATCGACATTAATATCATTACTAGTAGTCGATTGTTTAAGTAAATTATTCGCATTTCTTATCTCTTCATCCGTTATTTGTCGAGCATAACGTCGATCTGGTTGCCGTTGATGATATGCTATATGTTTACGATGATTGATTGAACGACCATCTGTTCGCATCGATGAATTCAATGGTTGATTTGAATTTAACATCAATGTAACGGTTTGATTATCATCATTATCGATTGCTAAGCTATTTGAATGATGATTATCATCATCATTGATCGATGATTCAAATTGTCTGTCAGTGTTGTGTATTATAAGGTTTTCCGGACTAGCCGCATTTGATGATAATGATGATGATGATGATAGAATCGATACTCCGAGACAACCAGAAAATCTATTGGTATTAGTATCAATAGTACCGCTACTTGAATCTTTATCAGGTGTTGTAGTAGTAATATCCATGTGTATATTATTGTTGGTGGGTGCTCTTGAAGTGGATGGATGTTCAAAATCATTTCCAATTATATGACCGTGTATTGTTGATGTAATTGGATTACTATCATCATTGTTTTGTTGATTAATAGAGGATGATGTCATACGATCATCTGAACAAACATTATTATCATTATTATTATTATGGTTATCATTATTTATTGCAGATTCAATGACACAATCATTTGATGTTTCCAAAGAATTTTTATTATGAGTCATCGATTGTTGATTTGTCCATGTTGTACGTAATGGAGGTGTCGGTGGTGATGATGATGATGTTGATGAATCAGTTTCATTGTTATTAGAACGATATTCGGATATTATTTCAGTATTAGAATTTTCATCATTTATTTCTGTCGATCTTCGATGAATGGTAGGTGATGATCGTGGGCTACAATTCTCGGTGATTGGCAGTGATTGTTCAATGATATTTGCTGAACCATTACTTGCATTGGTTCGTTCTAATGGTCTATGTTGATGCTTATGTTGTTGTTGTTGATTTACACTAGTAGGTAACGATGATGATTGCTGTTGACCATTTAAAATAGGCTGCTTATTCGGAACTAAACATTCAAATATATTAGTCGAATGACCATTATTGATCAAATGATCATAATCCTGTGGATTGTTGTCGATCATTGATGGACGTTGAAAGCTATGAATTGGACCACCAATACGTTGATTATCACCGATTATTAATTGTGTTTGTTGTTTAGGCGGTAATGGAGGTGGTGGGGCAGGCCTTACTGGTATAATTCGATTAATCATTATCGGCGGTGTATATGTTTGACATGGCGATCCACTAATCATTGTTGTTGATGATGAAGTATTTGTCGAAGTTGTTGCCTGTATAAAATTTGAATTTGTCAATATCATTTGGCCATGATGATGATGATAATGATGAATAGAATTTTTTCCAATTGCTTCATGATTATGATTATGACTTTGTGGAGATGTTGATAATTGTTGAGGTAATTGGTTATGATGATGATCATGATCACCATGTTTTAGATAAGATTTAAAATTAGATGAGTTTGAAGTTTTATCTATTGAATTTGAAAAATTCATTCAATTATAATTTAAACATTAATTTGAATTATTTCAAAATCACACTTACTATGATATGATTTTAAATTTTTTTGTAAATGATTATGATTACTACCATCGATTAATGATTCAAATACAGCGGATGTATATTGACGATGTTGTCCAAAATTATCATCAACATTATTTGTAGAATTTGTTGTTGTATCACTTTGTCTTCGTTTTGAATTATTATTATCAACAGGCAACGATGATGATGATGTTCCAGGTGATGTCAATAATTGTGATGAAAAAATATTCATCGGACCGGATAATCCAATATTATTATTTCTATTACCACCAATTGTAGTTGTAGAAGTGGTTGTTGTAGCAGTATTATTTTTTACAAAATGGCTATTAATTGAATGATTATTAAGGTTAGTTGTTCGTGTTGTTGAACCAGATGAACCTGATATGGATGATGAACGATTCGAATTCAATTGTCCAAATGGACCAATCGATGTTGATGATGATGTTGAAATTGAATTACCTTTGAATGATCCACGATGATGGCCATAATAATTATAATGATTCGTTGTTGTTGATGATGATGAAGATGCAGATGATGATGAATTTGATGATTGATTTGTAGATTTTTTCTTTTTAAATAAATTATGCATCTTTAATGATTTTATATTATGAAGAAAATGATAAAAACAAAAAAAAATTTCTTATAATTTTTCATCGATAATTGAAATGTTTAATCAGATGCATTTGTTGTTATTGTTGTTTTCGATTTGATTGCTATTTGAGTAATAAAAATTTTTTGTTAATTAATTATTGTTATTATTATAATGAGGATCGCATGTGTATAAATCATACCTGTGTAAAATATTGAGAGGGTGACTGATATTGGATTCATTTTATGATAACCGTTATCATAAGTCACAAGTGTAACAACAAATAACAAACAACTTTTCACGTGGATTTTTTTCTTCGTTTGCATTCATATTAGATTCATGTTTATATCGTTGAAAATTTTTGAGATTTTTTGCAGATTCGAACAGAATTTAAAGAGATGATCTGATCAATCAAGATATTTTTTTTTTCAATCAACGAATAAATATCACACCGAGAAAAAAAGAATGAAAGAAAAAAATCGATATTATTTCAAATGCAGAATAGATAGAGAATTTTAAGAATTTTAAAAACAAAATAATGAAAATACAAATTCTAATTCTGGATCATCATCATCAGAATTCTTGTGGTAAATTTTGACATCACACTAATACAATTATGGATTCACTTATATGCATATATAATACACAGAAAGATATATGTGTGAGCCATAAAATGTTCTGCATGTTTATGTATATGGTATAATCATCATTGATACATAAGGATACTATACTCTCACTATCATTATTCTAATGTTTATGCTACTACCTATTCGGGATATTTTTATTTTTTTCCCCTTCCTTCCTTACTTTATCCTTCACTAATGATAGTATTAGGAATTGTGGTAGTAGTTCAGGATGAAAGTAAAAGAATTCATTTTTCTCATAACAGTAGTAGTAGTATTATGGATTCAATAATAGGAATTTTCTGGATTTTTTTTTCAAACATTGTATAAACACCAATAGATGGCGATACGGTGATTATTTAAAAAAATTTAATTTGTTTTTTTATAACTTTTTTGTTTATAATTCTTTGTAAATTCTTAATTTATTTTCGAATGGAGTATAAAAATACCAATAAAATTTTAATAATTTTTTGGATTTGTTTTTTTTTGTTTTGTTCTCGAATAATAATTTTAAATAATGAATTGGTTTACTAAAATCATTCGAATGATGATGTTAATAAATATTGATGATTTATCACAATTGACATGGCCAGATTATAATCATGAGATTTGTTCATATTTGGATGATCGATTTCCAACAAAAATATTATCAATTGCCTATAATGAACATGATGGTTATCTATGGATTATTAGTAATGATTCATATGCATATCGTTTACCACCATTAAAAACAAAGAATAATAAAATTAAATGGAATTATGAAAATATGTATAGCCTTAAAATCAAAGAAAGATGGCCATCATTATCATTGAATGGTTTTGATCGAATCATATTGATGTGGATAGAAAAGGATGCTTATTTTTTAATGATACGTCATAATCATAATAATATTACTATATTTTCATTAAAAAATCAAATATATGAAAAGATTAATCGAATCGAATCAATAAATTATCCTATCGAATGGCATATGTTTATAGATGGAGAAATTATGATGAATATAGGTTCTGATCGATTATTAATAATCAAAAAAAATGTTGATAATGTTCATACATATCAATATTATATGTTTGAAATTAAAATTAAAACCGCAAGAATATTGCTTAGAGAGATGGGTTCAATTGAATGTTCGGAAGATAAAATTTTGACAAATGGAACATTTTGTCAGATGTTAGCCAAAAAAATTGTAATCAATTTTTTTGATAGTATTCAATGGAATTTTGTTGATCAAAATGGTCAACTATATCAATTAATGGGAAAAAATTATTTTAATGATGAATCATTAAACAAAATGGCCAATATTGATTCGATTCATAATAATAATAATATCAAAACTATTTCAGAATATTTTGAATGTTATGAACGTTTTGAAAATAATAAACATATTGATCATATTGAACGTGATGAAAATGGAACTATTATTTTTATGAAAAAACCGGATAAATCTGAAAAAACTATTGTTATTGTTATAGCTATTGCTATTTCAATACAACTTATTGTTTTATTAATATCAATTATATGGTGTTTATGTTGTCGACATAGACAACGACGAAAACAACAACAACAACAACAACAAAGACTAAAAAAACTTAAAACAATTGAATTAAATCAATCACAAAAACAACAAAACAAATGGTCATTTCCAAATTTTTCGATACAAAATGCAAAACGATCAATAAGATCAATAAGATTTCCCATTGAAATGATCAACAGATCAAATAAAAAAAGTTCATCATTTGGACCTGTATCAACAACAACAACAACAACAACAGCAACAGAAAATTCTATCCGAAATACTGAATTTGATCGTGGTGGTGGTGGTGGAACGGAACTAACGGAAACAATTGAAATGACGGAAAAATCTATTTCTAAAACTAATAAAAACAAACGTATTGCATTGCCAAAACAACAACAACCACAATCAAAATTAACAAAAGATCAACAACAATTAGCATCATTATTTGAAAAAGTAATTAAAAAAATTGATTTAACTAAAATGGCTGCTTTGCAATCAAAATCAAAGTCAAAATCAAAATCACAAAAACTACCACCACAATTAGCAGTAGCAACAACAACAACATCAACAATAACATTATCTGATTATTTTGGTGGTAATAAGGATCATGGTAAAAAACCAATATTATTGGATGAAGAAAAAACATTAATGAAAATTCTGGAAGAATCATCAACAACAACAGAAGATGGTGGTAGTTTCAAAAGAAAACGTTCAATTGATGATAGTTTAAATGAAATACAAAGAAATCGTAAAGCAGCCGTAAAAGATAAACAAAAACGTCGTGAACAACAATTACTTAAAGTAATTAAAATATTAGCAAAAGATTCAAGAGATTTTCGAAAACATCGACGATTATTACGACTCGATAATGATGATGATGATGATAGTGATAATGATTTTGATGATGATGATGATTTTAGTAGAACTCGAACAAGAACAAACGAAAATCTAATAGGAAAAACTGTTCGTTCAAGAGAAGCAACTGATCCACAATTAGTACGTGATCTATTGGATAATCTTGCTCGTCATCGTGAACGTAAACGACGATTACGATTATTACAAATAAAAAAACAACAACCAACAACAACAACAAAAAAAGAACAGCAAACAAAACCGAATTGAAAAAAATATTGAATAAATTTTGAAAATTTGAAAACAACAAATAAATTACATATATTCGAAAAACAACATTTTTTTGCATATGTTCTATGTTGTTGTATTTGATTGAAATTGATTATTATTATTTTTTTTTTTTTTTTTTTTTTGGAACAACAATCAATCAATGGATTTTAATTGAATTTATTTTCTTTGTTTGTTTGTTTATTTTTCATTATAAAAGGCAAAACAAAAATGTTGTTTAAAGTTGGTTGTTTATGTTGAAATTGCCAGTGATTTTAATAAGAAAAAAAAATGCTGGCAATGATTTTTTTTACAATAATAATGATGATGATAATGAAAACTGGTTCCAGTTCATTAATTCGATCATCCAGATATTCATCAACAGCAAATTATAATCATTCAATTTGTGAATATTTAGATGATCATTTTTCAACAAAAATATTATCAATTGATTATTATAAACGTGATCAACAGCTATGGATTATTACTAATGATTCATATATACATCGTTTATTACCATTAATACCAACCGATGATAGATGGGATTATCAAAAAATTGATAGCAAAAAACTTAATGAAAAATATCCCAATTTATCATTGTATGATGTTAAACGAATTCTATTAATGTTGATTAAAGAATATGAAGATTATTTTTTATTATTTTATCAAAAATATGATGGTATTGGTGTTTATGATATTGATGGACAAGAAAATAAATTGATCGATAAAATTGAATCAAGCTTAAGAATTGAATGGAATACATTTATTGATGGAGAAATTAAAATGATTATCGATGATTATCGTTTATTAATAATTAAAAAACAAGAAAAACAAATATATCAATATTATTTGTTTGAAATTAAAATTAAAACAGAAATTTTAGTTGAAGAACAAATGGGTTCAATATTATGTACAAATGATAAAAATTTAAATGGATCATTTTGTTCAATGTTATCCAAACACATTGTAATGAATTTTTTTGATGGTAATCAATGGAATTTTATTGATCGAAAAGGTAGAATTTATCAAATTGATAAATATTCATTTACAAATGAATTTATTACCAAAATGAATGATATAAAATTGATTGAAAATAATATCAAAACCATTTCAAATTATTTTGAATGTTATGATGAAAATCAAATTCAAACAAATAACAATCATACAATCGATAATATCGATATTATTGATGATCCGGAAAAAATAAATAAAACCATATTGATAGTAATAATATCTATTGCTGTTTTAATATCGTTCATTGTTTTAGTATTATTATTAATGTGGTATGTTTTGTATCAAAAACAACAAAAATTAAAACGAATAATTCAACAGAAACAGCAAAAAGGATGGGATATTGATAAATCAAAAAAAACAAAATTATCATTAGAAATGTCAAAAAAACGAAGAACAGTAGGATGTTTACCCTATGAATCAATTTCGACAAAAACTGAAAATACAAAAGATGAAAATTCATTTCAAAATTTGGATGATTTAATATCTATTAGTAGTTTTACGGATACATTTGATGAAATGTCGGAAAAATCATTTAGACCAAAATCAATAAAAAAGATTATTATTCCTACACTTACATCACCAAAACAATCATGGAAAAACAAAATGATGTCAATATTACCATCGACAGCAGCAACAACAATGACAACAGGAATAACATTATCCGATTATTTTACTGCTAATGATAAGGATAAGGATAAGGATAAGAAAAAAACAAAAACAAAATCATCTTCTCCACGAACAATTTCACCGGACATTAGTCAA
This sequence comes from Dermatophagoides pteronyssinus, assembly GCF_027571235.1. Lineage (NCBI taxonomy): Eukaryota > Metazoa > Arthropoda > Arachnida > Sarcoptiformes > Pyroglyphidae > Dermatophagoides > Dermatophagoides pteronyssinus. Next base: position 1,997,153 of record NW_027461532.1, on the reverse strand, counting down.
CGAAATGGAGAATCTACAAACGAATCAAGTTTTAGTGAAAGCCATCGAACCAATCGTAAAGCTCAATTAAAAGCTAAACAAAAACGACGTGAAGAACGATTAATCAAAGTTATGAAAATATTAGCTAAAGATTCGGAAGAATTTCGTAAACAACGACGACTATTACGTATTGATGATAAAAATCTACCACAAAATTTAATTACACGTTCAAGAGAATTAAAAACCGATCCAAAATTGATACGTGATCTATTAGAAAATCTTGATCGTCATCGTGAACGTAAACGAAGACGTAAAGAAAAAAGAGAGAAACGAAAATAAATAAATAAACAAACAAAATATAATTTGGATATCATTATTTTTTTTGAAATGATGATATTTTTTTTACAACAACAGTAAATTAATAAAATACATTATGTTCTATAAATCGTGTGCTAATTATTTTCAACAATCAATCAATCAATCAATCAATCGAATGAATTTTAATTTAATTTTTGTTTTTTGTTTTTGTTTTAAAACGCCATTCGATCGTGTTGAATAGATTGGTTGTTTTTAATGTTGAATTCGAATGGAATTGCCAGAGTGTTGAATAGGCTGGCAATGATTTTTTTTATAATGATGATCATGATGATTGGATGTAATTCAATTCGAATATCGAAACCTGGTTATAAACATGCGATATGTTCATATATGGAGTATCAATTTCCGTCAAACATATTGATGATTGGTTATCATCAACGTGATCGTCAACTATGGATTTTGACGGATGATTCATACATACATCATTTATTACCATTGAAAAATATGAAAAATATGACCAAATGGAAATATGACAATAGCATAAAAATTGATGAAAATGACCAATCAATAATGATGACAAATGTGGATCGAATCATAATGTTATCGACAGATCGGAATGATTATTTTTTATTAATAAGTAATGATAACAATAATATTACTGCTTATAATTTGAAAAAACATGAACAATTAACGATCATAAATGAAATGTCCGTTCAATGGAAAATGTTTTTTAAAGGAGAAATTATAATTAATATTAATGATAAATTATTGATAATTGTTAAACAAAATCATGATACATACGAATTGTATATGTTTGAAAATAGGCTTGAATCATCAGCACCAACAATTAAACTTGTGAAAAAAAGTAAAATAAATTGTAAATCGTTCAAGAAAAGATCATTCTGTGCAATGTTATCAAAAAAAATTGTAATGAATTTTTTTGATGGTAATCATTGGAATTTTATCAATCGAAAAGGTCAACTTTATCAAATTGAAAAACATTTTTTTATTGAAGAATTTTTGGAAAATATTGCCAAAATCGATTCGATTCAAAATAAAATCGAAACAATTTATGAATATTTCGAATGTTATGAACTTTTACCAAACGATACTACTATCGATAATATTGAAAAATCGGATACATCTTCAGGAGGAAATACTGTTTTCGGATTTTTCATTGGTTTTTTAATGTTAATCATTATATTATTATTAATATTTATGTTCTTTTTTAATGGTCGAAAACAATTTCGACATATAAATAAGCTAAAACCAAAACGATGGTCTTCAACAATTTCAACCGATGATGATGATGATGATAAAAAATTTAGTCGAAAAACTTTCGATCAACAATTAAAAGATCTTCAGAAGAAAATATCACCTAAAATGATGAAAAAAATATCTAATCCAAAATTGATAAAAAAAGAAAACATTCTGACTGTGCAATCACCGAAACTTTTCAAAGATCAAAATTTAATTATACCAAAACGACCAATATCATTTGAAAATAATAATAAAATGGAATGGATCGAAATTATTGATAATGATGATAATGATGAACCACCGAAATCAACAGAATTACATTCAAAAATAATAACATTATCAGATTTTTTTGGTGATGACAATGAAAAACTTGTAACAAATGAGATAAAAAGAAAATTGGTGACAAGAACTCCCGAAATAAAATTATCTCGCCCACAAAAATCATCAATATCAAACAATACTGACAAACAAAAACAAGAAAAAGGCTCCGAAGAAGATGATCCTTCATATTATGTTATAAATTTAAAATGTACCATTCAAAAATAATTTACCTATATTTTTAAACATTAAAATTTTTAAGCAAACACATTTTTTGCATTATAATATTCTATATTGTTATGGTAATAATTATTATTTTCAACAACAATCAATTCAATCAATCAATTAATTAATCAATTGTGAATAATTTAATTTTCGTTTTTTCTTAGTTTTTAAACGTCGATCATAAATGTAAAATTAAAATGTTTTCTATTTTGAAATCGAATGAAATTGCCATTAGCAATGATGCTGGCATTGATTTTTTTAATGATATTGATAAATGGATCCTGTTCAATTCGATTAGTATGGCCTGTTTATAATCATCCAATTTGTTCATATTTGGATAATCGATTTCCAGCAACATTATTAATGATTGGTTATCATCAACATGATGGTCATCTATGGATTATTACGGATGATTCATATTTACATAGTTTATTACCATTGAAAACAATGAATAATATGATTGTATGGGATTATATGAATATGGATAGCGTTAAAATTAGTGAAAATGGTCAATCAGTATGGATGAAAAATATTGATCAAATAATAATGATGTCGGCAAAATCGTATGATTATTTTATATTAATTCGTAATAATCATTTTTATAATGCTATTGCTTGTGATTTAAATAAATATGGACATTTAAGTATCGTTAATAATATGGACATCATCGATAAACAATTTTTTATTGAACAACCATTAATTACAATGAATATCGATAATGATCGATTATTATTAATTAAAAAACAAATTAATAATATATATGGATTGTTGCTGTTTGAAAATAGCCGAAATTCATCATTAAAGAAATTATTTCTTATTCAAAATGATACGATAGATTGTCAAATATATGATAAAAATTTGGATGGATCATTTTGTTCAATGTTATCCAAAGAAATTATAATGAATTTTTTCGATGGTTATCGATGGAATTTTGTTGATGAATTAGGTCAACTTTATCGTATCGAAAAACATTATTTTATTGGCGAATTTTTATCAAATATAACCAATATCCGTATGATTAGTAATGATAGTCGAACAATTTTTGATTATTTTGATTGTCATGAACATGATTGTAATAATTTAAAACCGGAAAAAAATGATGATCAAAATATAATTATTATTCTATGTATTTTTATTGTTATTCAATTTGCCGTGTTTACCATAATAATACAATGTTGTTTTTGTAATCAAATTCTTCAAAAAATGATGGGAAAAAATCAAAAGAAAAATAAATCCCGATCAACTTTGAACGATATTACTTATGGTAAAACGGTAAAAAAATCATCAATATCACCAATAATATCATCAATATTTACACCAAGATTAACATCAAAATCCGATTCAATTGAATTATCATCATCTTCTAAACTTGCAGTGATGAGTAGTGAACCGGAAAAAAAATCTCCAATTAAAAAAATGAAAAGAAAAAGAATTATAAGATCATTACAAAGATTCTCATCAAAACAGAAAATTTCATCAAAATCATCATTGGATGATAAAATTAGATCAAAATTTTCACCAAAAAAGATATTACCATTAATGACATCACAAATAACATGTTCTGATTATTATAACCAAAATTCAAATGAAAATAGTCTTGAAGCAATACAGAAAAAAATTAAAGCTAATTCAAAAGTTAAAAAATTCAAACGGCTAAAAGCTAATATTAATTATAAATCTGAATCAAATCAAAAATCAAATCTATTTACACCAACAACACGTACTACTAGCGACTATTAATTTATTCGAAAAAATGTTTTTTTTTCAATAATAAACCGAAACATTTTATTATTTAAAAAAAAAAAATTGTCGTTTTTATTATTAGTTAAAATGTGTTTTATAAAAATACAACAAAAATTCAAACAAATTGTCGATTATCTTTTCTTAACGGTACGGCTTTATATATGATTGCTTTTTCGGCTTTCTTTTTATTCACTGAAAATGGTGTTGAATGATAATTAATTTTACCATTATTTATTGGTCGTCGTCTTGATTTACGTTCGGATTTACCGGCACGATGATTAGATACGGCTATTGATATATAGATAAAAATAATTGAATTTAGAATTTCAAATACATACAGGAAAAAAAAGTATTAATCACTTACGAAGATCAACAAATGGTGGATGTTCAAATCCAAACGATTTAGCAACCGCTAACAAATCTAATTTATTAATATCATAAATATTTTTCAATGAATGTGAATCATATGCTCGAACATAGGATTTATATGCTTCTTTTGCCGACATGTTTAGGAAATAATTTCTGGAAATTAATTTTTCAATCTAAAAAAAAAAAAATTAAGAGAATGCTCATTTAAAACCATTCTATAAATGTGTGTGTGTGTATGTAAATATTAATTTTACCTGTGGTTGTACATTTAGAATTTTATTCCATGCAAATTCATATTCAACTAATGGTATTTTAGCATCACGAAGATATTGAAGAAAGCCACGTTCTTCTGGATTAAGAAATAATAATGCATTACCATGTGATTCAAGACCACGTGCCGTACGGCCAACACGATGAATATATTCTTTTGGATCATCCGGTGGATCATATTGTACGATCCAATCTACTTTTGGTATATCTAAACCACGTGCAGCAACATCCGTACAGAATAATGTTCCGGTTTGTACATTGCAGAATTGAAAAAATGTTGTCGTACGTTTATTTTGTTTTTGTTTGCCCTGAATAAAAAAAAATAGATAAAAATCAATTCATTTCATTTTTTTAAAAACTTACATGAATCGACATGACAGGAATATCGATATAATTGAATAATTCATGATGAAATTTTACCGACATACATGAACTAAAGAATACCATACATTTTTTGTTACGATTTTTTTTCAAAAACGTAAACAATAATGGTAAACGTTTATCATTACTGATCATAACGAAACCTTGTTGAAGACCATCCACAGTAGCTGTATCTTGTGGCTGTGGATCTAGACCAATATAAAGTGGTTCTTTTTTCAATGCCAATGTTATAAGATCATCAGTTTTTTTCGATAATGTAGCACTGAATAACATTGTCTGACGACGTTCTGGTAATAGTTTTATAATGGCACGCATTTCATCTTCAAAACCAATATCTAATAAACGATCGGCTTCATCAATAATAAGACATTGAAGATTTTTAAAAATGAAATGTTTGGTATTTTGTAGATGATCCAACAAACGGCCCGGTGTTGCTATTAGGATATTTATACCTTTTGTCAGACGATTTGCTTCGGATGATCTATTCACACCACCCATAATTAGACCATAAGTTTGATTATGATAACGCATTAAAGATTCCAAAACACTATATGTTTGCATGGCTAATTCACGTGTAGGTGAAATGATTATGACACCAACACCATTACGTGGCATAAATTTCAATTTATACATCAATTCAACAGCCGGTATAAGGAACGCCAATGTTTTACCGCTGCCTGTTTTGGCCGAACCAACTAAATCTCTATTAAATCAAGAAAATCATGAGAAATTTAAGATGACAAAATCAAATCACTTACTTTCCCTCCAACAAATGTGGAACGGATTTCGATTGAATTTCAGTCATATGTGTGAATCCCATTTCATCAATGGCATTCAATGTTTTTTCCGAAACTTTATCGGCCAAATCTTTGAATGTTAAATTCGATAACAATGATTTAACGATGGCCGTTTTTGATGTATCCACCAATGTTGGACAATCATTTTGTTCGTCAGTTTTTAATCCTAAATGATCGCAATAATGATTATATATTTGATTTTAAGATTTTTATCAACTTACTTTTAGTTTTTGATTGTTCATCATCTGAACATTCTTCAATTTCATTTGTAGTTATTTCTTCGGATAATTGTTCCTGTTCGTTTGATTGTTCACATTCAAGTTTTCTTTCATTTTTTAATTTTATTTTACGTTGTTTTTTAAGCTGTCGTTTGACCAATTCATCCAGATGTTTGGTCATTTTTTAAAAGTATTTGTTGATTGAAAATCTTTTTTTGACAAATTTTTTTTTCGTGTTGGAAATTTTAGAACGCGTGCTCCTGATCACATGTGAGATTTAAGTATGTGTCAAATTCATAGATGACGTTTTCGTTTGATGACAATTTGCCACCTGGCATTTTTGTTTTCTTATTAATGCAAAATTAATCAAAATTTTGTGATAATCCAAATTTAATAATATTTTAAATAATGTAAGTATTTTATGAAAATAATTTTTTTTGTTTCGAAACATAAAATATATCGATCGATTGAAAGGTCGGATTCAATTTCGGGAGATTCATCAGCAGCATCGGCTGCAAGTTCAAGCAGCGGTGGTAAAGTAACATTTAAAATAACATTAACTTCGGATCCAAAATTACCATTTAAAGTGTAAGTTGATGAAAAATTTTTCATGTCAAAAAAAAATTAATGATAATAATAACAATGAATCATCATAGACTTAGCGTACCGACCAATGCACCATTTACAGCCGTATTGAAATATGCAGCCGAAGAGGTACATTTCCATTTTTGATAAATTTTTTGTTAAAATAACATTTGGTTATTTTATTTTTTTGAAAATAGTTTAAACAAAATCCATCTACATCGGCAATCATCACTGATGATGGTATCGGTATAAATCCATCACAAACAGCCGGCGATGTATTTCTAAAACATGGTTCCGAACTTCGTCTAATACCACGTGATCGTGTTGGTTGTTGGTAAAATTGAAAAAAAAAATTTTACAAAAAAACACCATCCGGTTTTTAATGAATTATTCAAAGTTTAATGAATTGATTTCCAAAAAAACAAAAACAAAACAAACATGCAAAAATACAATGATAAAAATATTTAAATTTTCAAATTAAAAAAATGAATTGTAAAAAAACAACATAAATAAAAAATAACAAAATTAACAATAATAATAAAAAAATTATAATGAATCAATTTTGAAGATGATGAATTTTGATCTGTGAGAATTGATTTTTTAATCGTATGCACAATGCTGTAATTAAATCATCAATTTTTTGTCTATCCATTGCTAGATCAACGGATTGTATAATAAAACGATAACAATAATAAATACCATCAAATAATTGGATTTTTTTAATCAAATGAATTGAATGTAAATTTGTTGGCTGAAAATGATCCCATACTATACGAAGAAATTCTAATTGTGGTAAATGTGTTTTTGTTTTTCCATTATTATTATGTGAAGAAAATTGCCAACAAATAGTTAAATTACGATAGAATATCTGTGGATATAATAATCCTGTTGTTGGAAGTATTAAATGTTGTTGTTGTTGTTGTTGTTGAGGATTTTTTTGATGATCATTAATATCAATCAGATGAAAATATTTAGAATATAAAATTCTTGTATCATTTAAATTCCATTTAATACGTAAACAATTTTCAACTAAAAGATTTAAGCTTAATAATCGTTGAGTGGTATTATGTTTTGACCAAAAACCAAATATAATATCATCAATACGAAGATCTTCAGTAATTAGATCATCAACATAAGATTTACGTAGATAACGGCCAATTATTGTTGACATCATACGAAATTGTATTTGTGGTGTTGAATCCATTAGACTAATACTTAATATATAAATATCTAATGGTTCATTTGATGAATAACAAAAACTATCATCATCATCATCATCATTATTATCATTATGATGATTATCATCGATAGCCAATAATGATGAACGTTCGATTAGATATGGTTTAACACTACGGCAACCTGTTATATTATCCAACATAAGTTCACCAATATCATTGATAAATTTTTGTACTAAACTATTCGATGATAATGGATGTGTATAGATAACCCTGTGAATAAATAATTTTTTTTTTTTTGTAAATAAAAACTTTTTTTTACATTTTAAACAAAAATAAACATACCTTGGAATAAAACAATCAAGTTTATAATCACGATATTCAAATACAAATAGATTTACATTGTTACCAAAGCAACAATCATTGAATATTTTTTTATCAATCATTGTTGATGACGATGATGACGATGATGATGATGTTGATGATTCTCCAGTTGATAATGATGACGATGATGATGATGATAATGATAATTTTTTTGTTGATAATAATTTTAAAGATTTTTTTCGATTACAATAACCAAATGGATCATATTGTTCTAATTGTATATTTAATAAATTCATTTGTTCATTTATTCGATGATAATGATTATCTTTATTCATCGTTACAAATTGATTTGGTTTTTGTTGTTGAGCAACAACAATTGAACAATCATTATTTTTATTTTTATTAATTATAATGTTTAAATTTTTACTATTATTATTATAATAATGAAATTTACGATTAGTTTGATAACGAAATTTTAATCGTTCATAATTATCACAGAATAATTTTTTCATTGTTTTCATTGTTAATGGATAACAATAATCGATTAGTATAAAATTACCATAGGAAGCCATTTCGTTTAATTGTAATGATTCATGCCATGATAATGTTGTTGATGAATTATTGATTTCAATTGGTGTTAAACCGGATAAACCATCCGATATTGTAATATAAAGCAAAATTTCAATTAAACATTCACGATGTAAATCTTCAATCGACATAAACATATCACGTAATAATGTTCGATAATTTATCATCATTTTTGTTGTCATTATCGTTGTTGATTGATTACAATTTATTTTAGCGGCAAAATTATAAATCAAATGTATACGTTTAAGATTAATGGCCAATTTAATATCAGATATTAAACGTGAATGTTTATGTAAATTACGAATATCAATATCGGTCCATATTCTTACACCATAATCAATGATCAATTGACGAATATTTTCTTGTATTAATTGTTTTTGTTTATCATTATCATTATTTGTTGTTGTTGTTGTTGTCGTCGTCGTAAGATCAACATCACTAATAATCAATATTTCATATTTTGAATCAAGCATTCGTTGTGAATGTAATAAACGTACAAAATTAATTGCAAACGAATAATTTCGTTCACAATTAAATAATATTATTAATTCGGACATTGTGGAAAATTTGATTGATTTTCGGAAAGAATTTTGATATTTCAATATTTCAATGAAGACACAATAAAACACAATGCGCGCCAACACTTTTTGAAATCAATATTGATTGATCAATTAATTTATTAATTGATTTTTAAGTTGACTTTTTAAAGAAAATCATAATTTCGATGATTTTTTTTTAAAAAAAAAAGATAACATTAATCGAAAATGATGATGATCATATCAAAACAAAAATGAATAAATTACTATTTTGTATCAAAATGTTTTGATTTATAATGAATGAATGAATGATGATGATGATTTTTGATATATGTCAAAAAAAAATGGAAGAAATTTCTTTTTCTGTTTATAGGTTGTTGCAATTCATCATCATCATCATCATAATGATAATTAACGAAAAAGATTGATTAAGCCATGGAAAAATTGGCGACAACATCAACAACAACAACAACCAAAAAAAAAAACATTATCATTTTGAGCAAAAGTAAAAATTACTGTGAAGAAATTTTCTTCTTTTTTTTTGTTTTTTTCCTCCCAATTTCTTTAGAAAAAAATGAAATGATCATCACCATCATCATCGATCGATCGATCAACGTTTGTATATTGCCCAAAACCAGATATTTTTTCCCGTGAACTATAAAAAAAAATAAAAACTTTTTCCATTGAATTTTTATATCATTTTTTTGTTTGTGTAATGCATGTTATCACTCACACTGTATTATACATACATACAAAACAGTCAGTCAAACTTTCACTCAAACAACAATCTACGCATTCGCATATTATACTTGAATTGATTGAATTAAATAATTCGATTCACAGGAATTACAAATTTATTTTTTTTACACACATTATTGTCGATGATTCACAATACGAAACAAGGCCAGGAATGAAAAAATTAAACTCTAAGAATCAAATTGAATTCAAAGATTCTCAGGTTCGAATCGGAATTATGATGATGAAAAAAAATCATATTAATCAAATTTCTTTGCAGAATCCAATCCAATAGATTCGTGATTTCCATCTTTCATCATTTTTTTCTTTGATACAGAACCTTTTTTTTTGTTGTTGAAATGATTACAGGTACTTACGTATTAGACGCAAGGCGAAAGTTCTAAAGGAACTTAAATACATTATAGATTTTTTAAAATCATATGTTTTTATCAGCAGTTAGGTTTTCCTACCCGGAAAACCTAACTGTCCTAACCTAAACTAACCTGCCTAGATTAAGTTTGATTAATTACAAACCAAAGAATATTCATCTGCTTTATTCTTTCTTTATATAAGTAGCAAGTTAACATAGAAGTGTTGTGCGAGCAACACTTCTATGGTAACTTGAATGGCCTTGCATCTAATACGTAAGTACCTGATTACATTATGTTTGTAGTAGGTTAGTTGATTGGTGTTAGAGTTTGACTATTATATATGAAAAACAAAAAAAGAAAATTCCGAGAATTTTTTCCCTCTCATTATCTTTTGTAGCCATCATCGTTATTGATTGGTGATATTGGTAACGCACAGAGAGTAAAAATGTAGGGTTACATTTTTGCTGTTTTTCTGTCAGAAGGTTCCATTTTTAGGGTTTCGTCAAAAAAACCTCAATTTCTTAGCCATAATGCATTAAACCATAAAATTCCTACACCCTAATGCATAACAACATGAAATTTTTACACCCTAATGCATAACAACATGAAATTTTTACACCCAAATGCATCACACCATGAAATTTTTACACCCAAATGCATCACACCATGAAATTTTTACACCCAAATGCAATTCACACTAAATTTTACTCAAATTTAATTTACAAAAATTTAATTTCAAAATTTTGGCATTGGCAATGGGAATTTTTAGTTTGAAAAGAGACATTTTCAACAATAGAAAGAAACATTTTTGAAGGATTCCAATCTTTCCAATTCCAATGATAATCGCAATGATAATTGACGCCAATGTCCAATATCAGTGATTGATACCAATGTCCAACATCTATGATCGACAGCTATTGCCCATGATATCGCTTTATGTCCATTCCAACAAATGATAATGAGATATAATGGTAAATACCTGATAGAAAAAATATAAGTCGTCAGTTTGTTCAGTTCATTTATTCAATCACATACCATTCATTTCCGGGAATGATTCTAGCAGCATTTTTTTCGGTCCAAGCCAATTGAATCACAAAAATTGCTTTTTTTCGGCATCATTGGTTTTTTAAAATCAAATAAGACAAAGTTTAAAAATGTGATTATGTTGGAATTGGCATTGGATAAGGGCCAATGATATCGTTTCATGTCCATTCCAACAAATGATAAAATGAGATATAATGGCAAATACCTGATAGAAAAAATATAAGTCGTCAGTTTGTTCAGTTCATTTATTCAATCACATACCATTCATTATCAATTCAATTAGTGGCCAATTTTGTCTGTCGACTCAATTAGATGTCCAATAGCGTCCAATATATCACTGTCCACTAATGACCGTTCCAGCGGATGATGAGATATAATAGTGAATACCTGATGGAAAAAATATAAGTTGTCAGTTTGTTCATTTCATTCAATCACATATCATTCCAAATCGATGTCAAGTGTGCCGATATTCGACTGATTTAATCATATTTGTCGATCGTTTTGTCGGTAACAAAGTTTCACCCGATATCGAATTCAATAGGAAATAGTTCAGACCATGTTCTCTAATCCTAATCTAACCTAGCCTATCCTATTGTTGAACATTGTCAAACTATTCTTGATTCAGATGCCGATGAACAATAGAACCGACAAATCAATCTGGAATATGATGATAATCAATCGAATATTGTTTCGACATTCATTAGTAAAAACTTGAGAAACTAAAGTGAAAGGTATTATGGATTATATTGCAAATTTACCTGGATTATTCACTGAATGATTAACATCCATCGATCCAACCAGCAGTTTTATTATTTTGGACCAATTATTCATAGATTTTTGCCATGTCGAATTGTATGCTAAAACGAAGGAAAATTGTAATCATTTTCATGCCACTCAAAATGGTAACATTACCTTTATTGATTTATTGGAAGTGCTAATTATCACCATAATGAAACTGAAAAATAAACTTGATTAGGATTTTATTAAATGAAAGTTTATTTATAATGAAATATCATTTGATAATTACAAACTTGAATAAATGCCATCGAGAAAATGATCATTTTTCGTCGATTGCATCATCGCCCGTCCAAACAATTTTCATCAATTTCGTGGCTAATTTTTTATCTGAAACAAATAAACGAAACAAACAAAGATAATCTTTAATCAATAAAAGTGGTTGTTCCAAAAATTCGGACCAAAATCAATGATTAAAATTGAAAAAATAACTTACAAGATCGAGCAGAAAAAACGCGTTCGAAAAAACAACCGTCAACAAAAAAAAAAGTTCGAAATAGAATGACGAGGACAAATCGAACGTTTTACTAACATTCAATCAAAATGATTGGACGATGGAAAAGTATAGAAAATAGTTACCACTTGCCGCTAGAAAATTTTTACGAGCCGCAACACGATTTACACTATCAAAAGTGCAGACCATATTGTATTGAAAATAGTTAGCCATTTGACTATGCGCAAATGATCATTTGTCGAACTTTTGAATTTTTTGAAAAAAAAGAATGCATTATTATTTTCCATAGACTTAACATTGACAAAAATCAACAATTAATTTTATTATCGATTTTTCCAACTTGTGAATTTATGGATGTCAAAAAAGTTCAATTCTCTTGAATCGATGTACCAAATAATGAAAAATATTTTGAATTCCAAAAAGTGTGAATTAGGAAATATGTTTGACAAACCTAACATGATCCGGAACGATGCAAATAAAGATATGTTAATCCATGTTAATCACATAAGAATTCAATTGATAATTTGTTGTGAAATAAAGAAATTGTGTCGATAATTTGTTCAAAAGAAGAAAACGCGCCAAACATTGTCATGAATCGAAAGAACGGCAACAAACGTAACTTGGTCAAGAATTTTGAAAATAAGAAACAAAACCACATTGATCATACCAGAATTGTGTAGATAATTTGGTCGAAGGAAGAAAACGCGCCAAATCATTTCATGAAAAGTGAAAACGTTAAATTTACCAAACCAAGTCTAACATGGATAAGAATCTTCAAAATGTTGATACGATTCATGTTAATCATATTAAAATAGTGTTGATAATTTGTTCAAAGAAATAAAACGCGCCAAAAATTGTCATTAATAGAGAAAACATTAAATTTACCAAACCAAACTTTACACCAACTTGACAAACCTAACATGAACTAGAATCTTGAAGAATCTTGAAAATACAAATACGATCCACATTGTTCATATCGCAATAGCCTCGATAATTTGTTCAAAGAAAGAAAACGCGCCAAATCATTCCATGAATTGAAAAAATGACAAATTTCAACTTGACATGAATAAGAATTTCGCAAAAGCTGTAACGATCCACATTCGTATGTCAATAGGCAGTTCTATGATAGTCATTAATAGATTTCAAAGCCTCTTTTACCAAATCAATAAACATGTTTTGTTTTTTTCTAGTTAGAGTGAGATCAGACATGACATTAACCATTTGTTTCAATAAATGTTTCTTTAAAATGTCAATTATTTGATCATTATCATCTTTTACATCTTGATGCTCATCGCTTTGGCCAATTTCAATTTCAATTCGCTCATTACCTTGATCAATTTCAATTCGCTCATTACCTTGATCAATTTCAATTCGCTCATTACCTTGATCAATATCAAACTGCATGCTATAGTCTATATCTTGATTTAGACTCTCATCAGGGACATCACAAAAATTTTCTATATATCGATTCGGTTGGCAATGGTGGTTTACAAAATGTCTGATTAGATTTCGCAAATTTACATATGTACAAGCAACACAAGCTTTACAACAGTATTCATCAGATTGGTAATTGCGATGAACATTCTTAAAATGTTTTTGATTTCTTCACTCGTAATGAAACGAGTTTTACATATGAAACAATAAGCATCCTCGTCTAAACGTACCATGATTTCGATGAGAAAACAAAAAATAACCAAGAAAAATGCTTTTCAAAGATTAAACTATGAAATGAAGAATATTTTATGTTATTAAAATGTCTTCATAATCAATCGAACAATAATATTATATTTACATTTATAAAAAAATTGACGAAAATACAAAAAATATCCAATTTTATATGATAATTATTGAAGATTGTATAATTTATTGAATAATTGCGTCATAGAATGATAAACAATTACAAACGGATTTTTCTGTATAAAAGCATGCGCATCATATCCTAATTGTAGTGTTTCAAAATTTAGTGGACAAATTTTAGGGTAAAGTTAATTTTATGGTGTATTTTTTAATGTTCTCTCGATTTTGTGGTGTATTTTTTAGTGTTCACTCATTTCATGTGTAAAATTTAGGGTTTTTTCAACTGATTTTTTCTGTGTGCGGTTACGACGACGACACCAATGATAATTTTTTTGCAGGGGAGTATTTTGTATTTTCTCAATCATTTTTTCTATGGAAAAAGATCAAAGATAAAATTTACAAATTGTTAGGAAAAAAACATCTACAGAATATTTATATATTCTGTTATGGTTTTTGTTTGATCATTCAAATGGAATTGTAAATAACAGTTATTTTTGTTTTTTGGATACTGTTCAAAAACGACGAATCAACATGTGATGAATTGTTTGGAAAATTATGATGATTTTTTTTCTATCAAAATTAAAAAAAAATGTCTCGATGTTTTTGGCAAATTTTTAAAACAAATCTTAATGAATCATTATCGTTTCGTTTAAATTCAACATTTTCAAATGTAACAAAACTTAAATCAATTAAAAGTATGTATTTGATGTTGTTGATTCGATTCTGTTATGATTTCTGATTTAATTTTCTTTAAAAAAATTAGATGAATTAGTTTATAAAGAGATAGATCCATCAAAATATAAACATTTAATTAATAATAATGGTACATCAATCGAAATGATTTTAAAAGAATATGATTATCTAAAATATATGACTGGTTATGTACCATCGGATATTGATACGGAACAAATGTCCGATTTATTATCAATGGAAAATGAACGACAACGTAAACAATATTTTCGATATTTATTTTTAAATGAAATTCGTAAACAAAAAGATTTTCGAAAACGTTTGGAACGTAAAGAACAATATCAACAATATTTAAATACACGTGATGAACGTACTTTTGGTATTTTCGATGAAAATGGTCAACTTTCCTATCAATTATGGTCAAATACATTGATTGGTCGAATATCATCAAGAAATGTATCACATATACGTACTACACAACGTTTACGATATGCATCAATGTTTGGACAGAAATTAATAATCGATCTTGATTATGATGATTATATGTCATTGAATGAATGTCGTATACAAGTTAATCATATTGTACGATTATTGGGTGAAAATCTTCGTACAACAAATGATCCATTTGATATTTATTTTACAAATTGTGATTATCAAAAACCAACAATGAAAAATTTATCCAGATTTTTCGATACTATGCCTTTTCAGGTCAATAATCTCAATTTTATTTATAATCAAAAGATAAAATAATTTTTTTTGTTTTTGTTGTAAATTTATAGTTAATGTCATTACAGCAACAATTTCTAACGAAAAGTTATATGGATGTATTTGATAATGAACGTCTTGTTTATCTAACACCAAATGCAACAGAAACATTAATTGATTATAATCATAATGATATCTATATAATCGGTGGTTTTCTCGATAAATCTAATCTAAATAAACCGATAAGCCATATGAAAGCCAAATTGGCTGGTATACGACAATATCGTTTACCATTAGATCAATATGTACCATGGGGATCCGGTTCATCAAAACATCTTTGTATAATGCATGTAGTTGCCATTTTAAATCAGGTAAAACAGACTAACAATTGGAAACAAACATTACGAGAACAAATACCTAAACGTAAAATGAAAAATTTTGATGAATTAGAACAACAAAATCATGAACGACAATTAGCTTATTTAAAACGGAAATTATCTATTGATCAAATGAAAATTTTATAATTACATTACATAACAAATAATAATAATTTTTTTTAAAATGAAAAACAAATTATAAATACAAAAAAAATGAATGTAAATGTAGAGTATTAAGATTGTTGATTTAAAAAAAAAAATAAAATAATGTACAAAAATCAATCAAAATATTCATAACGATGAACAGTAAAACTAATCATTGATGAAATACATAATAATAAACCGGCTGAAAGAAAAACACCCGTATATGATAATGTTAAATCATAAAGTAGGCCAGCTAATGGTGGACCAGCAATAGCTGATAGACCACGTACACAGCATATTAGGCCAAATGTTGTTGTCAATAATTCCAATGATAAAATATCAACCAATATGATTGATGTCAATGACATGTATGACGCTATTGTTGTATTTTTTTTTGTTGTTGTGTTCAAAGAAAAGAAAATAATTAAAAATTGATATTTGAAAAAAACAGAACAGAACAGAACAGATAACATACAGATTGTAAAACCAAATAAAACTGAAATAGCCATTAATATCCAATATGATTGACAGAATGGTATGGCCATTACTGAAAGACCGGCAATAAGAAGACAAACATTATTGATCAATAATGCAGATATTCGTATCAGTCCGAAACAAATATTTGTTCCACTAAAACGATCACTAATCAAACCAAATGCTAAACGTCCAACTACATTCGATATACCAATGGCCGATAAAATCCATGCTGCTTTTGTTCCTTTAACTAATTCAAATGAAATAAATAAATAATTTACATTTGAAAAAAAGTAAATTTGAGAAAAATAAGTAAACAAAAAAAACTTACTATCAAATTCTTCGGTAGCAAAACGTACAATATATACGTATGGAATATAATATCCAATCATACCGAATACATTCGATATGGCAAGTAATGCCATTGGCGCAATTTTTAATACGGAAAAATCTAATACATCTTTAACATCGATACGATTTTCCATTGCTTCCATATCGGTCAATTGACTGGTTATTGTCCATGTACGTGGTCGTTGTACAAATGATCGTCTTGAATAATTTGAATATTTTGAACTAACCGACATTGAACTTTTATTTACCGACATTGAACTTTTATTAACCGATAATGAACTTTTATTTACCGACATTGAACTTTTATTTACTGATAATGAACTTTTATTATTCATTGACAATGTACTACGATGATGATTATAACGACGATTACCAACACTTGCAATTGATTGATTTGATTTATATGTTGAATTACGTTTTAAATGATTATTTTGATTATCATCATCATCATTATTATTATTCATTGGTAATGGTTTCATTAATAAACCATAAAATGAACAACAACCAATACAAATAGCCAATATTGATAATGATTGTTTCCAATCATAATTAGCTAATAAAAATTGACAAAATGGTGAAAATATAAATGCACCCATACCGGAACCACAAACAGCAATACCGGTAGCGAATGCACGTTTTTCTGTAAAATAATGTCCAACCGATACTATCGATGGTAGATAGATAAAACCAAAACTACAACCAGCTATTTGTAGAAAAAATAATGATTTAAATTTAAATTAATTAACACAATATATCGATATCACTTACTAACAACACCATAGGTTAATAAAAGAATATAAACATTCGATGCTCGTGTTGATATTGCAAATGCAATTGCAGCCATTATACTACCTATAATTGTTATCGGACGACAACCATAACGATTAACTAAACTTGATACAAATACACCGACAGTCATATAACAACCGCTTAATAATGATCCAGTCAATGCTGTAATAGCTTCATTTGAACCAAAATAATCAAGAAAATGTGGTAAAAATATACCAAATGTATAACAAATACCATCAACAGTAAGATTACACATAAATGATGCAAATACAACAATCCAACCATAACCACCATCCGGTGGTTGATGATGATCATTTGATGATATAATAATATTCGGTTCATCAACATTTATAACACATTTACTTGAATCACCTGTTGCTTTTCGTATATTAATCGTTGGTGTAATTATATTATTTTCATCATTTGTAGCAAAATTTTCAACATTCAATGTTGTTAATTGTTGAGATTTTTTCTTTTTTATTGATGATAATTTTTTACCAATACTATTATTATTATTATTATTATTCATTGTTTCATGATTATTATTATTATGATTTAGATTTGAATTATCAATCTGTAGAATCATATTGTATTGAATTTTAATTTTCAATGTTGACACATAAAGAAGACAAAAAAAAACTACAAAGATGAAAAATATACACAAAACATTCGAATGATTGATTTTTTTAAAATTATAATAATAATCAAATTAAATTACAAATAATGTTTATCCTTGTTGATAATGATGGATTTCTCTCTTTTTTTGATTATGTGGTCATTATAAACAAATAAATAAATAATGACAATGACAATATTGTTGTTTCAATGTTTTTCCGTTTCTTATGATGATGATGATGATGATGTTTAGTAGGATGCGAAACAATTTTGAAAATAGAAAACAGAAAAAAATATTATAATTTGCTTTTTAAGTACCGATCGGATCATATCTATCGAACACAGATATTGTTATGTTATTTTTTTCAAAAAAAAAAAAAAATCGTTATAGCATCAGTGCATGGACGTCTTCATTATACCATGTTTTAGGTGTTACTATGGTATTGTGTGATGGATATGGATTTATTTGATTCGAATCGAATGATATTATCATCGTCATCATCATCATCATCATCATCATCATTCATAATAAATAAACAAAATTTGATCGTAATGATTGAATCGAAATGATGGCCATGATAATTATGTGTGCGAGAGAGAGAGAGAGAGAGAGAGAGAGAGAAACTAATCAATTATTGAAATTTGATTGATTGACACTATGGAAATATCCGATCTGGTAACGATGATATCGGTTTTTTCTTTCTTTCTTTTTTTTCCATTGAAAAATGAAAAATGATATTTTTTTAACGGATTGATTTTTTTTTTTTTTTTGAATATATATAAAAAGAAGTTTTCTTTTTCGTTATCATCCAACAAAAAGAAAATTTATTGATGAAGGATTTTCGATTGATTGATTGATTGATTGATTTTGTTTTCCATTCATTTGAATAAAGAATTCATAAGTAATCATTAAGCACCGGATTTTGCATTGCCTATCGAATCGAATGACCGTAATCATGTCGTCATCATCAAAAAAAATGAATATGAAAATCAAAACAAAATAGAAAACAAAAATGCCGACCAACCATATGATCGTCAAATGGTTGACAAAAACAAACAAACAAACAAACAAAAAATATATAAAAACATTTGATTTCGGTATTTGTTTGATTCGATTTGCGTTGATAAATTTATCAGGGATATAGGGATAGAAATTGAGAAAGAAAAAAAACAAAACAAGAAATCAATCGATCAGAATTTACCATCAAATCACTGAATATTTTTAAACAAATTCCAAAACAAAAAGCTAAACATTCAGGTGCATTTATGTCCTGCCGTATCAATGTTTTGAAAGTTATTTTTCTTTTTCAAATGACGTATTTTATTTGGTTGAAATAATTTCAACAGGTTTCTCCATTGGTCAAAAAAAAAAATAAAATCGATGTAAATAATTGAGTTGAATTCGAATCATGACACGTTTTTTTTTTTTTTGGTTTCTTCTGATTATTAAAATTGCAACAAAATTAAATCGATTATTCATAGATTGATTGATTGATTGATTGATTGATTGATTGATTGATTGACTATTTATGACACGAACATCCATTATCCATGATTCATCTTTTCTTTGAAATTCCGTTTAATTTTGATTTTCTGATTAATTAAATAATCATCATCATCATCATTTTACAACAACAACATTTGGAATTTTCAGAATTGGAACGAAAAAAAAGAAAAGAAAAGAAAAGAAAAATGTAAAAGGTTTCCGGCATTGCCCAGGTTGAATCAATAACGGTATCCATTCAATTTTTTTGGTTGTTTTTTATTTGTTATTTTTCTCAAAAAAAAAAATCCATTTGAAATGATTCATTTTGTTTGTTTGTTCATTTTTTTTTTTTTTTTAATATCAATATTGATAGGAAAAACAAATCTTATGTGTGTGTGTGTGTTTACATACGTTTGTGTTTGTCAAATACAACAACAAACTTATTTAATCAGTGAAAAATGTTTCATATTTTGTTTTGATCTTTCAATATTTGTGTATGAGGCGTTTTTCAATGTGTATTCAATGGGAGTGTGTTAGTAGTGTAGGTGTGAAAGGTGTGTGGGTATGATTTGTTTTTTTGATCATAATTAAAAAAAAAGACAACAGCAAATGCATTGCATTCAATAAATATTTTTTGTTTTTTTTTCATGTTTAAATAATTTTATTTATTCAAATTTTTTTTCAGGGTTTTTTTTTCTTCTTCGGTTTCATCATCATCATCATCATATCCAGAACGAAACAAAAAAAAATTGTCGAAATAGTGTTTATATAATGTGTGTGTTTAATGAATTTTCAATTTTCAATTGATTTTTTTTAAAAATTAAATTATGTCTAACCATCTATTTTATCATCATTATTATCAATCAATTGTCAAAATTATCAATAAGATTGTGATTTTCTTGTGGTTATGTTGTGTGTGTTTGTGTGTGTGTGTGAATGTCATTATGAAATGACTTATTTTGTGTAATGTGAAGAGGGAGAGAGAGGAAAAAACATTTTAAACAACAGAAAGGAAAAATTAACGATTGAAAAAAAAATATAATGAGCATTCTGTTGGAACAAAACAAACAAAAATCAATCGATTATTATTATTTTTGTATTAATATTTATAATGTTTTTATAAAGTTTTTTATTTGATCTGATTCAATGTAATTTGTATTATTTGGTTGTTAGTTGTTTTTTTTAAATGTTTGTTAATCAATAATTACTGTTGGTAGTTGATCGGGGATATTTTGCAGAATTTATGTTTAATAACGAATACCTTCATCATTAAACATATGCGGTGCTTTTTTATAGCGGATACCTTCATCATCGAACGGTGATTTTTTGTAACGGATACCTTCATCATCGAATGGTGATTTTTTGTAACGAATTCCTTCATCATCGAATGGAGATTTTTTATAACGGATACCTTCATCATCGAATGGTGATTTTTTATAACGAATGCCTTCATCATCGAATGGTGATTTTTTGTAACGAATTCCTTTATAATAGAAATAATGATAATAAAAACCGTTAATATTTATGAATTTTTTTGGTTAAATTAATGATTGATTGAAAGAAAAAAAGCGAAAGAAAGGAATATTGAAAGTGAAATTAATTACACTGTAGACAAACTTATAAATCTTACTGTGTGTATGTGTAATCAATAATCAAACTATGAATGAATAGATAGAAATAGATGATAACCGAAACAGTTGTCATAAAATGGTTCGATAGAGAAAGATGACAGCAGTAGAATTTGATGTTTTAAAATGAAAACAAGTGCGAATTTGAAATGAAAGCAGTGTTGTTTTTTTTTTTTGAAAGTTGTGCATTTGAGCAAAAGTGCAAGAAAACGAAAGCTGATCCATTTGAATCATATTTAAAGTGATAAATGAATTTTTGCAAATGATAAAATTGATGTTCGTTGACTTACCGGTTGGATGTAATAAATCTAATATAGATAGATTTGGTTCTGTATTAGTATTTTCGTTTTGTTGATCAAAATGTGGTTGAAAAAAATTATCATTTTGTTCAGTAGTTTGACTACTACGTTTGAAACGTATACCTTCTTTATCCCATGGATTTGCCCGTAATATCATTGTTTGTGATAATAATTTTTTTGAACGTGGTGTTTCTAACATTGGACGATCGGTTTCAAGTAACCGTGATGATTGACTGGCCGTTTCATCTATACCAGTTGTTGTTGCTGTATCATCCTGATGATGATGAAGATGATGATGTTGATGTTGATGATGCGGATGTCGATTAGTTTTTGTTGAAACCGGTGTGGTTATTTTCATCGTTGCCGATGTCATCATCGAGGTTTTACTTGATGGAAATGATTGTGGCGAAAGTGTATAAAAATTTTCTCCATTTGTATCATACAATGATGATGAATCTTCATCACTATTTCGATTCATTTCCATTGATATTGGTGATTGTTGTGAAACATCTATGTTTTCATTTGAATCAATTTCAAATGATTTAAGGCTATCAACATCAAAAGGCGTTAAAGATGATGGATGTAAATTATCATGATATTCATATGATGATGATGATGATGATGTAGGCATTGATTTTAATTCACTTTTGTCTTGTTTCTTTTCCTGAATATGTTCGGACATTTTTAATGCATCTTCCAAACGTTTTAATTGTTCTTTTGATTGTATTTTTTCCAATAATGGTTTAGCAATAGATAGATTCAACAAAAACAATATCATACGTTTATTTACACGGCTATCTTTACGAGAATTGGCTGAATTACGATGTTTTCGGCTTTTAATTTGAACAATTTTACCATTATGTTTTTTATAACGTATTCCTTTAAGATCTTTCCAATAGGAATCTAAACGTTCAGCTATTGAAGATGATTCTTGTTTAATCAATGATGATTTATATAATGAATCACTATTCTCTTTTAATTGGCTATTAATACGACCAATATGATTATGACCATGAGTATTTGGTTGTCCAAAAAACCAGCTTTTCTTTTCACGTAACGATGATTGTGATGATGATGATGATGATGGTCGTATATCAGTAATTTCTTGATGATTATGACGATTATCGATAACAAGTTGTATACATTTTTTAATCAAATGAACCGTTACATGTGAATTTATTGTTTTTGGTGTAGATATTGTTGTTGTTGTTGTAGAATGATTTTGATTTGAATTTTTTTGATTCGAATGTTGTTGTTGTTGTTGTTGCTGTCCTCTATCGATCGATCCATCAACTGTTATCGGATTATCATCATTTTTACCATTATTACTATCATTAATATTACTACTACCACTATTACTACTATTACTACTATCTTTATTTGAATTATGTTCATTTTGTTTATAATTTTGGCTATTATCATCATGATCAATAATTGAATTTAATAAATCATTATGATATTCTTCATAATCATCATTATTATCATTATGATTATGATGATTATTGTTTTCTGTACCAATATGTTTAGCCAAACGATCAATTATTCTATCGTTTATCATTGAAATCGGTATCGATGATATTGTTTCGATTGATGATTGATCAATATCTGAGAATAAATAATTATTATCACCTAATTTTTTAAATTTAATTTAAAACAACATTATAATGTGTATAAAATCAATGTGGAAATGGAAATTTTAAAAACAAAAATTAGTTTATGAACCGAAATAGATAATATTCCAGTTGAACAGTGTTTTTTTTAAGGTTTTCATATGAAATCAATCAATGAAAAGAAATAGTGTTCAAAAAATAGGAATAATTTTAAAATGAAACAAACCTTTACTGGCAAGATCACGTGTCAATATGGCCGATATAATCTGTTGACATGCTTCTAATGGTCTTTGACTTATGGCCAATGGATGCGTCCAATCCGATTGTTGTTGTTGTTGTTGATTATCAAAATTACCATTGAACGGAATACTACGTTTGGTCAATATTGAATTGCCATCATTAGCACCAGAATCAGTTGTCGATGATGATGATGATGATGATGATATTGGCAATTTCAATGATGAAATTGATACACATTGTATTGGTTGTTCAATGGTCATAACCAATATACAAACAGCCATTATTGTTGTTATCATTTTTGTTAATGATATTAATGAATTACGATGGGAAGCGATATTATTTGCCGAAGAAAATGTTGACAATAATGGCGTTAATGTTGATGTTGATGTCGATGTTGTTGTTGATGATGTTAATGGTAATGATGATAATGATGGATACAATACAATATTATTATTATCATCATCTTTTTCAATAATTTTTTTCAATTTAAAATCGGAAGCATTTTTATCTAAGCCAAATTGTTGTTGTTTTTGTTGCTGTTGCCTTTTTTCAGATTGTAATCGGCTTGATGATAAACGATGATGAATATTTGATGATGATGATTTTATCAATAATGATGACATTCTGATGATAACAATTAATAATAATTTAAATTGAAAATTAAATAAATTAGGTAAAAGTTTTTTTTCAAACAACCAAACAAAAACAAAAAAAACAAAAAAATTCAATATTTTTTTTTCTGTTTGAAAATTTGATTTACGAAAAATAATTTTTTTTCACAATTTTTTTTATTCAATATATTTTGTTCAAAACAAGTGAATTATAAAAAGAAAACGAATGAAACTAATATTGGTAATTTGATAGATTTTTGGTTGCTTTATATACCAAGAATATGGTCATCATCATCATCATCATTGTCGTCGTCGTCGTCGTCGTAGTTGTAGTTGTCGACATTGAAAAAAAATGGACCAACACCTATTACGACCAAAAACTTATACGGAAACAACCAAAAAATGGCCAAACAGAAAAGAAAAAACCAAGATAAAAATCTAAAAGGTGGTTACAACACGAACAAAAAATTTTCGGGAAAAACAATAACCGGCCTGGTCTTGCGCCAAAACAAAAAAAAATCAACAACAACAACATCCATATAGACCATTCTGGACATGAACACAAACAAACGATCAAACAGTAGCTAAAATATTGGTTACTTAATAGACCTGTTTATCTTTTTTTTTTTGAATTTGTTTTTTCTTCTTTTGGGCGGATCTTTTCGTTTTCAATTTCTTAAAGATATTAAAGACGACGAA
The DNA here is from genome assembly GCF_027571235.1 of Dermatophagoides pteronyssinus. Classification (NCBI taxonomy): domain Eukaryota; kingdom Metazoa; phylum Arthropoda; class Arachnida; order Sarcoptiformes; family Pyroglyphidae; genus Dermatophagoides; species Dermatophagoides pteronyssinus. The sequence goes on along the minus strand of NW_027461532.1, from coordinate 1,972,153 downwards.
AAACAAGTGGCGCCCGCATACACGCAACTTTGAACGGAAAAATTTCTTTTTTTTTGAAATGAAATTCATCACTGGTTAGCATAGTGTTATTTCGATTGGTCATCAACATCAATTGGTGTTGATGACCGATTCAAGAATTTCATACAAATTTGATTAATGATCGAATGATTGATGACCTTTAATAAGGTGAAATTTTTTTTCATAGCCATTCCTATATTGATAAAGAATATTCAATGACCTGTGTTATGACAAACAACAAACACTATAGTTTATAGCAGTTTATCGGTATTCAGAATTCATTCTGTTTCTACAATCCAGGAAAAAACAGATTAAGTTAAAATAGAAATAAGATAAAATAATCAAGATAAGAAGAAGAATTGAACCAGAAAAAAAACAATGAACAAAATAATAAGGAATATTTTTTTTGTTTGTCAAAGGAAAAAAGCATATGGTATTCTTTTTTCAGATCCAATTCAATGATATGATCCAATTAACTATCAAAATTTATTATTATTTCTAATGTTTATCATTGATGTTTATCATTGATAACTGAATCAATAAATGAATTTGATCAATAGATAAATCATATATGAATGTCAGATGAATAATAATAATAATTTTCTTTTTTTGATGACAAAAACAAATGAAGTTTGTTTGTTTGTTTGAATTGGTTTTCGAAAAAAATGACAATTACCATTCATTCCGATGAATGTCAAGTGTTATTTTTTGTTTCCCCACTTGTACAATATTCGGATGCAAAATTCATTTTCGATAAATATGATTAAAAAAGAAGTTTTTTACTTTTAATTCTGTCGTCATCATTATTGAATGAAATTCTGACAAATTATTTGATAACCAGAACCAAAAAAAAAAATAAAAACATTCAAGAATTTCTCATCTTTTTTTCTTTAATTAAAAATGAGTTTCAAGTGAATCAATTTGCTTTTTCTATAGAAAAAACAAATTTATCTAATATTTGTTGATGAAAGTAATGATGGATAACATATTGATGGAAACTAACCAATAACCAATAACCAATATTGAATCAATCGATCTTTGAGAGGAACGAAATAAAAACTTTTTGATTCAATCAATCCAAATAAACTTTTATCATCATCATCATTCAGGTGATTGTTGATTGAATTGAATTCAAAAGTTTTTGCTCAAAAAAAATTCAAAAAATTATCATTTTTTTCATAAAAAAAGTTTTTTTCTTTCAAGCCAAAAAAAAAACAAATCAAATCAAAAAATTGAATCATAAACGGAAATTCTCACTCAATTTTCAATCAAATTCAGTTTGATGAATCGTCTATTTTTTTTTCTTCTTCATTCAAAAAGTTTTTTCCTTCCAGGAAAAAACCAAAAATTCTTCCAATTCATTCATTCAGAACAATCAGATCATATCATATAACATTTGATTTTTTTGGTTGATATCGAAAATCAACATTCGTGTATTCTACCGTAAACACACACACACACAAGATTCGAGAAATCATAAAACAAAAAATAGGCGTTGAAATAGGCTTAATTCAATTTTTTTTTTTTCATTATTCGCCCAAGCAAACAGAAGAAGAATAAGAACGAAAAACAATGAAGGTTTATTTATCTTGAAGGAAAAAGAAAATATTTTTAAATGATTTTCTTTTTGAAAGCAAAAACCATCATCAATATTGATATTTTCTTTGCTTTATTTTCAATTATTATTAAAAAAATCCAACAATGCACGCATAAAGCGAGTGAGAGAGACGATTATTATTATGTTATCTTTGTCAATGATCAGGTGGTAGTAGAGAGAGAGAGAGAGAGAGAGAGAGAGCGAGAGCGAGAGAGATAAGGAAAACCAGAAGAATAATATTGAAATTGTTTCAATATTTTATTCGGGTGTTTTTTTTATAATTCTTGTGTTTTGTTTTGTTGTTGTTGTTACTTCAATTTGGGTTGAAGAATATAAAACACACACACATATACAAACATAGACAATCAATTGAAAACGATCATTTTTCCGGATTTGGATTTGAAAGTTTTCATGGATTTTTAAAGATATTTTTTGAAAATTTTTTTCTTCAAGAATTTGATTTGACATTTCTTTTCCCTGTATAGTTCATTGAATCGATTGATTTTAATGGATTTTTTTGGTACAAATTTTTTTGTTTCTCTTTGAAACAACAAGCTAAATAGCAGTTTTTGGATATTTTTTCTTTTTTCAAAAAAAAACAAAATTCAATTCTCTTGATAATATTGAATTTTTGATTGAAAGTTGATTTTTTCAATTTTTTCTTCTCTAATATCTTCACTATCCAATCATTCATTCATTCATTTAAATCAATTTTTTTTTTGTTTTGTTTATTTTTGTTGTCGTTGTCGATGTTGTCAGAATTAACAACGATGAAAAGAAAATTAACTCAATCAAAAAAATCAAACTAAATTAATAAAGTTAACAAGAATTAATCCAGATTGAAAATTATAAAAACAAACAATAGCAACAACAACAACAACAACACTGAAAATTGAATTTTCAAAAAAAAAACACACACACAAAGAAAAAAAATCAAAATCAAATTACCCTTTTTGAAAAACAAGAGAAGAATTTTCAATTATCTTTTAAAACATCAAACATTTCATTGATTTTTGATTATATAATCACTGTCTCTCTCTATTTGGATCTGTATTTAAAACAAGGGAATCCCTATTTTTGCCATCATCATCATCATCAACAACGTCACCATCAAAGGGGGAAGGAAAACAAATTTAATAAAATAAATAAAACATGTCAACAAATGAATCAATTGAAAGGAAATTTTCAAGAAAGAATTCAAAAGAAGACAACAACAACAAAAAAAATTCCAAGAAATTTTAATAGAAATTTTTTTTTCAAAAAATACTCCTTTTTTGCTGTTTTGTTTCCATCCTGATCATTATCTTTTGGAATTTAGATTCTAAATAAATAAGAAAATCACACACTGTTGTTTAAAATAGTCAAAATCGAATCAAACAACACACCTATTTATCAATATGAATCTGATGAACGACAATAAACGAAAAACCAGAAACTAATAAAAAAACTAAATAAAAAAAAATGAAGCAAAACAAAAAAAAACATCTGAGATTCAGTATATGCGCCCAATAATCAATATTGTTATAGTAGAATTCCCATCTTGAATCTTTTTTTTTGTTTTGTTTTCCAATAAAATCATGTTTTAATATTCACACACACACACACCTACACATTATAAAATTGATAAGGATTCCTGTTTCTATTTTTCTTTTCTTTCTTTTTTGCTTTTTGGCTAGTTTATATGATCGCCTTCGATCAACATCAACAAACAAAATGATAATCTTATGATAAAAACTTTTTTTCCTGTTTCATTTCGTTTGATGATGATGATAAAGATGAATATAATTTTAGCAACCGATAAAGATAGTGAGATAAAGACGTTTCTGGTTCTTGGTTCTGGCGTTTTTTGTTTTCACATTGGAAATGGATAAATTCAAAACTTAAATCTTATTGAAATTTGTAACAAAATCGGATTTTGGTATCTTATCGGGAAAAAAGGCGAAATGAATTTCGCTACTGTATTCAACTGAAATGTAGCAACAACGACAGCAAAATTGATCGGAAATGCAATAATTTTCTTCCGAATCAAATCAAATCAAAAATGAAAAGAAAAGAAAAGATTCCTTAACAAAAAAGGCGTTTTTTTCGCTGACGATGATGCAAATTTTCAGAATTTTTACGGAAATTCTGATTTTTTCGGAATGTTATTGATCAAATTTGAATTTTTCCCCAAAAAAAAAAAATTTACATTTTGTTTTCTTTGGAACATATCAATATTGATAATAAGTAACATTGTAATGTAAAAAATACAAATAACCTTTGATTATGAATAATATTTTGCTTGCTTGATGTTTCTTTAATTTTATTTATAATCAGAAAATGGAAAATGGAAAAAATGGAAATGAAAAAAAAAAATGAAATACGTTTTATGAATATGATGATTTCTGTAGATTCTGTTTGAGTGGAATTTGATTTGATTTTCTGGTTGCTTGTTTCAAGTATAAAAAGGGTTTGCAAATGATCGATGATCGAAGAAGCAGAAGACGAAAACAATTCATCATTCACAACAATCAAAAACAAAACAAAAAAATTATGATTTATTTTGATTTTCAAAACAAAATGACTTTAAAAAATTCATTGATTTTGTTCTATATGTTTACCATTATTACATTTCAATTATATTATCTACCAATGGCTAATGCATCATCATTTAGTTTAACTAGAGATGATTGTGCTGATCTTTATTCAATGATTGGTGCTATTGGACAACAACAACAACAACAAACAGAAAATGCAATCGGTTTGTCCACAATCAAATTCATCAATTGTTTTTCCTTAATAATTTTTTAATTTTGATTACAAAAAAAAATATTTAGATATAATTCGTCGTATAACACAACATCGATTAGATGGTGATAGTCTTGTACGTCTTTATGATCTTTGTTTACGTTCAGAAGAAGGTATACGTTATCGACGATCATTACGACCATCATCATCATCATCAATTTTACCATCATTATTATCAACGAAAAATAATAATTGGAAATTATTAGATCGAAATAATATGGGAAAACAACAACATTTTTCCATTATACCATCATCATCATCATCAATCGATCATTCGGATCAATCATCAATCGAAACCGATGCATATATACCATTACGAACCAAACAACAACAACAACAACATTGAACATAGGAGAAAATAAACAAACACAAAATATCGCAACATAAATTATTTAAAACATCAAAAACGATTTGATAAATTTTCAAATCAACATTCAAAACAAAATTCAATTCAAAAACAAACAAAACCAAAATCTATCTTGTAAAATTATTTTATGAAAAAATTTTTAATCAGAGAGCGAGCCATAGCCATAGAGAGAGAGAGAGAAAGGGAAATCCAATTATTTTGATCTGAAGAAAACAATAAATAAATAAAAATTCAATTTCAATTTTCAAATATTCTGATTCTGTCAGTGTGTGCATGAGATTTACAATTTATTTTTTGTTCTTTCTTTTTGTCATTTTGCTTTCGTTTCCAGAAAAAAAATGTTGATAATAATAATAATAAAAAGATTCAATTACGATCAATTTGAATGGTTATACAAACGTAAACGTAAAATACAAATAAAATTCCAATTACAATGATGATGATGATGATAATAAAATTTTCATACCTACATTCTTGAATTAGGCAAAAAAGAAAAAAACATTTGGCCAAATATAAACATTACAAAATTAGATTGAAAATCAAAAAAAAAATGTTGTTCAAATATGCAAATAATAGACGATGCTAAAAAACAACAAAAAAAAACAAAAAAAAAAACAAAAAACTTGAAAAAGTTTATCGGTAATGTTCCGGAGATGAAAATTTTCATTTTTCCATCATCATCATCATCATCAAAACAATGCAAATGTTTTTGTTTTGTTTTGTTTTGTTTGTTTGGCTACATGTATAATTTATATTATGAATATTCCGAAATATGTTTTTATTTTTTAGCATCCAAATTGGTTCTCTATGAAAAAAGGGAGAAATTTTTTTTCTTTCCATAGAGAATCTGCTGTATGGAATTTATATTTCTCGTAATCCTTATGATAATGATGACATTTAAAAAAAGGTAGAGCAGTAGAACCGAAAATTATGAAATTTTTTTTTCTTCTAGAATCTTCAATTATTATTATTATTCTTGTAAGAATAGACCAAGTTTCCGTTATTAATTCTCCTCATTAAAATCCTGAAGATGGTGAAAAAGTAAACATTTCCAAACCCTGAATATATTGTAAACATCATTATCGATTATTGATCTGTAAATAAATTAATTTTTTCATTGTTTTACTTTTTTGTTGTAGTTGTTGTTGTTGTTATTATTATTTATGTATTTACCTTTCCTGTCTTTCCTTTTTTGTATTTGTTGATTTCTATATAATGAGACAAAAATTTTTTTTTCTAATTTTAACTTAGAAATAAAAACAATATTCCAGTGTAATATTCCTAAATGGAAATTATTATTATTATCATAAATGTTAAGGTAGAAAAAAGAAAAACAATGAAAAATTTAATTAATTTCGAATCTAATTCTCTGGTGGTGTATCGAGTGGTTGTGGAAATAGTTGATTGATTGATTGTTGTTGTTGGTTGTATTCTTTTTGGTTGAAGTCGATTGTTGCCTTATGATAATGGGGATGATGATGTCAAAATAAAACAAACGGAAATAAATGAATGAAATTTCATTCGAATTAAATGTTGACCAATATTGTTTGAAAGAAAGAAAAATTATGGAACCACTTATGAAATGATTGGCCCATTTTTCAAAATAAATGATAATAAATTCTTACTAATTTGTTTTTGGTTAGTGGTGAATATCAACAACAACAACCAAAACAACAACAAAGACTATAGAATTCTTTTTTTTTCAATAAAACGAAGAAAGAATATTCGCGAAACATCATATAAATTTTTACCAATGATTATGATGATGATTTGCGTAGGTTCATTTTATTATTATATATTTTTTTGGTACACTTTTTTTTAATATTTTTGTTGATATTTTATGTTGCAATCAAACAAGAAAATGGCAAACAAATTTTTCATAATCATTATTATGGATATATAAAAAAAATAACAACAAATCTATATAGATTTAAAAAACACGAATATCACAACGTGGCCAAGTTTGTCTGATGGTCATTTTTTTAATATTCATTTATTCATTTCAATTCTCTCTTTATACTTACCCAAAAAAAAAAATTCAAAATACACTAGATTTTTTCTCCTTCCCCCACCATAATTTCGTACATTTGTTTTGCCAAAATGTTTCTGAAATTATTTATTATTATTTTTTATGATCAAACATCTCATCATCATTTTGTTTTTATTCGATTCCAAAATCGAATAAAAAAAATTAATGTTCGAAATGTAAACAGAATTCTATTTCGACCTTTATCATTCTTGGCATGTAGAAATTGATATGTAAAAAATGTAAAAGAAATTACAAAAGAAAAAAAATGATTTTTTCCAGAATTTTCATTATTTACATTCGTTTTGTTTTCTTTTTTTTTTTGATACAATCATAATTTGTTTTTGACATCACGAACCGAAAAAAAGAGTAAAGAGCAAATGATAAAATGGAATGGAATATATCACGAAACATTGAAATTCTTTCATTTGCTATTTTTTTGGCTATTTTTACTTCTTAAAGTGTATTTGGGCGGTGGTTCAAGTCTTCTTTTTTTTGGAATGTGGGTGTTTTTTACGTACAATTCTCTGATTGTTCTTTTTTGTTTGAATTTGATTTGAAATTTCCATTTCATTAAAAAAACAAAAAAAATTTTTTTTAGAAAATCCATTTTGTTTCAAAGATTTTTCATTTGTTTTTCGCCCTTTTCGTTCTCCCACACGAACATCATTATCATCATCATCGTCAACAACAACAACAACGAGTAAGTTCAAGTTCGAACGTAATACTTTTTTTTTCATATTTGATAAATAATTTTGGAATTTCAATTTTTTTGTTTCTTTCTTTCAATCTTTCCCATCTGTCTTTCGCCGATAATTATAATTTCACATCAAACTAAGAAAGAACTACAACAACTACCAAAGTGACAACTAAATATGAACTGAAAATTATCACATCCGTTTTTATGATGATGATGATGGTAATGCAATATCTTTTAACACAAAAAAAAACTTCATTTCTAATATTGAATGAGAAAAAAAGGAGCATACAGAATTTCGTGTAGTGAAAAATAAAGAAATATTCATCGGATGACATATTTACTGTGTGTATGCACTATGCAAAGTGCAACGAAAAAAAATAAAAAGAATTTCGAATCAACAACAACAACAAAATTAGCTAAAAATTCTTCAAAAACATCACTGGCGAAAAAAAGAAAAAAATGTCAATAATAAGAATTCAACATTCTCTACGATTTCTAACATTTCCATTTTCACCACTACCACACACGACAATCATCTACTTATCATCATCATCATCATCATTTTTTAATGTCAAAAATTTCAGAATAATTATTATGATGATTGGATGAGAAAAAATTTGAATTTTTTTTTTTTTGTCAATTTTGTACATCGTCATTATATATTTTTGCTTTTTGATCATTCACGACATAAATTTGGCATCAAATTTGTCAACCAAAATGCCTGATGATGATGCCTGATGATGATGATGGTAACAACATACAGATCCGAAAATGGAATATTTCTTATATTCTCCTCATTGGCTCATCATATACATCTGTAAAATTGTATACATGATGATGATGATTATGATTAGATCAGCCAACCGAATCGATGATGATGATGATATTTGCATATATAAAACAAACAAACAAACATAATCTAATTTTATCTATTTTTTTTTCATTCGAATATTGTTTTTTGTTTGTTTGTTGTTTTTCATCATATGAATGAATGAAAATTGAAATGTTCAACAACAACAACAAAAAACAAAATTCAAGAAATCAAAATCCATATGAAAATATAAAATGGATTAAATGTAAATAGGATCAACAATAACAGTGGCAAACATTTTAGTAGGAAAAAAAATTCTTTCAATACACACACCCACCTTCTCACATAAACATTTACAAATATTATTCATGAAAATTTCTTCCGAAAAACAAAATCCTCATCATCATCATCGACAATTCCGTTTTTTTTCACTTGTTTCGAATTCTTATTTTATTTTTTTTATTGCTGTAGTCATTTTTTTTTTCGTTGTTGGTTAACATCCAAAACTAAAAAAAAAAAAAAAAAAAGAAAACCAAAGGAAAATATTTGAGGAAAATACACTTGTGGGTCAAATCAGTCAGTGTATAATAATCAGTGTATACAAGTGAGTGAGTGAATTTGTATGAATTGAATTGAGAGAAAAGAGAATCGTAATATTCAGGGAAATTCAATCAGTTTTTTGTTTTGTTTTGTTTTGTTTTTGTTGAAAGTCATTCATTTTATTCATTCATAGTAAGTTTTGCTTTTTTTTTTGATAAATCAAATTGTGTGTGTGTGTGTTGAAATTATCATTCAATCTATACTGATTATCGAACATTGTTGATTGATTTGTTGATGTGTGTTTTTGTTGTTGTTGTTGAAAACATTGTGATCTAAATTGAACAGAATTTCAAAATCATTGAAAAAAACAAAAAACTATAGTTGGTTAATTGGAAAATTTTTATCAATTGGTTTGTTTGTTTTTTGTTTCTCCAAATTTATCAACATTCGAATTTCTATCCGGCTATTTTGACATCAGTTTCGTTCATCAATCGTTTACTTGATTTACTGATTTTTTTTTTTAGTTAGTTTTAACAGATAAGAAAAAAAATTATCATTATTTTCACATTTTATTGCAAAACAAAAAACAATGATAAAAACATTTATGATTTGATCTAAAGAATTACTCAAATCTTAGAAGATGATATAGGTTCAAAACAAAATTCTTTATAGAATTTATATATACAAAAATAAACACAACATATATTTTTATCGAATGTTTGCTTTAGCCCACAGTTAAGGTAGATATAGAAATCGAATCCTAATCTTATCAATCCTTTTTTTTTGTAGGTGAAAAAAAAGATTGAAACAAAAAATTCAATAATAATGAAAAATATGAATTTTTTATCCATTTTTATTCAGATTCATTAATGAATGTTATTTATTTTTACATTTTTTTTTTTGTTTTGTTTTGTTTTGTTACATTTAATCTTGTTAATCATCCGTTTTTTCAATATCCTATCTAATGTTTTATCTTATTTACTCTATTTCAAAACAACGTGATGAAAAATTGTATGTGTATTGAAAACTGGATCTTTTGGAAACATTTCATTTTAAAAATTGGAAACAAAAAATATCCGTAATAATAATGAACTTATAAACAATATTTATGTAAATTTATATCATCTGCCATCATAAATAAAACATCAATAGTTCCGATGCCAAAAAAAAAAAATCCAATTAATCATCGATATTTTCTTTTCGTTGTGTTGTTTTGTTTAGTTTGTTTTGCAAAATATAGTTTGAAAGAAAGATGGGTATTAAAATTCTGTGATTCTTTATCCTTTTTTTCTTTTTTCAAAACATAATCCCTACTTATATGTATACAAAATATTCATTCCTTTGAAAATCTCTTTATTTTCACATCAATTTTTTTTTGTTCAATCAATAATAATTCAAAACAAAAAAAATTGAATTTTGTTTTTTTTTCTGCAGAAATTCATCAAAAACAAAAAAAGATGTTACTGTTGTTGAAATTTTTGAAATAGGAAATTTTTTTTTCATAAGCTTTTTGTTTTGTGTCTGGATGTGTTTTACAAAAATTTTCCCCCCATTCATTCAATTTGTAATTTTAAAGTCGATCGAATCTCGATGATCAATTTCAATTTTACAAAAAAAAAAAAACATATCTTTTTGAAAATCTTTTTAAAACAAAAAAAGATTATAATTTTTATTAAATTGAATTTCTTTTTTGTTTCCTAGACCAAATTCACTATATTTTTGTTGTTGTTGTTCAAAATAGATAAACGTAATCAAAAAATATTTGATCAAATATATTCTACATATTATCATCACCAGCATCAACGTCATTGTCATCATCATAATCACAACAAATAAAAAACAAAAAACAACAACAACACCTTGAAAAAAATGGCAAAATTTAATATCAAGTAAGTTTCGAAAAAAAAGATACATTTTTTTCTCTTATAAACAAAAAACAGATGTCCAATAAATAGGATTAAATTGATAAAATCCGATATAAAATTCATAATTTAAATTTATGATCTTCGGAAAGATCTTATGGTTAAATTGGATTATTTTTTTTTGTTGTAAAGTTACATGTTTGAACTTAAATTGAATTTTTCGTAAAAAAACAAAATCAAAAATCAAAAATGGAATAAATATCATCAATTTTTATTTTGTATTTTTGTTCATTCGTTATTAGAGAGATGCACATTTTTGGCATGGGTAATCCATTGCTTGATATTACGGCAACTGTAGATGATGCTTTTCTGGAAAAGTAAGTCATTTATTTAAAAATTGGATTACTATTTTCTTATTGAAAATTTTCATTTGTTTTTCTTTCATTTTAGATATGGATTGCCAAAAAATTCGGCAATATTAGCCGAAGCTAAACATGAACCAATGTATGAAGAGGTAATCAATAAATATGAAATTGAATATTCAGCTGGTGGTGCTACACAGAATACTATGCGTTATTGTCAATGGGTTGTTGGTAAAAATTTACAATTAACAACATTTATTGGTGCTGTTGGTAATGATTATTTTGGCAAAATAATGGAACAAAAAGCCAAAGATGATGGTGTTAATGTTCATTATCAAAAAGTTGATGATGCTCTTACCGGAACCTGTGCTGTATTGCTCAATAATAATGGCAAATATCGTTCACTTTGTGCTTATCTTGGTAATTATTACTATTTATTTCATTTTTTTCCCCATTAAATTATTCATATGAAATATTTATTTTATTTAATTTTCTTTAGGTGCTTGTAAAAAATTTGATAAACATTTTCTTCTATCGAATTCGGTGTTTATAGAAAAGGCTAAATTGTATTACATTAGTGGTCATATGTTGCCAGGTAAATAAACATGTTTTTTTAATTCTTATTTAACAACAAAAAAAAATGTGTTGGCGTCTCATTTTGAATTTCTTAGTAACATTTTCATTTTTTTTTTTCATTCATTCACATTGAATTTGTTGAACCGTTGTTGTTGTTGTTGTTTTTTTTAAATAGAAATATTATTTGATAATAATAATGAAATTTATAAATATAATGATAAAGGTCGCCATTTAGGTTCGAATGACGTTGATAATTCTTTCTTTTTAAATAAAAAAAACCAATACCATCAGTTTGTAGTTGACCAAGTTCAAATTTGTATACAAATAAATGATTTGGGACCTATTTCAAGTAGAAAGTTTAATTTCAAAATTTTATTTGACTTTGGGTGTGACATTTCATTTAATAATAATTATTATTTTTTTATTTGAAAAACTACCGAATAAATAAATGCGGGAAAAAAACGTTTTTTTTTGACAATTTATTTATCAAAAAAAGTGTATCACCTCAAATTCAATGTCATTGTCAATGTCTTTGGTGGGTTTGTTGGTTTTTGTTTTTTGGTTGTGTGCGTAATACATAATTAAGATGAAAAGAAACTTCAGGAAATTTCTTCGTGGAAAAAAATGATGTAAATTTTTTTAGCATTTAATTCTTTTGTTTTTTTCCCCAAATCGAATCCTCAAATGACACCCACTTTGTTTTAGTATCGCATGAAAGCGTTTTACATATTGCACAACATTCAATGGATTGGGGTAAAGATTTTTTCTTCAATCTTGGTATGTCAATGATCAATTTAATTCATGAATATTCACAATTTTATCTGATGATTGTCTATTTTTATTTCAATAGCTGCTCCTTATGTAACACAAAAATGTCAAAAAGAATTGGAAAAATTAATGCCATATGTGGATTTTTTCTTTGCCAATCTTGATGAAGCACGTGCATTTGCCACAATGAAAGGATATAAGGTAATTTTTTTAAGGTAACCCTTTTTCGTCTTTTTTCAACATGATTTCTATAATAATAGACAAAAGATTCGAAAGAAATTGCCAAATTGATCGCTAAAGAACCGAAACAAAAATACAATAATCCACGTATACCAAGTCAATATAAGGCTGGCCGTGTTGTTGTTATCACACAATCGGAAAATCCTGTTATTTTGTTCAAATCAGATTGGTCCGATTGTAAAGAATTTCCCGTACCACAATTATCGGAAAAAGAATTAAAAGATACGAATGGTGCTGGTGATGCATTTACTGGAGGTTTTCTAGCCATGTATATCTGGGGTAAACCATTAGAACAATGTATTGATTGTGCTATTTATTGTGCAACTGAATGTGTCAAACAACAAGGTTGTACATTGCCTAAAACAATGTCTTATAAATTCTAAGTAAAACAACAATAAAATCCGATATGAATTAATTGGGCAATGATAAATCCATGCTAATTATCGAAACCAAAAAAAAAAAAAAAACAAAAATGATATTCATTATCATCCATTTTATTCGAAACACAAAAGAAAACAAAACGTATTTTCAAAGATACTAACATTTAAAAAAAAACCTTCCCAAAAATAAATTAAAATTAAAATGATTCCCATTACCTATGGATTTTATGACGATAACCAGTTTCCTCGAAAAAAAATTAATTTAAAATTATCACTTAAACATACACACACACATATATTATATGACTAAACCTTACATTTGTCCATCATGACCCATAGTCCATTCATATTGACCAAATACAAACAAAAACAAAGACAAAATAAAAACCCGGAAATCCATATAATGTTCAAATGGAAACATTCAAGTAATCTCTTCCAATATAGAAAATTTAATGATTTATTTTTAATTACATTGTAAGAAGAAGAAAAAAAATATGAGATTAATAAATGGACTGTAAAATGATAAAAAGAAAAATGTTTGACATTATATATGACAAATAATATAATACAAAAAAAAATTATCAAGGTTTTTTTTTAAATCGAAAAATGAATCGATCTAATTAATTGGTAAGCCATTCATAATGATTAAAACGATTCAATTGTTTTAGAAAATTTGATGTTAATTGTAATAAACGATTTAATCGTACCAATTCTTCTTGTGTTTTTGAATTTGATCGAAAAAAACCACGACCATAACCATATTGTTGTGAACCTTCTGGTTCAATTGGTCGTAATATTTCTGATAATGCTATTATTTCTTTTGATATACGATCACGATATTGTTCAAGTGCCAAGATTAAACCATGTTGAATATTTCGCCGTTCATTAGAAATTTGACAACGATAATGATTCAGACGAAACATTCGTTGCCATAATTTATGTATATGTGATGGTAATATTGACCATTGTGATTCAGTTCTTTGTTCATCGTTATCCATATCAGATGAATGTGACCATCGAACACAAGGATTAATCTGTGAATTCCAACCTTCATTACTGGATGGCCAAAAACGCATCCAAAACGGTGTATTTGATGGCCGACCATTTGATTGTGTTGGACGTTTCGACATCGTTTTCGTCGAACCAATTGTTGTCGTAGTTTTTTTTGGCACCAATGTAGTAATTGTAGTCATCATAGTTGTGGTAGATTGATCCCAAACCGAAACTGTTGAAGTCGATAATGGTTTATCAGTTTTAGTAGCAGGTGATATTGTTGTAATAGGGACTCGTTCTTCAATAGGTGTTGATATAGTAGTTGTTGGCTCTTCCGTTATTGTTTCGATTATAACTGGAGCTTCGGTTGTTGTCGATGTTGTAATTATTTCCACTTGATCAGTAGTGGGTTGTTCATTTGTTCTTGATTCATCATCACCTTCGGTGTTTATAATTGTTTGAGTTGTTGTGGGAGTCATTTCCATAAGAATTGATTGTGTCGTAGATGAAATAGGTTCTAATGGCAAAGTTTCATCTGGTCCTGCCATTAACCTAGTGGTCATTCCCATATCGATAGTATGCGATGAAATAGCTTGATCAGTTGTAAACTCCTGATCTGTTTCTTCATTAATTGCCGTTGTTGATCTCACTGTTTGTGTTATTGGCATTTCTTCTGGGATAGCGGTCGATGAATCAACACCATTATTCTGATCAAATGATGATGGCATTTGACTATCAATATCGACACTGTTCATATCGGTTGGCTCAAATTCTTTTGTCATTGTTGTAGAGGTTGGTGGTAGATTTGTAGTTTCATCGACTTTCACTTCACTAGTGAATTCATCAATCGATGTCGCTGTTACAGTTGAAAATGATGGTATTTCAGTATTCAAACTCATTTCTGTTGTGGTCATCAAGTTAAAATTTATGGTAGAATCTGTCATCAATGAATTATCATTTGAAGTTGTCGTTTCAGTTGGAGTTGATTCTGTAAGTTCATCTGCTGAATTGAAGGTTGACATTAATGTCGAAATTTCAGGAATTGCGGTCCGTTCCGCGGTTTCAGTACTCATCATATCAGGAACATTTGTTGTACTGGATTCTTGTTCAGTAGAAAATGCTTCATCATCAGGAGAGATGGTTGAAATGGATAAGGTATTAGTAGATGATTCAGCTGTAGTTGATTCCGAACTAGAAATTCCATCACCGCTCATAGTTGCCATTTGAGTAACATCCATAATCGGAATAGATGTTGTCGATGAAGTACTTATAATGTCGGGTGTCCTTTCGTCTATTTGATCAACAGTTGTGGATGGTATCGATAAAGTCGATGCATCTTCTATGTCAGTAGTGAATGTACTTGTCGTCATCGGAATTTCAAAATCAACTGAGGAATCAGTTATATCTTCGGTAGATGATGATGATTCAGTAGTTGAATAACCAGGTGTTGAATCTCCAATATCGAATAATGGAGTATATGTTTCTTCATTCGTTTCTTCACTAGTACTTACTACTGTTGAAGGTTGTTTAGCATCCATTGAAGGAGTTGAATTTTCATTTTGATCTTCAATTATAATCGATGATTCTGTCGTTGATGATAAAGTCGTCATATTTGTATCTGATGTGGGCAGGAAAAAAATTTGAAAATAGTTAAAATTCTAAATAATAAAGTATGGGAAAAAAACTTACAAGATTCAATAGATAATGTTGTAGTCAAAATAGTAGTTAGTTCTTCATCCGGAATAGGTAATTCAACACGTTGACCCAATGATCGAGCATCGATTTGATCGATATAAGATTCTTTGGCATCATTATCTTCTTCATCATTATAATCATCAATGACTAAATGTAGTTCTTGTTCATTTGTAGTAAATACTGTTTTAAAAAAATTTAAAAGAAAGAATTTAAAAAAATTGATTAGAAAGAAATTCTCAAATAATCTTACATGGAAATGTAATACAAAAATTAATGATAAAAACATTGAAAATAACAATAAAAACTAAATTCATGATGAATCCTCAATCAAATCAAAAGAAAAAATAATAAACTAATTGAATTTTTCTTCAAAAAAATCAAATTTCAATGTAAAATTAAAATCAGAGAATTGGCTAAGGATGATTGTGCACGTTAATAATTTGGGGATAATTAAAAAAATGGGAAAACCAACAAATCAAAGTTTGTTTAGTGTTTTCTTTTTTTTTGACTTTACTCATTACTCATCATCATAATTAAGTATTGAAAATATTGTGGTTAAAAATCATATTTGCCCACAATAGCTATGGACCAGTTGGAAAAAAAGGGGTAAAAATTTTCTATTATAAAAGGAAAATAAGAAGAAAGGTGAACCCTTCTTGACACACACACCACAACAGGGAACAAAACATAATTATCAATATGTTCAAGGTATTTCAAATATGGCATTTCTCTCTCTTTCACCTTTCACTTACCAAAATTTATTAAAATTATCTTGATCGACCATAAAAATATGACCATCAATATGGCCAACTGTATGAAATGTATTAATCGCATGAATGTTTGATAACGAAATTTAACACCAAAACGATATCGTTGTAATTTTGGCCTTTTGTTTTAAAAATTGAGAATCGGAAAAAGAAAACAAAACAAAAAAAGAAAAGAAAACAAACAATTAGAACATGATTTGATGATGATGTGAAATTGTTTTGTTTTTTTTTGGAAACGATGATTTACAATGGAACCAGAATAAATTTGAAACGTGAAAACATTTTTGATTGAAATTTTTCAACAAAACAAAAAAATAGAAACTATCAATACTGGTGACCGTGGTCGTTGTTGCGATGATAATTATTGTTGTTATTGTTTTTCACTTTGAAATTTTATACATTTAATATCGTCATTTATTTAAAAATCTTAATCAATGACATTATTATTATATTATTCTCTGTTTGTTTATTTACGTAAAATATTGTCGAAAAAAAAATGTCACCAAAAGCCTGAAGCCATTTTATCATTTCGACATTAATTTTCCCATCAACAGGTTCGGCAATCGCCACAGTAGTGAAAAAAAATAGAGAAAAAAGGGAAAAAAGTAAAGAAAAATTAATTAATTAATAATCAATCAATCCATAAGATGAATAGAAATCATCAAGGTAATGGTAATAAATTGTGTCAAACACACACATATTATCCATCAAATGAACAAACAAACAAACACAGAGACAATATTATTATTAACTTACCCATATGATCATTAACAATGATTAAAAACATTGATTGCAAATTAATGGATAGATCAAGGTTAAGCATCGATAATCGATATTCGAATCCAAAAGTCAAACGGAACGGATGACAAAATTCGATTCAATAACGAAGAAAAAAAAATCCTAAATCCCGACAATGTCAAAATAGCTGAAAACACAAAAGACAAAACAAACGACAAACCAAAATGATTGTATAAAAAAGTCAAATTTGGTAAAAATAAAGTTTCATGTTGATGACCATGATGGTTACAATGATGATAATGTTTGTCCTTTGATTTTTTCACATTTAAAATATATTGTTTATCTATTATTTGGCTGTTTCTCTCATTATCTTTGTTTTTGTTTTTCTGAATTCAATTCTAAAATTCTGATCGTAAAACTTCAAAAGGTAAAATATTTCTGTTTATTTTGATTCAAAAAAAAGAAAGAAAAGAAAATTCATTCGTTCCGCTTTTCCTGAATGTTGTTAATTAACTTGTGGTTTTCTTTTGTTTTTTGTTTCTACATTTTCATTTCAAAATTTGACATTGACAAATATCTGATAAATCAATCGAATTTGGACGAAGGGCGAAATTTTGAAGGCGTTTTACCAGATGATTATCATTATCATCATCATCATGTTTATGAAAACCAAAACAAAAAAACAGCAATCAAAAAAATGATCGAATAAAAGAGAGCAAAAACTCATGATGACCTTGACATTGAACAAATCATAATTGATTGACCACTGTTTGTTTTTCTTATTTGGACATCAAAAGTTAAAAACCGTAAACCATAAATTATTTGTCAAAAAAAAAAAACAACAACAAAAACCTGTCAATTTTTTCTGATTTATTTTATAGATATTTTCAAATTGATTGACATATCTACGGAAATCGATCAAATGGTGGCTATTTCGATCGAATCGAATGATTCGAAAAAAAAACGATTCGAAAATAAAAATCCTGAAATAAATGATAAACAACATTTGATATTTCCTTCAATCGGAATGTCGTATTTTTTTTATTTATAATCGGATTTTTTTTTTCGTTTTGCTTTAACAATTGAACAAAATTGCAAATTTTGGTATTTAGCCAAAAAAAATGATGATTTGTTGCAAACATGTAATTTTGCAATTTTGCATTAATAGACAAATATGATGATGATGATGATGACGGAATATATATTTAACATAACAGAAGATGAAAAAAAAATCTGTGAAAAAGTAAGATAATTCATTTTTCACTATTGTTGACATTGAATCGATGAATGAATGAATGAATGAATGAATGCCGAAAATCATGGCAAAAGAATAATCTTCTTTTTGCCAGAAAAATTTAATTTATGCAAGTAGAAAAAAATATGATTGTTTTTGTTGTTTCTTTTTCGAATCGTGGAATTTGTTTATATGAATATTCTATTGTTATTTTGTATTTTGTTCTGTTTGTATAATAAGATTAAGTGTTATTTTTTTTTCTCGAAAATTTTCAACATTATGGAACCTAAATCATCATCATCATCATCTAAATATCATCAAACAACTATGAACATATGGAAAGAAGAATTTGAAACATTTTCCAATGATTTTATTCGTTCGATTCAAGCATTTTGTAGTGTACATTATCGAAATGATTGTGAACAAGATTGTTATCTTGGTTATATTATACAAACAAAACAAAAACGAACATATATTTTTGGTGAAACATTATGTCGATGGCTTTCATTAAAATATGATTCATATGAACCACAAGAATTATGTACATTAAATGGAAAAATTATCAAACAAGTTGATTATGGACTTGATTTTTTTGTCATTCTTACCACTGATGGATGTGTTTATTTGGCCAGTTCAGATCCATATTGGGAAACTGATCGAAAATTAAAATGGATCGATACCGGTTCTGTTAATATTGAAAATATTGCCTGTGGACATGAACATTTACTTTTATTACGTTCCGATCGACGATTAATGGCTATGGGTTGGAATGGCCTTGGTCAAACAACCGGTACAGCTGAACATTCACATCGATCATTAGTTTATACTGGATTGGAAAATGTAAGAAAAATTTCTTGTGGTTGGGCACATTCATTAGCATTAACCGATACGGGCCGATTATATTCATGGGGCCTAAATGAATCTGGACGTTTAGGATTGAATGATGAAATGAATCGTAATATACCAAATTTAATCGAATTTGAATGTGATTGTCAAATTAAAGATTTTGTTGCCGGTGCTGCACATTCATTATTTCTAATGCAAAATGGTTACCTATATGGTTGCGGTTGGAATGATAATGGTGAACTTGGATCGACTGATTTTGATCAATTTGAATTATCACCAATACGATTACCAATTGAAAATGTTAAATCAATTGCAACCGGTTGGTCATATCGTTTTACAATTGCATTCACCAATGATAATTGTTGCTATGTATGGGGTGAATTAGGACAAGGCACAATGGCTACAATTAAATTATATCATCCAACAAAAATTATACCCGATCTATTATCATCATGGTCATTTTCATCCATATCATCACTTTATTTTGATCCACCATTAACATTTGGTTGGTGTCATCGTAATGTAACCAAATTAAAGATTAAACAATTAAATTTTAATGATTATTCACAACGAATTCAATGTGATCCTGAACATGATTATGTTAATATGATGGTTAAACGTTTTTCAATTACATCCGATCATTCATTAACATTTCCTTAGGTTATATAATTAATAAATATATCAATCAATTATAGGTACAAACAAATAAAAAATCAATTTTAATTTAATTTAATTATTGTAATCAATGTGAAAACAATTTGATATGAACAACAAAAAAAATGACTAGCAATGTACAATTTGATTATTTTTTTTGTCAAAAATAAATGTATATTTTATAATCGAATCGTTATAAAATTATCCGATGTTGATGATATTGATGGTGATTGTGTGGCTGATGAAGTTGTTGCCGATGGTATTCTATGCATTAATCTTTGTTGATAAAAACGTTCAATACGTTTTACACGACTACGTCGGCTATTCATTGGATTTGATTTGATAAATAACATCCAAAAAGCTAAACAATGATAAAATAAAGCTAATACGGCCAACATCAATATACAATGAAAAAAATGATCCACAGTATTCGGTATCATTAACTGATAAAGAATGGATTGAATTTCATGTTCATGACAACGTTGACCACCATATACAAGCCAAAAATCAGCTTGATTGACAAAACGAAATACGGAAAAATTTGATAAAAATCGTAATCCATAATTAAGTTGTGCAATAGGATTAAAGGCATTTGAAAAAACCATAAATGCTGCTGAAAATGATGAAAGACAAACAATCATCAATACAAAATGACCATTAGTAATTAATGCAACAAAATGGCTAATAGCTTGAAAACTTATTGATGCCAAAAATAGAATTATAACATGCCATAGATAATAATTATTGGCCGAAACGATTGAAAATATATCGATAATATAGACATATATCATTATGATTGGAATTAATGGTATGGTTTCGAAAAGAAATTTCTGTAAATAGAATACACCACAACTATACCATCCTGTAAATGCAATAACAAAAAAAAATCAATTATTAAGAACTAATATAGAATCATTATCACTTACCATTACGATGTTCATTTAAAAAATATTCTAATTCATTGATGAATGAAAACATTATTTGAACGGATAAAAATAATGTAAATAAAAAAGATGATTGTGTCATAAAATAAATTGAATTAACAACTTGTTTCTCTTCGATAGTTCGATCGGCTGATTTATTTCCCGAACAAAATGCAAGAAAATCATCTTCAGGATTTAAACAACCGCTTGGTTGTGCAATGTTTTGATTGAAAAAAATGACTAATGCTATACCGAATGCCATATAAATGAATAGAAATGCTAACCATTCTTTCCATTGATATTTGATCATAAAAACTAGATAACGTTGAGATAAAATCCATAATGAATGTAATGAAAATCGAATACGATTAAATTCAACACCATCAGGTATGGTAATAGTATCCGTTTGAAGGGAATTGTCTGTTTGACGAATTAATTTTTCACTAGTTTCGGCCATTTGACGTACAATACGATTATCGCCACCACTACATGAATATTTTATCAATTGTTCAATGGGAAACCGATCTCTATCACTCTCCAATACGGATATTTGATCAAGATATTCTTTGATTCCTGCTGGTTTTCCCGAATAAATACAAATGCCATCACGTGCTAGTACATAACAATGATTGAACATCATTAATAATTCGGTATTGGGTTGATGAATACTGGCCACAATACAAATATCCGGATGACGATCAACCAATCGATCTAAAATTTGAACAACAAGTCGAGCCGAATTTGAATCTAATCCACTTGTAGGCTCATCGATACAGATCAAATTTGGCATATGTACTGATGTTAATTCAAGGGCAAGTGCTAAACGTTTGCGTTGACCACCGGAACAATATTGCACCATTGTATTGGCCGCATCGGTTAAATCAAGCTCATCTAGTATATTATTAGCCAATTTTTCATGATCAACAAATGTTTTTCCATCATGTTCAACATGGCAATTTTTTAGTTTTGAAGCATAGATTAAACTTTGTAGAGCTGTAAGGCCAGGCAGTAAATGTCCAGATACTTCTTGCGAAATATAGCAAGTACGAATGGGAATATATTTACTCAAATAAAATTCGCTACAATCTGCTAATCGTGTTTTCTTACGACCATTCAATACCTTAAGTAATGTTGTTTTACCCGAACCAGATGTACCCATCAATGCATTTATCGTACCAAATCGTAATTGGCCATTAAGATTCCTTAAAATTAATCGTTCTGATGGATCCGATGTTTGTTTTGGTGCAGGTCGACTTTCATAGATTGACTCTTTAGCAAATACATAAAGTGATCGCCATCCAATAATGTGACGACTAACTAAGAATTTTTGTTGACGATTATGGTCATATTTTATATTTTTATGAAATCGTTCAGGAATCAGTTCTTTTTCATTTTGATTATCATCAACATGATCATAATCGATAGTAATCATATTAGCAGAACGTTTTTGTTGTTCAAATTTTTGTCCAATACTTTTATACATGAATGTAAATCGAAAATACATTAAAATAAATGTAGCCACACGTAAAGCACCGATATTCAATAATGGTGATAGAATATTTGTATAGATGTTATTAGGATTGATATTTGAATCATGTAATATGTGTGAATATTCATTTTCCGTGTCACAACGATCAATACCATAAAATGAAAACAATAAACCATCAGCAATATAACGAATTCCTAACAAATGTGATATGATTATTAGCCATGAATTATCCATAATTTCCAATGTAATTGAAATGCCATTCAACATCATCAGAATAGAGTATACTAGTTGCAAACAAATGGTCATAATTTGTATATTGTCCATGAATATAATTGCACCAAATTGGCCATGTGATTGTAGATAAACCATAAGTAACCAGTAATAGAAAATAAAATGTCCGATACGATTCCAATTAAATTGATAGTTATCGATGCTGAAATATCCACCAGTAAAATATGCCACCATGGTTAAATTGACAATTGATACACTCATCTGAGCTAATTGACCAAATTGAAATGCGAAGAAAAATGTTGATAAACTATACCAGCCTAAAGATTTTTGAATGATTAAAATATGGATTAATAGAAAATTTTAATTATTTACCATTTCGATGTTCATTGATAAAAACTTTTAGCAATTCAACAAGATAAACAGAGCTAAAACCCATAGCCGAACAAGAAAGTAGTATAAATGTAAGCTCTTGATAAAAAACATAGGTACCGATTAGTGCACCATCTTCAAGTTCATCTTGACATGTTCGATTATAACGATCATGATCATATAGGCGACAACCACTTGGTCGAACCATATCACTATTACAAGTCAAACCAATTAAACCGATAAAAAGTGCATTTACCAATATAATGCATAATAATTTTTGCACATCAACAACGAATATAAATCTTAAAATGCGATACATTTGAATAAAAAGATCATCAAAATTGAATGATTTTGTTTGTTTAGGCATTCCATTTGGTACTTGTACGAGATATTCGAACGAATCATCCATTGTCATTTGATGATTTTCTTGTTCAAGAGTATTGTTGGCTAAATCACGAACTTGTATTGCATTAATACCTGTAAAATGATTGAATTATTAGATTTGAAATTAATCGGTTTGAAAAAAATATACTCACCATTCGAAGCAATACGAAGATATTCTTCAATTGGTGAACGATCGGCATCAATTTCTAATTGTATTGTTTGCCTTAAATATGATCGCATTAAATCTGGCTGACCCGAATAGACACAGATACCACCTTTAGCCAATATATAAAGATGATCGAATAACATTAGAATTTCTGAACTTGGTGCATGTATTGAGACCATTATTGTTAATGATTTATTCAATGATAATCTTTGCAAACATTGCATAACAAGTAATGCTGCTTCACTATCTAAACCAGTAGTTGGTTCATCTACAAACAAAAATGGTGGTGGTGATTTTATGGACATTAATTCTTGTGCAATGGCAACACGACGTTGTTCACCACCGGAACATTGTTCAAATTTTGTTTCAAGTATTCTTGAATCAAGCATTAATTCATTCATTACATTAAGAATATGTTTATTAGCTTGATCACGTTGTCCAAATGGATTTTTAAAACGAAATGCATAATAAAATAATTCTTTTACCGTAAAACGACCGAAAACAATTTCATGTACAGATTGTGGTACCGATCCAACTAATGTCATACGTTTATTTATTATACGTTGATCAAGTATCGAACGATTCAGATAGATTTCCGTATCGGATGTCATATTTGATCTGGAAATATTACCGGTTAAACATTTTATCAATGAAGTTTTTCCCGCACCACTTGGTCCAAGTAATGCGTTCAATGAATTTTCCCGTAATGAACCATTCAAACGTCTAAGAATTATTTTACGACGACAACGTGGCCAACTAATCCATGATCGATTAATTTCACCACTGTTAACACCACCACCATCATCACCATTATTAATATTATCAAAATACCATTCATTTATTTCATAACGAAGATTTTTCCACAATAATGCAATTGGTTTTTGATTTTTTTCATATTGCATAATATTTTGCTTTTGAACACCATTTTCATTCAATATGAATGTTGTGTTAATATAGTATGATGAAGAACATTGATCATTAGTCATTATGATTTATTTTTTTTATTTTTTGGTTATGGAATTTATGTTGGCACGTTTTGTTTTTTTTTTTGGATTCAAAATATTGATAAACCAATAAAATAGAAAATTTGACTTTGAATTTGGTAACTTTTTTTGTTATATGGCACACAAACAGACACACGCACTCAAATACTCATTGATTTGACGATTTCTTTTTTTTTTTGTTGAAAATCAATGACGATCATGAAGATAACATTGAATGAATGTATAAAAATTTATGGAATTTTCGTCTTTTTTATATTCGAGGACCATAGGTTTGGGTAGGAAAGAAAAAAGACATTGTTGTAGTAGTGGTATAAAAGCACAAACAACATTTTTGCCAAAAATACAAAAAACAAAAAAAAACAAGACCAGATTTGTCACCAAAATAATGGTCGAATCAGTATCATTTTGTTAACCATCATCATCATCATCATCAACATTATCATGTCGTTGCCAATGTATCAATTATTTACAAAAAGATTGACCTTTAAGAGATATCAAAAATTCAAACAAACAAACAAAAAAAAATTCACAAATCAAATTGATTGATTGATTGATAAGAAAAAAATAACCAAAATTAATTTGGTTCGATCAGAAATTAATAAAACAAACAAAAAATTGTACGAAGAAATTCAAGAAATAAGGAAAATCAAAAATAATCATTTGAAAACCATCATCAACATCCAATCTTTAAACAAAATAAACTCGATGACTCTTCAACTGAATGTAATTTCTCTTTCCCTTAGTGAACAACAAAAAAACATGAAAATTTCATTTTCAATTCAACTTTCTTTCTTTCTTTTTTTTCTGCCAATTGGCTTTAAATAAATCTTATTTCCTTCCCTCCATTAAGATGTACAATATATTTGCTATAGAAAAAGAGAGCACAGGATGATCTAAGTAGGAAACATAATTTTTTTTTGTTTTGAGGATGAAGATGAACGAAAACGATGATGATGTTGGATGAAGAATGAGAAAAGATGTAGATAAAAAGTGAGTGAAAGAGAGAGAGAGAGAGAGAGAGGTAAACGAAAATATTTATTATCGACAAATAATAATATAAGGAAATGGTTCCAAAGAAAGAAGAAACGAAAGTGAAAAATGATCGTTTCGTTTTGGTTCGTTTTTTTTTTTTTTTTTTTTTTTTGATGATGATGATTTTGTTCTCTCTGTTGTTTTTTTCTGGAAATCAATGTTTGCCAACAGGTTTTTTTCCCATTTTTTTAAAAATGTTCACAGTAATTTTTAATCTAGGTTTAAAGTTTGATATAGTAATAATAAATGATAATAGCGGTGATTTTATCTCATCATTTTTTTGTATTGTCGAGTGGAAATTTTAATTTTTTTCTTCTTCTTCATAATTTCAACGAATGTCTTTGAAGATTGTTGTTGTTGTTGCTATTTCAATGATAATGACCATTCCATTAACGCGTTAAACTTGTTTGTTTGTTTAGTTTGCTTATAATCCTTGAATGATTCAAAGACATTGTTTTGTTTTTCAAGAATAATTTTGTTGCGAAAAAAAAAAATATTAGAAATTAATTATCAAACAAGGTTGATTCGAAAAAAAAATCGAAGGTTGAATTTATACATGTAGGTATAATGACCTTTATGGATTCATATACAACAAAAAAACAAAAAAAAACAGAGGTTGAACAGTCAATCGACTTATGAATATTTTTCTATTGATTAAAACAAAATGTGATATATAAACAGCAACAAATTCCTTGGAATTTCATTGATATCATATATTCACTGGAATTTTAGTCCCTCTTTTTCTTTTTGTTTGATTGATAAATTCATCCTTTTTTTACATTTATCTAACCAACCATTTATCAACCAGATATGATTCTTAGAATTTTTTTTTCCAACGAAGAGCGTTTTATTTTATACAATTTAGCTTGAAAGGATATTGACCAATACTGAAACGTCAAAAAAAAAATGCTATCTCTGCTTTATAATTTGCAAATGATTGAATAAAAATAATTACAATTTAGCAATTGGTTATCAATTTCGCAAATCATTTAAATATTAAAAAAAAAAATAAATTTCGCAAACAAAAAAATTTCCTGGAAAAAACAAAACCTGAAATTCTTGTAGGAAAACTTGTCGGAAATTTCGTTTTTTTTTTTTCATTTTAACAGCTTTGTCACGCTTGAAATTTTGATCAAGTTTTTTTTTCTAAAAAAAAAGATATTTTGTTCTTCAATTTAATAGAATATATAGATTTAAAGAATAAAAATGCAATTAAATTTCCAGATGCAACCTGAACCAACCGGTGCACGAGCTCGATTGAATAATGTACTTCAAGTTTGTCGTATTGTATATCAATATGGTTTTATTCCATATGTAATCTATTTGGGTATTAAAAAAGGATCCGATCCAGGTTTACCCGAAATCACTCTTCGAAGGTAAATAATCTTTTTTTTTGATTTGATCAATTAATTTAATTATTATTCTATTTTATTTTGTACAGTGTTTTATGGTAAATTTGATTCGAATCAATCAAACATTATGGTTTTCTCATTGATGAGCAAATTTTTTTTCCTTAGTTATACTAATAATAATCATATGATACAAAAGTAAAAAAAAAGATTCAATAAAATATATAATTCAATTACGAATTTGATCATTCTTTTGTTTATATACAATCAATAATTTATCTGGCATATCATTTAATTTCATTTCGATTCGTTTCAATTGCCAACCATTATCATTATCATTGCCATTATTGTCTTGATTTTTCTGTTCAATTCGATCAGCTTCGATATGTAATAGACCATTTCGTTTTGAACCTTGAAATGGTAACCAAAAATCTGCTTGATCCTGACCAACACGATTACGTTGTTTATCCACTAAATCTGGTGGTTGAATTTTTACTGGTTCACCGACTAATCGTAAGGCTGCTTCATTACGGTTAATTTCTTCGATGGCCATCGCACAGAATGGCTTTCGTAACACAGAATATTGGCTATATTTAAGGGTTATAATACAGATTGTTGAACCAACTACTCCAAGAGCTGATGCAGTGATTACATAACGATTTAATGGCAAACGTAATAGAAACTTAATCATTATTATTTTTGAATAAATGATATAAATATTTTCGAAAAATTTTGATCCTATTTCCAAAATTAAACTAAACACACACATATGAATCCGGTAATGTTGAAATAGAAATAGAATAGCTTTACACGCGTTTTTTTTCTCGCTTTTATGAAATCGTTGCCGAAGATACCCATTGGATGTTGAATTTAGGCCAAGAGAAAATTCCGAGTGGCGAAGATTAATTTCATTAGCAGGCAACCATGAATATGACGAAGAAATAAACAAAGGTGTTCTGGGAAAATGTGAATTATCACGTTTGGAATATATCAATTTGAATACAATTGCACCGGTGCGATGAAAGCCAAACCGCTGGTAGTTAGCATGTCCCAGCTGAACGTCTTAATCGAACACAACCATTTACAAATATCGGTGTGGATCTATTCGAATTGAAAACAGAACCAAAAGCAACAGGAATAATCTTCACGTGTTGTGTGACCCGAAGTGTTCATTTCGAATTATTAGATAGTGCCAAAGCTGAAGACGTATGCCACGCTTTTTTAATATTTGCCGATCTCAATCATGCCGGAAGTAATTTATTCAGACAATGGCACAAACTTTAAACGATTAAGTATGATGATGAAGAACGCAATGGCTTTATTGAAAGAAAAGTTTCACTGGCACTTTAACACGCCAGCATCGCCGTTTAGGGGTGGTTTCTTTGAATCATCAATCAAAACGATGAAGAAAGCGTTTTATAGTATTACATGGCAAAAGAAAATTGATCGAAAGGAAGTGCGAAGAATCTTATATCGTATTCAAGCAATCATGAACGCACGACCACTAATGCCGAAGATACCCATTGGATGTTGAATTTAGGCCAAGAGAAAATTCCGAGTGGCGAATGTTGAATTACAACTTTAAAACAGTTCGTCGATCGAACTAAGTAAATTCTTAGCTAATGAACAGTTCGATGTATTCGATTTTCCATATTGTTCGTTTTCGAACAATCTCAGTATTTTGCTATAAAAACAAATGTATTTTGACTAAATAAAGCAGTGTTGTAAAACCTCTGTTTATGTTCGTATCATTTCTTACGTATCGTGTATGTACAGCGAAGATTAATTTCATTAGCCGGCAACCATGAATATGACGAAGAAATAAACAAAGGTGTTCTGGGAAAATGTGAATTATCACGTTTGGAATATATCAATTTGAATACAATTGCACCCCCAGAATATTTGCATTCGCAATTGATCAAGGGGTTATTATAATATTTGTAAAATTGTTAAATCTCCATCGCGTATCATTTTGATCGGAGTGAAGTACGAAGTAGTCGACAATCCAGAGATACGAGAACATTATTATATTAAAAAAGCAAACCCGATGGGCACCAACATGGAGGTGGTTGATATCCCTTCGGTGATAGCAACTTGTACTACTTATTGCGATTCGAATAATCTATATATAATAGGGGTTTCACACTAGCAGCAATGTGAATGAAATATTTCGAATGCAATATTTCAGTCCATTTCAACCTTATGGGCTGAAATATTTTCGTGTATATATTTCATGAAATATTGCTGTAGTGTGAAACCCCTATAATGGAAATAGTCAATCGTCATCTATGAATTTCAAAAATTTTTTATGTTGGAACGTATTTAATTTGATCATTGAAACTATCATCAATCAATTCTAAAGCAATAAATTTATTTCTAAAATTGAACTAAACACACACATATGAATCCGGTAATGTTGAAATAGAAATAGAATAGCTTTACACGCGTTTTTTTTCTCGCTTTCCTTTCACACACAGTTTGCTCACTTCATTCATCACACGTTGGATTTTTCATTTTTTGCCGATTTTTTCATTTTTTTTTTGGAAACATCTTTTTCAAAATACCTTATCCTGATTGTTGTTTATCTCGAGTCGTAAAGTTCCAGAGGGAAATACTAATTCCCCCTAAACAATTCAATTATGCGTGCCAAGTGGCGTAAGAAACGTATGCGACGTTTGAAACGTAAACGTAGGAAGATGAGGGAAAGGTCCAAGTAGAATACCTACTTCGAGGTCTTCATCCTCGTTTGATCATCATTCTTAAATCTTGATTGATTCCAGAATCCTAGATCCAAAACAGCAAACTTTCCCATTTTTTTCTTATCCAACAAAATTCTTTTCAAAAATACTAAATCCATAAATTTCTGTATCAAAATTTTGAAACTTTTGTTTCATTTTATTGAATTTTCTCACGATTTTTTTCTGTTTGAAAATTCTACTTTTTTCCGATGAATAAAAAATTAAAAACGATTCATATTGAATCAAAAAAAAAATCCTTGTTTACAATTTATTTGGATCTAAATAGATCAGTGGTCGATTCTGTAGAAATATCCGTTCGAGTCACGTGGATACTGTTTTGAAAAAAAAATTCGATTCTGTGATCAACATGGAAGAGGATGGTTTCAAATTGGTTCGACATCGTCGTCGTAAATTGTTACAAAAATCCATCGATACAACCACACATGAATATATGAATGATCTTGGCACATTAAATCTGAATAGTGAAAATGATATTATTGAAAAAATTAATAAATGTTTGAATGAAATATCATATTTTGTTGAAGATTTTGACGCCGTTCTCAAAGAAATCCTTACCTCTAATAATCAAAATGAAAGCACATCCACTATCGGACAGATTGTCTGTTTTGGTCTGGGTAATTTTACCCGTTCACGATCATCAATGTATCAGTTAGCATTACTTCGACATCTAATGAAACATGAAAAATTCTTAAATCATCATTATGAAAATAAATTCATAGCCTATGATCCTATATTTACAGAATTTGAAAAAAACATATTAAAATCGTTTGGATTTCAAATACTACAAAATAATAATGATTGTCGTTATCCAATAATTCAATCTTCATCATTGGAATCAATTACATTATTGTTTATGCCTCATATGGATTATAATCATTATTATAATGTATTGGATTGTAATCGTGAAAATATTGATCATTTAATCATATTTGGTAATAGTTTGGATATCTGTTTGAATGAAAAATATTTTACTGAATATTCAACAGATTTACGTCGATTTCTTCAAGAAATAAGTGAACAAAAATTTTTGATTGAACATCATTTGTTAATGAATAATAATAATAATTTTTATAATGAAATTTTTTATCGACAATCTTTACATCGATTTTTACCTAAATAGTTATGATTTGCTTTTTAATATTCATGGCTTTACAAGAAAAAAATTGAAATTATTTTACATTCGTTATCATATTACAGTAACATTTGAAAAAAAATGGAAATCCAAAATTATCATGAAAAAAAATCAATCGTATAAATCAATCGATTTTTATGAATCAAGTGATTTTTTTTTTGTTATTCATTTTACTTTTTATTACATATTTGACGGTACAATCATTTATTGATTTTGTTTTTGTCTTTTTTTGAAGTTCTAAACATTTACAAAATTCAATTGGCTAATTGTATGGGAAAACTGACAATTGTTATTGAGAAAAATTAAATAAATCATTTCCAGTTACAAAGTGATTCAGAGAAAAAGCATAACATTTTCAAAATTTTGTACAAATTACTGTGATACAATAATATATTATAATAATAAAAATTCTTGTTTTTCATTTGTCAAACTTTTTTCTCATAATGAAGTATTTCTAAAATTGGCGGATAAATCAATAGATATATGGGAATTTTTTTTTTTTTTTTTTGTTATCTATTCTAGACATTTGATTACATACTTGTAGGCATAGATATTTATCGATTTTTACCTTTGTTTCGTCATTTAAAATTATTAAGAATAAATTATTCATAGAGAAAATGTCTATTGTTTGGAAGATTTGATTGACAATTCATTTGTAGTTTTTTTTTTTTTGATTATTCAATAGTTCAAATAGTATAACATAATTAATGGGTATAAAGGGGGTAAAATCCTAAAAGAAAACATTGGTAAATGTTACAAAATAAACCATTTCTATTTGCTAACGATTACAACAACAACAACAAAAACTGTTTGAAACATAAAAAAATTTGAACATTTTCAAAATGAAATCATTACTTTTAAATCAAACACTTAAAATTGCATATACTAATGTAGGTGATAATTTTTTTTTTTTAAATAAATAATCTTTTGATTTTTTATTCTCTGTATAGACATTACCATATACGAAAATTGATCATAATCATCAATCCGGTATTGAATTTGAATTATTAAAAACATTGTCTGATATATTTCAATTTAAGATGATATTTGTTGATTGTAAAAATGATTTTGGCATTAAACAATCGGATGGAAATTGGACCGGTGTTATAGGCAAAATTTTTAATCATGTAAATTCTTGAAAGATTATAATCGATTGAATGTGATTCTATTTTTTCTTTAAATTTTATTTTATTTTTATTCACAATAGGAAGCTGATATCGGTATCGGTAGTATCTTTGTTACATATGAACGTACATTAGCAACAACATTTCTTTATCCACATTGGATAGATAGTCTAACATTTGGTACGGCTGGATCACAAAAACGTGTTCCATTAAATATATTTTTTCAGCCATTCACATCGACTGTTTGGTTTTGTCTTTTTATTTCGTTAATATTGTTTCCGATATTGAATTTATATCATCAACATGAACAAAATAATCATTATGCTTTTAATCTTTTATGGATCAATTTATCGTTATTGTTACGACAACCATATTATCCATTACGATTACGATTGAATTTATCATCAAAAATTAATCTAATTACATGGATGTTATCATTGATTATTTTGGCAAATATTTATTCATCATATTTATGTGCACAATTTGCCATACAACAACATTATGTTATTGATACTTGCGAAAAATTAGCCGATGCATGTGATGATAATGAAATTATTCCATTGTTACCGAAAAAAGGCGTTTTATATCCATTATTTAAAACGGTAAGAAATAGTTTATTCATAGTTTATTAGGATTTTTATATATGTAAAAATTCAAAGAATTCATCAATACGAACAATTAGATCTTTGTCTCGAAAATTGAGAGGAATCACCGATCACAATGAAGGTGCACGATTAGTCGTTAATTCAATAATACAAAAAGAACGATATGCTTTAATATCATCTTATGATCAAATCAAATTCAGTCAATTTCGATTTAAACCAGAATCAATTTATCTACCACCAGCAAGCAGTAAAAGTACATTTTTTTCTATAATCACTGGTTTCCCAGTACGATTGCCCGAAAATTATATTAAACATTTTGAAATTTGGATAATGAGAATTTCATCGTTTGGTTTGATGAAATTTTGGAAAAATCAAATAACCAGATCAATGCGACAATCATTTTTTGAGAAAAAAAATGTCGAACAACAATTCGATTCATCAATGGAAACAGATCAAGTGGATCAAGATTTCAATCTAAATCATTTTGATCGTCTTACATATCTATTTTTATTTGGCATACTGTTATCCATTATCATTTTCATCAATGAATTTATCGTTTATCGATTTAAAATTTCAATTAAATTGCAATGATATAATAATGATAATAATAGAATCATATTTTTTATTTGTCAATCAAACAAATTATTATTATTTAAAAAAAAAAATTTGGCAAAATGTACATGTGTAGATAGCAGCATTGGAAGAAATCGTAAACGATATGTATCCATAATAAAAAAAAGTAATGATAGAAAAATTTAATAATAAGATAAGATAAGATAGAAAAAAATGAATGTTTCATAAAATGATATTGAGTTAAAGTGAAAAAAAACGAAAAGAGGCACAAAGTGGATTGAAATTGAAATTAAAAAAAAATCAATCAATTAAAAGACTAGATGTAGTTCCAGTGGCTGTTGTTAATGGCGATGGTTGTGTTTGGGTTGGAAGATTTGAATTCAATTGAACGATTGGATCCATAATATTATTATTTTCGTTAATTAGATTTTGATTATTATTTAACAATGAATCAGTAAATTGTTGTTGTAAACTTCTTGGTAAAGAATTTGATTTCGTACGATTCACTTCCAATTGACGATGATTGAGTAACGGATTATCGGTTATTCCATCCAAAATCAATGATAAATCATTATTATTATTAATGGTGGTAGTAGTATTGGAATTATTATTAATTTCAATGCCAATAATCGGTGCTGGTCGTGATGTTGTTGTTTGTTGCGATAATGGTGTTGGTGATGAAAGCAAGAGATTTTCGAATTCTAGTCCATCGAATGTAGTAAAATGAGAATTGTTATTAGATGTTGATGATGAAATTTCTGATGGAGGAGGAGGTGGACGTTCCATTGGTGGTCCAAGATCGATAGATTGCTTAGATATTGGTATGATTGGTGGTGTACAAGATGAACGGCCACCATTAGAAACTGTTGTACTATTAGTAGCTGCCGATATGGATGATGATTTTTTCATCGGCCGCTGAGGTAAAGTTGGGGGAAGAGGTGGTGGCGGTGTGGGAGGTGGTCCATTACTGCTGGGACGATATCTTCCTGAATTTAGAGAATTCGAACGATCTAATGTCGAACCTGAAGATCGTGGCGGTAATGGTGGCGGCGGTAAAGTAGTAGCAACATTCATATCATCAATATTATCAACAACTGATTCGATTAGATTAGCTTTTTGGCCATTATTGTATAATGACATTGTTATGGCTGATGATGGTATCGAAAAAGAACGATTAATTCTATTTGCCAATTGATGTCCATCCGTTGTTCCATCTGTATTACGATTTGACGAATTGTTGACATTAACATCACAATAATCCATGCTATCATCTACTGAACTTTCATTATCTGGCAATAAATTGCAAAGATCAAGATCAGTATATTGAGGCACGGAATAAATACTATCTTCGACGGGTAGCTGTTTTGCTACTAATCGTGGCCGATGTTCAACATTAGAATTATGACGTTTAATAATAGCTGGATGTTGTTGATGTTGATCGCTGATATTGTTGGATGATGAAGTCGGTGGCAATGGTGGTAATGGTTTATTCTTCAAAGATTTTGTCCCTGGTGATTGATGATTAAAAGGTGGTGGCGGAGGAGGCTGTAATAATGGGGGCGTTCGTAATGATAAACGATCATGTTGATGTTGGCTGTGATGGTGATGATTATGCAAATGATTCGATTGTGACAAATTGGATGGATGAGCAATGATTGCTGTCGCTGTTGTTAATGAAGAATTCGAAGAAAGGGATGATGTATCCGATGACGATGATTGTGATATTTCACCAATGCTTACATTATCCGAATGATTGGTACGTTGTGGTATAGGTGGTAATGGCTGTGACAGTATTGATGGCCTATTGTGATTAGAAACATTTGGACACCATAATAATGCTTGTGAAGTTTCAATGTTTGCTTGATGAACAGTGGTGCGCATTGTTGAAAATCGTTCCAAAAGTCGTGTATGTAATGGCCTAACAGCGGTCGGTGCTAATCGACCATGAAGTTGTAGACCAGCTTCAACTAATTGAATTTGTTGTGCAATGCGATCTTTTAGACGGGTAACATTTGTTGCTTGATCAGGATTGGCGGATAAAAATTCCGATCCAAGAAACGCTTCAATATATTTGGCAACACCTCCATTGACGGCTGCATCCAATATGCCTTGCAAACGCATCGATAATGGTGCAATCGATTCGGGTCGATTAGCAGATTCTTGTCCTGCACCACCATAAGTTTGTATGAGTTTCGATAGTTCTGAATTTTTATTCTCAATAGTTTCACAAGCATTTTCAATCGGCGATAAATATGTGACTAATGTCGATGTTACTTTGAACATACGCAACATTCCTGGTAATGATTGTTCTGTCGTATAAATAGTTCGTTCGATCCATAATGATTTGAATTCGTTGTTAGGATCAAATGGCCCACGTTGAATAGGACGATCTTGACTGAATTGTCGTACGGAATTCGTTTGATAATATTGTAATGCTTGGTGATCGGCAGGACCAAATAAATCGGCTGCTATAGGCAATTCAGGTATTGGTTTTACTGAAAATATTTGTATATATTGACATTTAGATTCGGTAATATTTTCATCTGTAGGTATAACTTTGGTCAACAATTGAGCATCAGGAAATTCTCGCTGAATACGATGAGTAAAAGAAGAGATTTTCTCAAATTCTAAACCACGAAATATGAATGTAGAATTTTGCAAAAATGATGGAAAATCCATGCCATAAAATGATACACGAAAATATTCATTATCAGGACGATGTTCGGTAAGAATCTTGTCCAATAGTTCGGCATTACGTTTTAATATGGCGGATAATTTTCGATATTTAAAATTACGTTCATAAACCTGTTGTAGATCTTTACAGACACGAATACCTTCTTCCCAACAATGACCTTTCTCAAAATAATTCAACATAGTTTGGCACAGAGATTCTTTACGCGATGATTCCGTTGACCATGTTAATTGATCAGCTTGTAATTTGAGGGTGAAACCGGCTTCGGCAAAATTGCCTTATCAAGAAAGAATTGAATAATCAGAAACAAATGAAAATAAAAGTGTAAAAAACACATACCGAGTAATGTGTGAATATTGGCCAATTTTTCCAAATATCTGGACATGATTGTTTTACGGTTCATCGAATCAATATCATCCAAACAAAAACGTAATAACGTATAGGTACAGATTAATAGACGATCATCACAGCCAATTTCAGGATCCATACAGTTTTGTGGTAATTTTAATGATGAAGCAGAAGACATGGCGACATTTTTAGGTGTCGAAGATTTACGTTTCAATTCATTACGATAATCGATTAATAATGTTAGAAATCTGGATATAGATCGAACTAGTTTCAATCCATCTACCGACCAAACAGGTTTTTGTACATTAATCTTGTCTGATAAACTAATGAAAAGAGAAAAGTTTTTTTCGGGAAAAAAATTAAACCGGGATGTTTAAATCATTTTTTTTAAATTTTACACTTACATTTGAGTGAATAACTCTTTGAATTGTTGATCACATTCCGTTCGATGGGCGACGACATCCAATTTATCTAAAAGAGCAGCTTCAACCTGACAAAATGGACGAATAAAAAGACTTGAAAAAAGAAAGAAAAGAGCGACATACCTGTTTGAAATTAGCATTAGCCATATAATCAACCATCAGCATATCATAGAATATCGGTATAGTAGCACAACGAAGTTCTAATTCCGGTACTAATGTTACATCAATAAACGATCCAACTAGATTCGGTATAAATGATATTTTAAAGGGTCCGATTAGATCCCAACAGGAAACCAATTCAAAACCCATTATAATACGCATATCACAACCATATACATCCAATATGAAACGTCTTTTTTCCCATGATGATGATGATGGCAATGAAGATGATTGTTCTAATTGTAATCGAGATTGTGTAAGAAAAGCAATAGCTAATTTAAAATACATTCGCCATATTGTTTCGTCAAAATGTTCCTGGCCAAGAAATTTATGTGACATTATTGTACGTAACATTGTAAGCGAATGTAACATTATACGATTGATGGCCATTTTAATTTCGAACCAATTATCCGGAAAATAATATAATGCATTGAGAAAGACAGCGAATAAATTCAATAATAATTCTTTACATTGACTTTGAGATCGTTTTTCAAATAATTTTTCAAAATGTTTTGCTGACATATAATCGAATAGTACCATTAAACAAATTATTAATGTTCCAAGATAATCATTTGTTTCTGTTGAATCCATATGATTACCAGTTATTCTTGTATGACGATGATGATGATGATCAATCAGTACATGATCGAATGATGTCGGAACAATGCCGATCAATTCTATTATATGTTCAACAATCGATTCAACCACACCAAATGATAACATTTCAATTTCTCGCTCATTTGGATGATGAATACAACGTTGCCCGGCACGACGTACTAAACATGGATCAAATTTTCCTGAATTATCAATCAAAAATACAATAATATCACGAAGAATATTCAATGAATATCTTGATTCTCCAATACAGATATTCAACATTCGTATGTATGTATCCAGCAATTCTAATCGTGCTTCTTCATCAATCATCCATACGTATGGATATTTAATTGATTGTTGTAGCAATGATAATTTTGCATTAATAATTGTCGATGGTTTCTTCTTCAATATAGGTGTTGCGGAATTCGTTGGTGTTATCGATGATGATGATGATGAACCAGTGGGTGAAAAACATTCTGATAGACGATTATTGATTGAAGATGATGATGCTGCTGAATGATTATTTAGTTGAACTAATGATTGAACCAATTTTGCCATTTCGAATGGCCGAAGAATTTGCGAAAGGAATTCAAATGCATTAGGTAAAGAATTCAAGGCCGCTTCTTGTATGGCGACAATAAGATAATCATCGGATGATTTACATTCACTATTAAGCAACCGTTGAATTGATTCAAAAAGCGAAAGTAATTCTATTTTAAATTGATCATCGTTTTGAAGATCCGAATTTTCTATCATTAAATTGCCTGTTATGGATGCACGAGTATATAGAATTCTTGATTGAACAATAATTTTCAAAATCCAATCTAGCACTGACAGACAACGTAGAATAAATTCGAGATCACGTTTCGTAACGGTTGTCGTTGATGAATCAACAGATGTTCGGTCACTATTTGTTTGCTGTATGGAAACAATGACCATTTCAACATAACGTCGTACACATGAGATTAAACCTGAATATACTAATGGTGCTGAAAATTGTTTTTCGATATATTTTTCCAATGCTGAACGATAGGATACAAATTTCGGATCATTAAGTGTTTTGAAAAAATCGATCAATACACGAAAAATTGATAGTGTTCGCTGAGATAATCCAGATGAATTCGTAATTGTAACAGTATTGACTGTGGTCATTGTAAACAATGCAAATAATGCATCAAGAATATCTTCAAGAAATTTAACCATTTCTTCACCTGGAACACGACTAAGTCGTTGTAATGAATCGAATACCTGATCCAATTGTAATGATGACCATTTTAACAATGATAAAATATCGGAATTCTGTGTTAACTTTGAAGAGATTAATACCGTTTTCACATGAAACATTTCTTTAGATGAACGAGAATTCAATAATGATTGTGCTGATGATGATAACAACGATGATGAGGATAATGATGTCGTTGTTGAATTCAATGATATTGAACTTTGGGAATTCATTGATCCTTTGCGATCTTTCAAATGATTTGGACTCCATGGAATTTGTTGCAGATAAAAACGGCTATCGTCAAGTTTACGTTCATTATCACATTTATAGATATATAGTTCATGTTCACCATCCGAAAGACATGCACCATTTTGATCGGCTAACGGTAGAAATGAAAATCCAAGAAATTTACGTTCACGCTCTTTCGATGAACAATGACAAAATGTAAAACGTAAATGAGCCATTTCAAATTGTTCCAACGGTACATTTATTTTTAAATGTTCAAACCATTTTGGGGAATTTTGATGATATTGAATATGTGAACGATAAATAGTAACCGGATCGGCATTTATACCAGAATAAATTGCACGTTCTTGTATACCATTTTCAGTGATAAGACAAACGGATACTTCAATATTTTTTGCTATTGTTTTACCTGAAAAATTAAAATGATTAAAAAGGAAAATAATAATAAAATTTATTCAAAACATACCTCCTTTCTCAAATTCAGCCGATTCTAATGTTAAATAGAAATCATTTCGAAAATGACCGGCTGTAATAAGATCACCGAAACAACGTTTCTGAATGAGAACAAAATTATTCTGATTATTTGAACAATCAACCGTTGATGAAGGACAATCATTCGATTTTGAATTATGATTACGATTATGAGTTAACAAGAGATAATCGGCCAATGATAATGTTGGACATTGAATATTTGTATTTTCAATTGATTTTTTCACCTGTACATTGTTTGTATTGATCATTAATTCGCTGATAAATTTTGCGCAGACAACCAATTGATATGAATTTGCTGCCAACATTGATAACTTTGAGATCGATGATGAAGAATTCTGTTGTGATGATAATGATGACGATGATGAGAATGATGACGATGATTGACCAGATGAAAGGCCAACAGTTTGACGATTATGCTTTAATAATGTTTCAAGTATAGATACGGTCAGATCACCTTCATATAAACGAACTGTCAATGGTAATAACAATGATTCATCGGAAAATAGAATCCTAAACAAAAGT
Source organism: Dermatophagoides pteronyssinus (assembly GCF_027571235.1). NCBI lineage: Eukaryota > Metazoa > Arthropoda > Arachnida > Sarcoptiformes > Pyroglyphidae > Dermatophagoides > Dermatophagoides pteronyssinus. Next base: position 1,932,352 of record NW_027461532.1, on the reverse strand, counting down.
GATTCATTTTGAAATAATTCCGGTGATGGCCGTATTTCTTTATCACGGCTAACCAATTCCAATAATGGTATCACAGCAAAACCAACGGAACGTTTAAATGAATGTGTCATTGCTGTTTGTGATGATGAATGTGAATCCGATGAAGAATCAATGGATGATGAATCGGGTGTTATTTTACTATCACCATTATTATTAGTATTGGAATTACTTGAAAATGAATTCGACACAAATGATGTAAGTGATGAAAGAGAATTTGAAGCAGCAGCTGCAGCTGATGATCCAATTGAACCTGCCGATGATATTGTATGGAAAACGGATTGACCAGTTGTTGACAACGATGCGGATAAAACTGATTTGCCAACACTATTGCGACTATTATCATTAGTTAATGTTCGTCCAAAACGCCAAACTTGCACAATTAGATAATAATTTGATGCATCTGAATGTTGTGATGAATGTTGATGATTAAACAAATGATGATGATGATGACCGTGTGCAGAACTAAGATTCTGTGGTGTTCGTTTGGAAAGAACATCAAGAAATAATGCCCGATTTACTTGATTACGGGAACTACGACTTGATGATGATGAGGATGAATGATTGGATGGTAAACGGTAACAGAATTTTTCAGTCAATACTTCATAACTAGCAACATTTGTTGAAGAATTTGTTGTTGTAGTATCTGATTGATCCGTTTGGTTATGATTACATCGAACTATATAAACTTCAATTTGTAATTGATCCGAATCCAATGTATGACTATTCCCACCGGATGTTGAACCATTATTTGTCGCTGAGGAAAGAGCAAAATTAGCATCACGTATAGTGAACAATAAATGACGCCGAAATTTTCGAATCAAATTATTTGAATTTGTTGTTGCCGGTGTCGTTTTCGGCGTTGTTGTTGTTGGTGATGGTGTTAAGAATGATGAAAATGAATGTCGGTGTTGATTAATTGATGTTGTTATATTTGAACGAAATTTCTGATTAAAACCACGATTAATTTGATTGTAATAATCAAGTATTTGTGGTAGATATCTACATTGATCTTTTCGGGTTGGATAATAGGGAAAAAATTTTGTACGCTGTTTAATTCGTTCAATCAATGATTTATGATGGTTGTCATTGATGAGAAAATTTTCAATTTGATATTGTCCAATACATTGATCATTTGATTTTAATGTTTGAAGAATATTTGTACCATGTGTAAAACTGGGCATTATGTCCATGTTAAGATGTTGATTTCCTTGATTTAATTTACATAAAATACGTTCATATAGATCTTCAAGATTTGAATCCAACATTGTAGATGTATTGGATGTGTTGATTATGTTTTTCATCGATTCAATCGAATTATTTGATGATATTGTACGTTGACATTCATCGATGGATATATCACCATCTACATGACCAATTCCACTATTAACATCATTATCATTATCAACATTATCATTATCATCATGATCTTCACCCAAATAAAGTCTTGCAAATGGATCTTTGGGATCGGAATTTATTTTCAACATTTGATTACGTCGACGACGCCATAATGTTGGTGCTAGATCACAACCTAATGTAGTAGATATTAATTCAAATAATTCATAGATAAGATTTCGTACGATTAAAAATTTTTCAATATTAATATTTAACCGATAATAATTCCAGATGAGCAAATGATACCATTCACGTAATGTTCGTATAACCTGTAGATATAATGGATCTAATAATGTATAATAAAAAAATGCCATTGAATTATCATTGTCTTCCGATCGTAAACGATATTGACGATAATCATCAAATACATGAATGAAATTTGCTGGAAATATACCCAATTGTTGTTGTTGTTGTTTACTATGGTTCATGTGAGTCGTGTTGTTATTTATAGTCGAATCATATAGACGATATCCACGATACCATTGATTACCATAACATTCAACAATAATGACAATATCACCCAATAATATAGGTAAATATCGATTTTGTTTATCTTTCAATGATGATGATTGTGATGGTTGAAAATTATGGATAGCTATTCCAACCACTTCCGGTTCTATTAACGTCCATTTATTATTATTATTATTATTATAGGACATCATATTGATAGATGATGATCTATCATGATGATGATCAATCGTATGAAATAATGAAGATGATGATGACGATGATGAAGATGATGATAATGATGAGGTACAAGAAAAACTTGCATGTCGTTGTCGTCGTCGTAATCGATGATTATGTATAAATGATTTATTCGTTTGATTTATCATTGATGATGATGAAGATGATGGCTGTAATCTTTCATTCATAATTAAAATATTATTATCAAGATGATAATGATGATAATTTCGAAATATTGTCTGTTGATTTGATATGGATGTTGTGGTTGTCGTCGTCGTAGTAGATGTCAATGATAATAACGTTGTTGTTGTTGTTGCTGCTGTTGATGAGACTGATGTAGTCGTCATCATTGTTGATGGATAACATTGTTGATGATGATCAATAATTGATAAATTTGTCAATTGATTTAAATTGATTGAATTCATTGAATGATGACGATTATGATGATTATTATTATTTATTGGTGATTTATTATTACTATTATTCATCATCATTATTTGATTATTTTAAATTCATTGACAAACTTGAAATGATCGATGAATCCATTCGACAATGTGATTTGATACAGATTTTTTTCAAAAAAAAATGGCACATTCATTCGAATTTTTTCCTGCTTTTTCAGCAATAAATAGTCATATCAGCTGCCAATTGCCAATGGTTTCCATCGTTTTAAAAATGATAATGTTGCCGATGTTGTTGATCAATTTATTTTGTTAACCTAGAAACAACAGAAAGCAAGGGGAAAAAATAGATTTAAAAAAAATTCAAAGATTTAAATCACAAATGTATTTTGTTTGTAGAAAAATTATCATGATCACCACCATCATCATGCAACCATGTAGTGATTTTGAATAATCTCAAATCTCCACATCGTAAACAAACGTAAAAATAGAGAGTAGATTTGAGAAAGAGAAACCCGCTTTATTCAAAAAACAGAAATGAATTTTTTTTTTAAAAATTCAAAACCATGTCTGAAATATAGCCAATGATAATTTGATAATAATTCATATTATAAGATTTGACACTTTATTTGATTGGTCATTCAACAAAAAAAAAAAATGATAGTGATGATGATATGATGTATTTATTTGAAATCAAAAATTTCATTTTCGATTTCATTTCACAAATATAAAAAACATTTCCAAAAATGAAACAATAGAATTATAGACCAAAAATAGAAATGGATAGATTATCTATTGAAAAGAAGAAAAAAAATCGATTCATCATTGATGGATTGTCACCGAATGGATCATCATCATCCATCAATTTGAAGATTCGATTTCGTTGTTGTTTTTTTTTTTTTTGAATTTCCGAACAAAACAAGATAATTTTATCATATTTTTTTTTCTTGATTGTCTTCGCATCAAAATTTTTTTGGAAGAAAATTCTTTTTCTCTTTTGACTTTATTTTTTTCCTACGAAAAAAATGGAGATTTCATTTCATTTTAGGTTTTTCACTTGGAAAAAAAATAGAAAACCAAATACCCAAATATATAGGATTGTCAAGTCCAAGAGAAAAAAAATCTGACCTAAACCATCATCATCCTTAGGATAAGTTGTTTAAACAATGTCAATGTATAATCATTATCATTATACATTCAAGAAAAAAGATACGAAAAAAATATATAGAAAGAAAGATGATAACAATTTTTATCATCATCATCATCATTAGAAAACCATCATGGAATGTTAAGTTTTTTTTTCTCAACAACAACAACAACAAAAAATTATCATATTATTCGACTGGATAATAAACTAAACAATTAGGAACAGCATTTTACTTATTATTATTATGGCAAACGAAAAACGTTTTAAAAATATTTTTAGTTTCACAAACAAAACAAAACAAAACAAAATTTAAATCCTCTCTGCAATCATAATGATAATAATGGGTGTTTATTTTCTCTTGAACACAACAATGACAAATTCCATAGCTGAAAAGTTTACATGTTGTAATTGTAAATACAGTGTGTAACTAGCTACCTGCAATATACAATCTGAATTTATACCGTTATACTATAACGTGGAATGACATACCGAATAGAAATGAAATAGAATATAGAGAAAGATGTCAAAGATCTAGTCAGAGATTAGAGACAAAACAAAAACAGGTACATTTTTTTGTTACTGTTGTCGATATTGCAAATGAAAAAATTCAAACAATTTTTACCCACAGGTGTTTATTTTGTTTTTGTTTTTTTGAAGATCATCATTGGCGGAAAAACAGCAAATATTTCAACATAAAAAAAACTATTTGAATTTAAAATCTTTTGAATGAATGTTGATTTCCTGAAAAAAATCTGATATTACTATGATGATTATGATTATGATAGATTCAAATGTCATATCAAGATGTAACGAAATAAAAAAAACAAGTTTTCAATTACAAGTGACAATTTTTTTAGTGTATGGAAAAAAACTCTAATCAAAATATAATAATCAAATGACCAGCATCCTCATCATCATAATGATGATAAATTGAAATGATGAAAATCAGAACAAAGTATGAAGAGAGAGAGAGAAAGAAGATAAGAAGAGAATTAAATTAACCTAATAATGTGTAATTGGAAAACGAAATTGAATTGAAATGGATGAATGCCGTGCAACATCATTATCATAATCATATGCAATGTCACATTGTTCAACAAACAAAAAACCGGACATTCAATAATAACAATTCATTTTGTAAAAGAAGTTTTCTATTTATGGAAACACACATATTACATGAAATTTTCAAAAAAAAATGTGATTCAATTATTCAGGAGAAAACAAACCTGTAAAGATGATGATCATTCATGAATTCATTTTGAATGAATATGATGTTTGTACAGTTATGTTGGTTAAGGTGTGCAATAATGATTCAAGGATGTTTTGATGCGTTTTGTTTTGTTTTTTTTTTTTTGTTGGTTTCAACAATGAAAACGGAGGATGTAAGGTAATAATTGTTGAGAAGTTTGCTTTTATTGTTGTTGGAATCGAACACACAGTTAGTTTAGATTTCACTTGGAATTAACAAAATTATAAAAAAGATTATTTATCAAAGCTTTTTTTTCTTTGCATCTATATTAGAAATGAAACATCATTTGAGATCATTTTGTTTCAGCAAAAAAGAAAGAAAAACAATTGAAAAAATCACAAAATCAATTATTGAATGAATGAATGAATGAATGATGTGAAAAAATGAAAAAATCAAAATGGACATGGGAAAAAAAATCTTGTTGTTGTTTGTTCCAAATGGATCATTTCATTTCGTTTATTTTTCTTTTTTGTTGGATTCGATTGTTTACGATATTTTTTTTTTTATCCATCTGTCCACACACACTGTTGGTTTTTCGAATGTTATGAAAGCTCAATACGACTACACTGAACACACAGACACAGAAGACTCGAATAAAAAGGGAGGGAGGAAGGAATTATTGAATGAATGAATGAATGAATTGATGGAACCTTTTTTTTCTTCTTCTTCTTCTCTCACTACCACTAGCATTCGAATTTTCAAATTTTTTTTTTCGCACCATCATTCGCTTTTTCTCTCTCTCTCTCCGTTTCCCCCCTCACTTATCTTTGTATCGTGTGAAATTCATAATGTAGTGGACACAATGGATAAAATTGACCAACGTAAGAAAATTTTCTGTTATTCTTGTTTAGATTAGGAATTGAAGAACAAAAAAAATATGATATTTACGTAATCATTAAAAACATAACTATTGTGACTTTTCTTATATGAGATTCATACACTGTTGTGTGTGTGTGTGTGTGTGTGTGTATCCACGAAAGATTTCGACTCGTCCATTTGAAAGATGATACCCTTATGATAATGATTTTAATGGTGGTGGTGGTCATTTATCTAAATCTCCACCCATCAATCGCCAATAATGGTTTTTTTTTTACAGAAATCAAATATCGAAATATCATTATCGTTTGGATACCAAAAAATATTAATTAAAAATTGATTCCTAAACAGTAAAAAATGAATTTGAAATTGATAAATTTTATCTTGTTTTTTGTGAAAAAAAATTAATAACATCTATCACCACTAGATGGCAAATCCTGTATTATTGAATGAAAAATATCAAATTGGTTTTTTTTAACCAATGATAGATGGCGGTAAAAGGGTGAAAAAATCCAACCCATTTTTTTCAAAATATATATTTTATTCAAATTGTTTTAACACTTTCGCTACAACAAAAAAGAAAAGAAAAGAAACAGAAAAGAAATCAAACAGAATAATGTACATTTCTAAGAAATAAAAGAAAAGAAAATTAAATTTAAAATTCAAAATAGTTTCATCATCATCATCATCATTCATCAAACTGTATCATCATCATTGTCAACATTATTATTATTTTTCAAAATCCCGGATATTTTGTTGTTTTTTTCAAGGCCATTATCAATCATTGACAAATCATTTTGACTGCTAATTTTTCAAATGATGATGACCTGTAAGTTTTTTTTTGATTTGATTTTGTCTTTTCATTTTGAAAAAAAAGAAATAATTTTAAAGAAAATTGAATGAATGAAAACTTGATTCCAAACACATACGATTTTATGTATGTTGTGATTCTACGCAATGAACAATGAACTTCTTATGCTTTTTTGTTGATAAATTATCTAGGCTCAGGAAAAAAAAAAAAAAAATTCAGGGCTACCGACCCGATCAATTCGTCTGTCGGTTATAAGAGTAAAAGTATTGTTAATGATGATGTTGATGTTGATGATGATTTGACCTAATTATTTGTGGAATATTTTTTTTCCCGGACAAACGACGACGACAACAACAACAACAGAAATTCTGGATGCTTTTGGAACAACGAACCCGGCCGAAGTTCATCCAGTAGTGGTATCTTTTGAAAGAAGTGGTTATCTGGTTGTTTTTTGGAACAACAACAACAACAATAACTATAACGATAACTTTAAGAAAAATGGCCCGCCAAAAAACTAAATAAAAAAAACAAAAATGATAAATAAAAATAAGAAAATTTACGCGCATATATTCCACGTTATAAAATGGATGAAGTAAAAAAAAGAAAAAAGAAAATTGGATCAAGAGCATAGAGGTTCTGTATTCTTTATTTTATTTTTTCTTTTTCTTGATTGATAATAATAAATATTCACTATATGGTGAAAGTGAACAACAACAACAACAAAATTCTAATGAAAATTCTGAAACGAATTGAGAGCAACATCGGTCATTGGGTCAGACATCCACACACACACACACACATTACAGTGACAGCAGAACAGAATATTCTTATGTGAACACATGTATTATACATTATTATATTCTATTCGATTGTTGTTCCATACACAGATATCGTATCGTTGATCATGATCCAGAAAAATATAAAAACGGGTATAAGAATGAAAATTATATAGAAAAAAAAATCGATACATCATGATGATGATGATGATGATGATGTTTTAAATAATAGTGGATCAATCGATAAATGGTAGTGGTATTAATTTTCATTTTTTTTTTTTTTGATCCAATCACATCCTACACATTTTGGTTTTGGTCATGTTGTTTTTTGCTTCTTCTCTCTTTATTTTCATCCACATAGCTGTAATTCTTATTATTATCCAGATGAATAAATTGAATAGGGGATAGGAAAGGATATGATAGGATCCTGGAAGTATATCATTTCAGTATATATATCTCATTCTCTCTCTCTCTTTTCTGGTAATTTTTGTTGGAAAAGTTGTTGTTGTTGGCAAATGCCACACCCGAATATATGTATGTATTGGCAATATCATAGGAGATTATTATAGGGGGTGGGGTATATAAAAAAGGGGGGCAAAACGAAACAAAACAAAACAAAACAAATCCAAACCTTTAACACACACACACACACACATGCTTTTCTTTCTTTGATAATAATTCTGATGGTTTTGCCGATTTCTCGTTTGTTTATTTGGTTTGGTTTGGTTTGGTTTGGTTTGTTTCAGTTAATTTCTTATTCCAATTGGATCGATTTTTGATTTTTATATATATATTTCATTTGGGTGCAGTGCACTTGAGTTTTGTTTTTGTTTTGTTTTGTATATAAAATTGATCAAGAATCTATAGATGGCGTAAAAAGAATTTTTTTTTGCTGTTATGAAAATCAATATCGAACGAATAATGTTTGATTTGGAAAATATTGATAATTTTTTTTCTTTGCACGATGGTCATGATGATAAGAGAAGAGAAAATCAATTTATAATCCGATAAATTGATAATTGGGATAATTCAAATTGTGGATTAATTTGGAAAAACAAAGGATTTGATCTTAAAGGATTCAATTTTTTTCTTATTAAATCATCTTTATCATTTCATTATCGATTCTATTTATTAGATTTTAAAAATGTAACGATATCTATGTACGGACTATTGTCGGCATGAATACAACAACAACAACAACAACAACAACAGTAAACATAGTGGCATCGATTGATGATAATGATGATGATGATGATGTAATATTTGTTATACTGAATCCAAAACACATTTTTTTTCTTTTTGTTTCACATTACACACATGTAAATATTGTTATATACAACAGAATTTATATATAAATGTTTATACATCCTAATACATATATAGATAGATATACAAAAAAGCGGCATTATATATTTAAATAATTTTTATATACAGTGTATATGAACCAAAGAAGAAGAAGAAGAAAAATATCTGCTCAAAAAGCATCCTTCATCATCATCAACATCATAATCGTTTGTCGTCGTAACCGTAAGAATTGTTGAAAACGAAAAACGTAAAAGTAAAAGAAGAAAATAAAGACAAAATTCCACCACCACCACCACCAATACCCCCCTTTTTATTGAAGAAATCTTATAATATTCTTGGTCTTTACATATAACTCTCCTTTTACTAACCTCCCTTTTTATTTCTTCCCCATTTACACTAAACAAACAAACAAACAAAACACTGAAAAAAGTAAGAAAGAAAGACTTTATTTCCTTTTCAGTTTGATTATAATCAAAAAACATCATCATCGTCATCTATGTGGTAAAGAATTCTATAAATGTTTTTTTTTTTTGTGTAAAACTGAAATGGATTCTTATATTATCCTTTTTTAAAAAACTACCACTACCATTAATAATAACTACTACTACTACTACTAATATTAGATTCAAAAGGTAGTAGTTAACGATTATGTTGAATCCAGAAAATTCTGATTTGTTTTTGTTTTTGTTTTTTTCCTTCCTCTTTTTTTTCACTTAACTCACTTATCGTTATCCTCATCATCATCATCAATATTTCATCGGTTGTTAAGCTACACACAGAATGAATGAATGAATGAATGCATGGTATGTATGTGTGTGTGTGAACATCATCATTATCATCAAAAAAAGGAATGAAAGAAACCGAGCAGCAGTAGCATCTCTTCTTCTTTCTTTTTTGAATATAAAAAAAACGATAACATTTTGGTTTGGGTTTGGAAGCATTTATGGATGTTGTATGTGAGTGTGTGTAAATTTGTGAAGAAATCCTATGCTCTTCTTTCATAAAAAGCTCTTCCTCTCTCTCCTCTTTCTCTCTCTCTCTTGTTACTCAACTCAATTCACCACCACTAATTCTCTCTCTCTCTCTCTTGCCCAAACACACATCATACGGTTTTTTTCCTCTATCTCTCTCTCTCTCTCTCTCTCTCTCTCTCTCTCTCTCTCTCTCTCTCTCTCTCTCTCTCTCTCTCTCTCTCTCTCTCTCTCTCTCTCTCTCTCTCTCTCTCTCTCTCTCTCTCTCTTATCTCCCCTCTCCCCGTCTTTTTGCCTATATTCTTTAACCAAAAAAAAAAAAAAAAAAAAAAAAAATTCTCCAAATGAAAGAAGAAGAAGAAAAAAAATAACAACAGAAAATCCTCACCAAAAATAATTCCGAAAAATTATCATTTTGAATTTATTTTTTTTTAAAGAAAAAAAAATAATATTTTTTTCTTTCTTCTAAATTCAATAATTTTCTCTCTTTCTCTCTCACACACCTAATTAAATAATTGATTTTGTTTGTTTGTTTATTTATTTTAAATCAAAAGAATGGTCAAACCATCATCATCATCAACAACAACAACAACAATAACAACCACAACAATCCAGAAATTGTAAAAGAGAGATGCCAAAATAATAAAGAAAATATCACATTATTCTTTGTAGAAATTTTTTTAAAAATTATCAAAATAATTTCATCAATTTTCATCTGTTTGTTTGTTTGTTTGTGTGGTTTGGTTTTCTTTTTGTTTTTCCTAAAGAAAAATGATTTGAATTGAATTGAATAAAATTCAAAATTGTCAATTCGGAAAACAAAACAAAAAAAAAGTGATAATCAAATCATCTGGCCAATTTTTGTTTCGAATTACATCAACAACTACAAAACTAATCAACACTACAGGTGAAAAAAGTTGTTCAAATTAAAATGAATTTTGTTACATTTTTCATCAATATTTTTTGACTGATTGAATTGATTGATAATAATGACAAGAATTTTGTGAATATAAATTCTTTTTTTCTTTTGTTTGACAAAACAAAAATAATAAAAGTTTGGTTGGTGGTGGTGAAGGTGTGTGTGTAAAGGTGTGGAGAGTGTGTGTGTGTGTGTGTGGTAGAGTTGGGGGAGAGAGAAGGTGTGTATGTGAGTGTTTGTTTGTTTGTTTGGTGGGTGTGTTGATTAGATGTTCTTTTAATCCTCAATTTGATTATTTATAGTGGTGTTTTTGGAAAAAAAGGGGTTAATTTTTTTTTCCAAACAGTGGGTGTGTGTGTGTGTTAACTTTTGGATGTTTTTTTAATCCAAACTGTTGCTGGTTGGAATTTAAAAAATTTGATTATCATCAACGTTCAACATTGAATCCATTGTGTGTTTTACTAATTTAATTGTTTTGTTTTTGTTCTTTTGCTTTTTGTTCAACGACGACATTATTTAAAAAAAATTTCAAAACAAATCAAAAATCAATCGATCAATCAATGCACACCTTGTTTTTCTGTTTGTTTGATTCTTCTATTCAGATTAACGATTATTCGTTCAAATGGATGTACAAGCGCCAATAACACTGCCGTGTCTATAAATATTCAAAAAAAAATAATAATTTCCAAAAGAAAATAGAAAATTTTTGAAAATCAAAGAAATTCAACACACACAAAAAACATTCTGCAAAATATTGGAAGCCAAAAAACCGGAACACATATAAATCAGAAAGTCTGAATTGAATTTTTTTCTATTTAAATGAATTTAAAACTAAAATATTTTTTTTTCTATTCATTGAATTTACAGGTCCAGAATTTTTAAAATTTCGAGCAAAAAAAAAACCAAGAATTTATTGTTCAAAAATTCATTGTATTTAAAGTCAACGTCAAAAATAATAATCACAGTATTGAATTATCTCATTATATCATATAATCATCATCATCATTAACTTTTTTTATTTTGTGGTATTGATTCTATTCGAAAAAAAACTAAAACCAAAATTTTAATCACGATTATCGATTTAAAAATTCAAATTCATTAATCAATTTAACCCGTTCACTGCCTATCTATTCAACAACATCCACATATTTTATTTAATTTTGAAAATATAAAATTTTATCAACAAAGAAAAAAAATCGGGCCTAAATTTTATCCAACAAAATTGAAGAATTGAAAAAAAAAAATTTTTGACACACAGCGCATTCACATAATACGTATCGATTTGAGTTCAATTCTATTTTGGTTTCAATTTCAAGAATTTTGTTTTGTTTTGTTTTGTTTTGGTTGTTGAAGAAAAAAAAAAAGAAACCGGTTGAATATTTGATGAAAAGAAAATTTTGTTTACATTCTTCGATTGAAAAAAACAACAAAATTCTAGTCTCATTTTCAATGTGTGTTTGGATCAATTGAATTGATTGATTGATTTTTTTTAATTATCATCTGTATTTGATTGTGTTTTTTGGTGTTGGTGTGTGTGTGTGTGAAAGTGTATGTAATTTTTGTTTTTTGTATCTAAAAATTCATCTTATTCAATTGCTTCCTTTCTTCTTCTTGTTTTTTAAATCACATAGACCAACACCAGATACATACACCGGTCATCATTATCATCATAATCATTAATTTTTTTTTGTAATTGAATTTTGTGCAATTTTTTTTCTATTAAAAATTTGTGATTTAAATATTTAAAATTCATCATCATCATTACCATCATTCATCAAACACACACACATGTTGCAATTAAAATAATCAATTACCAAATTTAAACAAGAAATAAATTCATCAGTCAAAAAGAAAATCAATTGAATTCAGCTCAAGATTTTTTGGTTTTTTTCGTTTTGTTGTGGAAAAGTTTTGGGAAAAGAATAAAAAAGAAGAAATTTTCTTTATAATCAGGATCATTTTTTCCCGCAAAGTTTTCATCCTTAATTTTTTTCTTCTTCTTCATTGAATGAAAAACAAACATCGGCAACAACGACGACGACGAATATCCCGTCCAAACTGGAAGAATTGAATTTGACCACCAAAATAATTGAAAAACGACAACAGTAGCAAAAAAAAATTAAAGATAGATCTTTATTGATCCAATCAATTAATCAATCAGCCAACTAGCCATTATAATTTACAATTTTCCTTCATTATTAATCATTATTATTATAATCCATCATCATCATCATCATCATTAGAACATATATTCATCAATTTATCTGGGCATCCAAATTAATTAGAAAATTTTTCATTCATTTTTTTCAAAAAATTTCAGCTATAACATCAACAATAATAGCAACAAAAAAAAACTACATTATCAATTTATAAGACCTCGTGTTTGTTTTATGATTATTCGTCCGGCGTCTTTTTATTTTAAAAAAAGAAAAGAAAAAATAATAATAAGACGCATCAGTGACGAGTAATCATATAAACAAAACAACAACAAAAAAAACCAGAAAATTTTTTCATCCGAAAGGATATTGTTGAAAATAAAAACCGCAACCACGGGTATTACAGTGATGGCGTGCTGTCTGAGCGAAGAGGCGAAAGAACAGAAAAGGATAAATCAAGAAATCGAACGCCAACTTCGCAAAGACAAGCGAGATGCTCGTCGTGAGCTCAAATTATTATTACTTGGTAAGTTTTTTGTTTGGTTTTCAATGTTTTTCATAAAATTTTAACTTTTTATCAATCAATTGTTTTAGACAACAGGTCTTGATTGACCTAAAGAATTATTATTATTATTTCTAAATTGATTTTCTTTTCTTTTCTTTTTTTTGCATTCGAATATCATATCATTTTTTTTATCGAATGTGATGCAAAAAAAATAAGGCTAAAAGGCTTTTTTTGGGTGTCCGTGGTTTTTAGATTTAGTATTAGCGAATAATAATAATAATAATCGAGATGGAACAAAAAAAAATCCAAAATTCTTTTATCCAGTCAATAAGAATATTTGTGTATGGCCCATTTGCCCGTTTATTATTATTATTATTGATGATGATGATGATGATGATGGTTAAGGTTTTTTTTATATTCTCTATTTTGGCGCCCACTACATCAATGACCTCAATTCCATTACCACCAACCAACCAACCAAAAAAAAAAAAACAAACCCAAAAGAATGTTGGAAAACGAAGAATGTAGAAAAATCTTTACACAGACTCAGAATGAATCATTCTTTTTTTTTAAGACAAAACAAAACAAAAAGCATTGGCTGTATATGTGTGTGTGTGTGTGGTTATTGTCAAAATTCTTGGGTTTACTTTTTGGGTTTTCGGAATATTTAATTCCTCCCACATGCCCGAATCTTATTTTTTTCCCCCGTTTTTTTTCTTGATAATATTCGGGTCGAATATTGTGTGTGTGTGTCTGTTTGTAAGTAGATATATTGTACAGGAGGGGAAAAAAGAGACAAACGGTACAATGTTTGTGCTCATTTTTTTTCTCTCTCTTCTTATTCCAACAATTTTCTTTTCTTTTTTTTAAATGAAATACATGTTTTCTTAAGGATTCTGGCCCAAATCCATGAAAAAAAATATATGATGATGATGATAGCGATAGGTTCATGTTGAACTTATTATACGGTGCGATGGCGAAGATTGATCCAAGTAGAAAATTTCGTTATTAAAAATATTCGGATCAAAAGTCGAATGATGCTTATGGAAAAAAAATTATGAATTTCATAAAAGATTCAGTAAGATAGGTCCTTCCAGATTTATACCGGTGATAAACAAGAATGAAACCGAAAAAAAAATTGAAAGTTATAGTAAAGGTAGTGGCCATCGAAATAATGTTGTCATTTTTCCGCATACCTTTGACAATGTATAAAAATTTCCTAATAATATAAAATAACAACAATGGATCATCCATTCATCTCTATCTTATACAAGATTCAAATCTAGGTACAAATCATTTTTTTCCCATATTAAAAGAAGAAAAAAAAAGTGACAAAAAAGGTGATTCCAGTATTATATGTATAAAAAATTATGACTGGCCTACTACCAGATTTTTGTTTTTTTTCCCACTATAATCCATCCTGTTCATGGATTTCCAGCTAAAACATATTTTTTCATCTATCATTTCATTTGAATAAATTTGACTGGACATTGATTTTTATTGATGATTTTTATTTTCCTTTCTCTTTCTCCTTTCTCCTTTCTCTCTCTCTTCGTAATTGAATGAATTATCAAAGAATGATGATGATCTTTCAATTTAACATTTGTAAAATTCAATTCAGGGTTTTTCCCCTTTAATTTCTCTCTCCAACTTTAACCATTCACTCATTTGTCGTTGGCCATCTGAATGTTTTTTTGTTTTGTTTTGCATTTTTGATTAATTTTTTTCTCCTAAAATCATTCATTTTTCCTTTGGTTTTTTTTTCGTTGTTGTCGATATGGAAATCCAAAAACTAAAAAAAAAAAATCCAGAGTGATTCATTGAGAAATAATTTCGATTGATTTTTTTTTTGTAAAACAAAAAAAAATTACAAAGTTTTAAAATTTGGTTAATTTAGATAATGAAATCATTTGTTTTAATTAACAATTTTCAATCTTATCAATCTTTAATAAAATGATGATTGTTTTTGTGCAACTATTATATTGGTGAAGCACCTGTAGATTTTGTTGTTATTTTTTTATTTTTTGGCTGTATTTTCATATGACCATAGATTTGATGATTTTGTTGTCGATGATGTTTTCCAATTTTTTTTCTTTCTCGCAATGAAATTTGACATTTTGAAAATAAAAAATGATTTATGATCTGTTTGTTTGTATAGTCTTTGTTAATCCTCATTTTTTTGATTGGATATATTGATTTGACAAAGAAAGAATACAACAACAACAACTGAAAAAATTGTTGACTTATCTGACTTTGATTTTTAATTGATTGACAATTTTTTTTCAAATTTGTATTTTGATTTGTAAAAATAAAAATTGATTTCAATTTGATTAAATCATATCGCTTGTTGTGTGTGTAACATATGAAAACAGGCCGCACCTTTGTTTTGTTTTCAAATTTTTCTTTGTGGGTAAAATTTCAATTAAATTTTAAAGAAAAAAAGAACCGATAGTCTTTTTTTCTGAGTTTGTTTATAGTAAATTCTCTTTATTATTATCTTCAAATAGAAATGAAAATTCTGAATGTTTATTCTGAATTCATTCATTTAATCGTTGTGTGTGTGTAAAAAGAATGAATGAAAAAAAACACCAGGATTCCATAAAAATAATGTTATAAATTTCACAAGCTATATAGCTAAATGGAAGAAAAAAAATTTTTTTAAATAAAATTTTTAAACAGACCAAACAGAATATTCTGCCAGACACTTGTAGAACTTGAATTTTTTTTGTTGTTGTTGTTGCAACTAACTTTACGCATTGCCTCTCTGTGTGATGATGGTGTTTTATGTTGTTTTTTTCACTATTTTTTGATGAAAATTTTTCAATCATTTTTAACGCGTTCGCTACCGGAGATTTCGAAAAACCCATAGAACTACAGCAAATAATCGACGCATATATGCGTCGCTGGTAGCGAACGCGTTAAGAATAAATCTTTTGATTGATCGATTGATTGATTGATTGATTGATTAAATCAAAATTATAAATTACATTTATTCTTTATTGAAAGAAGGTAGTAGTAGTGGTAAGAATTGTAACAAAATGATGAAACAAAATTCTAACCACACAAACACCAAACAGGTACTGTGGTTGCCAAAATAATCATCATCATCATCCATTTGAACGGTATTGTTTTCTGTTTTTGTTTGGATGTAAATTTATGGAATTTTTTTCTTTTTTTTCGGGTTTTTGTAAAATGAAAAAGATACTTTTCATTTCATGTTTCTATAATTCATTAAATAATTTTAAACAAGAAAGAAAAATGAAAAAATCATTAATAAATTTTTTCATTTTTTGTGTTAATGTTTTGATCGATTGCCAAAGAATTGTTGAATTTTGGTGGATGGAAAAAGGATTGATGAGAATTTTTTTCTATGAATATTAAAATGGAAATTTTTAAAGGAATTTTTCGATACAATTATCATTTAAATAATCAACAAGTTTATTGATTTGGATTTGTTTGGATTTTTTTTTCTCAACATTTAGGAACGGGAGAATCGGGTAAAAGCACATTCATCAAACAGATGCGTATCATACATGGATCAGGATATTCGGATGAAGATAAAAAAGGTTTTATTAAATTGGTCTTTCAGAACATATTTATGGCCATGCAAAGTATGATCAAAGCGATGGATATGCTCAAAATACCTTATAAAGATAATAAAAATATTGTAGGTTTTTTATTTTGGAAAATTTTTCTTTCAACAATTTTAATGACAAATTTTTTTTTACTTTGTTTTGCGATAAAAATAAATAGGAAAATGCCGATCTAGTACGTTCGGTTGATTATGAAACAGTGACCACATTTGATAGTCCATATGTTGAAGCAATCAAATGTTTATGGGCCGATTCTGGTATACAGGAATGTTTTGATAGAAGAAGAGAATATCAGCTCACCGATTCTGCCAAATAGTATGTTGATGGTTTAATTTGAAATTTTTTAAAATTAATTTTTTTGTTTTTTTTTAAAACTAGCTATTTGAGCGACATTGATCGGATTGCCGCACCAGATTATTTGCCTACTCAACAAGATATTCTGCGTGTCAGAGTGCCTACTACTGGCATCATAGAATACCCTTTTGATCTTGATTCAATTATATTCCGGTTTGTTTTTGTTTCAAAAAAAAAAAAAAATAATTTTTACTTAATCGATTTATAATTTTAGGATGGTCGATGTCGGTGGCCAAAGATCCGAAAGAAGAAAATGGATACATTGTTTTGAAAATGTGACCTCAATTATTTTTTTAGTCGCCTTAAGTGAATATGATCAAATTCTATTCGAATCGGATAATGAGGTAAATTTTTTGTTTGTTTTGTTTTTTTTTGCTTCATAATTTTACATTCACATTCACAATATAAATGAATAGAATCGAATGGAGGAATCGAAAGCATTGTTCAAGACCATAATAACATATCCATGGTTTCAGAACTCCTCCGTTATATTATTTCTAAATAAAAAAGATTTATTGGAAGAAAAAATTATGTATTCACATTTAGTTGATTACTTTCCCGAATATGATGGTAAGAAAATTTATTGTTTTTTTTTTGAAAATGAATGAATCTCAATTTCAATTTTAATTTAATTTTAGGTCCAAAAAAGGATCCATTACATGCCAGAGAATTTATATTAAAAATGTTTGTCGATCTCAATCCAGACAGTGAGAAAATAATTTATTCTCATTTTACCTGTGCAACAGGTAAGTTATTTTTATTGTTATTAATAGTTTTAAACTAAAACAATAATTTTTTCCACTAGATACGGAAAATATTCGATTCGTTTTTGCTGCTGTGAAAGATACAATATTACAGTCAAATTTAAAAGAGTACAATTTGGTCTAACAATAATAATAACAACAACAATGATAATAATAATAATAATAGCAACAACAACAACGTCAACAACAACAACAAATCATCCATTAATATTGATGCAATTGAAATCAACAAAAAAAAACAATATTCAAAACCCAAATACCGACACACACACACACACACGGCCATACATCCTGCAGAATATAAAACAAAATTTCTGGCTATATTTGTAGAAAAAAAAAGTTGTCCCTTTTTTGTTGTGTTTTGTTTATGCAATATGTGACAATTAATTCATCCATTGATTGATTGATTGATCAATAATCAATCAATCAATACACATAAACATATATACAGGATATAGGCAAACCAAAATATGATGAATATGGTGCTGCAAAAATTTTTTTCCCCTTCATTCATTATTTCATTCCTTTATTATTTGTGCATCTCCGGTTACGAAACACCTACACACAAGTACACACAGTGAGAATGAAACTGGTTGAGAAATTTTTTTTCTTCTGAATTCTGGAAAAAATGATAATTTGGATGATGATCGAAAATGAATTTTTTTTTGTGTTGTTGTTTGTTTGCTTGTTGAAATATTATTATTATTATCATCATCATCATCAGCGATAATAATTTGGATTCGGTTGTTTTAAACAAAATGGCCAAAAAGTACCATCCAAACAATCATTACCATCACACATCTTTATCATCAACAACAGCAACAGAAATAAGCAAGAACAAAAACAAAAGAAATCTACGAATCTATTTGCATTTATAAATAGGAATATTTTATTATAAAATTTTTGAAATTCAAATTGCACATATATCTTTATATCATCAATATGCGATGCTTCAACCAAACAGCCAGCCAGCCAACCAACCAACAAATGTGAAATCGCAAGACCAAAACAAAACGACAACAGCAAAGAAATTTCGATGGTTTTTCTTTTTTCTCATTTTTTTTGATACAGAAAATTTTTTTATTATTATTATTATAATCCTAATTATTAATATTATAATTACCAAAAAAAATATATACAAAACAAATACAAAATTACAAATGACAAAAACAACAATGAAAAAAAGCCCCGGCATCAACCTCGCAAAAGATGAAAAGAAAGAAGAAAGGAAGAAGAAGAAGAAACAATAAATTCATTTTTTTCAAAAAATTAATTCATCATCCACATCATTCATTGATCCATCATCATCATCATCATCATCCGAATCAACATTTATCGATTTTTTTTGTTTTGTTTTGTTTTGTTTCCTAGCCAATCACCGATAACTACATTTTCAACAAAATAATTTCATCGTGTACAAATTGAAAAACAAAAAACTTCAACAACAACAGCAAACACACTATCTTCAGAAATACCAAAAAAAAAGACAAATAGGAACCAACCAAAATACATTTTCATTTTCATTTATTCATGAATTCAGTAACCAAAAAAAAAAGTGAATAACATCTTTATTGTCGTTCTTCTTCATGTTTGTTTGTTTGTTTGTAATCAACAGGTGTAAACAACATAACCGCCCATCCCCCCATCCATTCTCTATCTATCTAATCCATCAATCCATCCAATCTCAAATTCCACACATTAATACACATTCATCAAATAGAGAATTTTTTTGTTTCTGTTCTTGAAATCATTCAATCGAATTGACAATATTTATGATTATTTAGAATCAGTAGAATTATCATCAGCTGCAGCAGCCAATTACAGAATATTCTGTTTTTTCTTCTTCTTTTTGTTTTGTTTTTGTTTTTTTGGTTTCAGGTTTCTTTGTTCTTCAACAATATTCTTTCTTTCTTTCTTTCAATATTCATACAGGTGTAGTGTAAATTTAAATTATTTCAACAAAATTATAATCAAACTAATCTAATCCAGTTGCAAACAAACAAACAAACAAATCAATCCGAAAATCCAAAGAGTAGCCAATATTATAAATACACACACACACACACAGAGACACAGACACAAATTACATGATATTAGAGGGCAAAAATTTAAAATAGCAGAAACAGAATTACAAAACAAACAAAAAAATGGCCAAAACTAAACAAAAAATAATTAATTTTTTTTCCTTGTTGTTGTTCTTGTTGTTATAATCAGAATTTTTAAAGATTTTTTTTTTGCTTTTGTTTTATTTTGAATTCATTTTATCGTTACAAACCGTCACACACACACACACACACACATCGATTCATGAAAATCTTAATTTTTTTTTTGTTCTTCGTTATTGTGCCGACCATTGCTATAGATTTTTTTTTTTCATTTTTCAAATTTTTTTTTCATTATCATTATTGGTCATCATCATCATCACCACCATCCAATCATCATCCGATCATCATTCATTATCGACCATTTCAAAAAATTTTTTCCTTTTTTTTTCATTTTCCGTCGTTGAACCATTGAATGACCCACAAACACAATACACACACACACATTTGATAATGGATTATTGTTGTTTTGTAAATTATTTTAAATCAAAAACAGCAACAACAACAACAACAAATTTTTTTTCGAAAACATCATTTGCAATGTGACACCCAAACCTAAACACACACACACACATTTTGATTGCAATTCTTAAACCAAACCAAAACAAAACAAATTACTTTGGGAGGAGGGGAAAAAGAAAATCTTCAGAATTGGATTGTTTTTCTCTTTCTTT
Organism: Dermatophagoides pteronyssinus; assembly: GCF_027571235.1. Taxonomy (NCBI): domain Eukaryota; kingdom Metazoa; phylum Arthropoda; class Arachnida; order Sarcoptiformes; family Pyroglyphidae; genus Dermatophagoides; species Dermatophagoides pteronyssinus. The sequence continues at coordinate 1,911,694 of NW_027461532.1, read as the reverse complement.
GTTTTTCTGCTTTCTATCTATTTTGATCGATACATCATCGAAAAACAAAATCCATTATTTTGATTTTTTAAAAAACAAACAAAAAAATTATCAGGATTATTTGCCCAAAATCTTTTCTTCTTCTTCTTCTTCATCATCTTTTTTTTAAAGAAAACAAAAATGATATTTCATACACACACACAGCCAACAAACAAACCAGAAACAAACGCCCATACTTACACACCTACACAAACATCAAATCGTTTCTCTCTCTCGCTCTCTTTCTCTCTTTCTCTTTTTCTCTTTCTCTCTCTTGAATCTTCTTGTTCCATATATACATTATATTCTTGCTATTTATATATATACTATACATATTGATTATATGATGAATTGATAAAATATATAAATATTCGATCCAGAATGAAAAAAAAAATATCCGGTGTTAAATTTTTTTAAAATTTTTAAAATTTTTTGCGAATAGCGACATCTATGGATATATGTTATACGAAATGATCACTGGTCACATGAGCAGTACACATGTTTGTGTGTATATCAAAAAAATTGACATCGATTTTTGAATTATGATAATTTTCAATTTTGTTTTTTTCTTTTCTTAAATCATTACGAAAATGGTATAATTTTATTTTCGAAAATTTTTCTTATTGAATTTTTTGTTTTGTTTTGTTTTTGTTTTTGTTTCAGTCATTCAAATTGATTCATACACAAGAAAATGCTCATGATGATTCAATTTGGTCAATATCATGGGGTAAAAGTGAAACTGATAATGTTGAACATATTGTTACTGGTAGTCTTGATGATACTGTAAAAGCATGGAAAATGTAATTTTTTTTTCATAATTTTTATGATGATTTAATTTTAAATTTTTAATAATTATACACAAATCTAAATAGTGATCAGGATGATAATCTCGATTTACAATATATATTCGAAGGCCATTCATTGGGTGTTGCATCGGTCGATATAAATCATAATGGTACAATTGCGGCATCCAATTCATTGGATAGTATTATACGTTTATATAATCTTGATTCTGGTGATCAAATCCTAAGTATTGATGCTGGTCCTGTCAATGCATGGACAGTTGTATTTTCACCAAATTCTGAATTTTTAGCAACATGTACACAATCGGGTAAAATTGTATTGTATAATACAAATACTGGTGAAAAATATAATAATAAAGAATTGGATTCAACCGGAAAATTTACAATGTGTATTGCCATTGTAAGTATATTATTGATAAAATAAAAATCATTTTTTTTGATTTAAACATACATAATTAAAGCGAAAAGATTCGAAACAAATTGCCGGTGGTGCTATCGATGGTATGATCAAATTGTATGATGTTGAAACGGGTAAAATAATGACCACATTAGAAGGTCATGCAATGCCTATACGTTCATTAGCATTTTCATCGGATGGTAAATATCTAATATCCGGCTCGGATGATTGTCATGTAAAAGTTTATGAAGTAAAAACTGGTGAATTATTGGCCACACTTTCTGGTCATGGTTCTGCCATACTGAATGTTGCCTTTTCACCCGATAACAAACATTTTGCATCAAGGTAATTTTTTATTTATTGATTATTTTATTTTTGTTAAAATAATTGAAATTTTTTAAAATGATTTAATCATAGTTCATCGGATAAAACGGTAAAAATCTGGGATATAGATACTAAACAATGTTTGAATACATTCGATCAGCATAAAGATCAAGTTTGGGGAATAAAATTTAATCCTAATGGTACTAGATTAGCATCGGTTTCCGAAGATAAATCCATTTGTATTTATAGTTGTGCATGATGATGATAATGATAATGATAAATAAATTACACATTACCCAAGATCATTTTATATTCAATTCTTCATGGCTTTTACTCATTTCATCCTGTTCATTTTGATTTTCTTTTATTATTGAATCGGCTGTAAAATTAAAAATAAAATAAATAAAAATCATACTTTTTTTTACTGAATTTACAAACATACCTGATGAAACGGAATGTGTTTTAACTTTTGTTTCCGTATTTGAACGATTTGTATTTTGTTTATCGACCGTAGCAATAATTGAATCAATAAGATCGATACGTGAATCCAGACTATGTTGTTTATCAGTTAACATTAGACCTTTGATTCGACGTCTTAATGCTGGTCCTTGTTGTTTTTTATCCGAATCATGCATATCTTTAAAATGTTTTACAAAATCATTGGCCATATCTTGATTATCAAAAATGGCCATAAAACTAGCATTAATTATTTTCGGTGTACGTGGACAATTCGATAATAATAAACTTGTACCGAATGCAGGTGATTTCGTTTTAATTTGTCCTAATGGAATACGTATAGAATTACTGGTATATGTTGTATGTTCATTTGCAAATGATTTCAATACAATTGTAGCCATCTCTTTGATCAGATACCAATCACGTTGTATATCGGATAATTCGGTCGAATTCGATGTTACCGTAAATCGAATAACATATGTTCCTTTCAATGATGCCGGAACACAATGTAATTTTCCACTTGAATTTAATTTTTTCAATAACATTTCTGTTAATTGATTATGACCTTTCATACGGAATACAACCATACCAAGATGACGCTTGGCTGGAATTTCAAATCTTGTATCCATTTTTACTAGCTCTTCGAATGCCATTGCCAAACGAACACCTTTACGAACATGATTCTGTAATCCTTTGACACCATAATTTCGTATGACAAACCATAATTTTAATGCACGAAATCGTTTACTTAGAGGAATTTGCCAATGCATAAAATCTATAGCCAGACCAGTGTTTTCATGTTTCAAATACAATGGATCAACATTGAATGTTCGGTGTAATGATCCGCTATTCTTTACCCACATAGCCGTACAATCGAAATGAACCATCATCCATTTGGATGGATTAAACGCTATACTTTGTGTCATTTCAATACCATTCATCCATGTACGATATTCTGGACAAATGAATGCTGTACCAGCATATGCTGCATCAACATGTATCCAGATATTTTCTTCATTTGCAATTGGACCTAATTCTTTAAGATTATCAAATGCACAAGCACCGGTTGTCCCTAAAGTAGCACACAAAAAGAATGGAATCAAACCATCCTCTTTATCATGACGGATTGTATCGATTAATTTATCACCACGTAACGAACAATTCTCATCTGATTCGATGAAATGCATTTTGACCAAACCGATTAGTCCAGCTTTTTCCACTGATGAATGTGCCTGATCCGAACAATATGCTACCAAACGGCTATTGATATATGCATCATCCAAAGTATCATCATCAAATTCTTCTTTAATTCGTCGAATCATTTCTGTACGAGCGGCTAATAATGCAACAAATGTTGCTTCTGATGCTGTCGTTTGTATAACACCACCACCATTACCATTGGAACGACTATGTAGAAATTCATCCGGTAAACCGATCATTTGTCCAAGCCAATCCATAACAATAATTTCCAATTCCGTACAAGCTGGACATGAAGCCCATGTAAAACCAAGTGCATTAATAGCATTGGCCAACATATCACCCAACAATGAAGCAGGACAATTCAGAGCCGGAAAATAAGCATGCATAAATGGTGATTGCCAATGAGTAATACCGGGCATAATAATACGTTCAACATCACCAAATATATCGTTCCAATTTTCACCATTAATCGGTGCCGAATCGGGTAGTAAATTTTTCATATAACCAGGTTTCACATCCGGAAATACACGTCGTTGACGTATGGTCATCAAATAATCGGTAATATAATCAACCAATTCTTTGCCATGTTTACGGAAATCTTCCCAGTTCATATTTTATTCGTCAGAAACAAAACAGTCAAAAAAAAACAAACAAACAATCTTTTTACGACGATGATCTAACATCAAATGAAGCTCTTCAGGATTCTTTTCAATAATTTCTTGTTATCGAATCATAAAACATCATTCATAAAAATCCATTGGGATTATACTCCCTTTTTTTTACGAATAAAACAAGAATCATTTTTCAATTAAACAGTAAGAAAAGTAAATTCAATTATTTACAGTAATACATTAATTAATATTGACATTAACATTATATATCAATTTTTCTTTCCTTTTTTTTTTGAAAAAAAAAATTTAATCAATTAAAATTTTTTTTTTTAACATACGCGTTTTTCAACAACAACAACAACAACAAAATTGAAAAGTCAAAAAAAAACACTAATTCCTTTTTTTTAAATTATTATTTATCATCAACATTTACATTATCATTTGTTTCATCATTATTTTGTTCTACATCCAATGATGGTAATGATGGATAAAGTGTAAATAATCGTGCAACATCATTCAGATCTTTTCCTTTCATACCATCATATAATATTCTACGTGCTATATGCATATTATCTACATCGAATATATTCCATAATATAATACCAACAATGGATTCATTTTTCAAATAGAATAATACACCTTTTTCATATTTATATTGTTCATCATTATCATTATCAACAACATTATTATCTTCGGATTTGGCAAACATTGCAAATGTTGGTAATTTGGAATCAATCATACCGATAGCTTCGAAACCAATATCGGCACCTAGATCGGACCAAAATCTTGCATTATGTGAATATGGTTTACCCGGTTTACCACTGCTTGCATTATCACCAGCTAATCTTCCTGTATAAATAGCATTATCATGATGACAATCTCTTCGACGGCCATGTTTTGAATCATAAAAGCTAACCACATCACCGGCAGCCCAAATATTTGATTGTATTTGTAGTTCAGAATTGGCTAACAAACCACCATTAATTGGATCGATCTCAAATTTAGCGGATTTAGCAATATCGATGTTTGGTTCGGAACCAATATCAACAATACAAATATCAGTATTCAATGTTTGTCCATTTGTAAGTTTCAATGAAAGTTGATCTTTTTCCATTTTAACATCATCAATTTGAACATTCGGCATAACAATCACATCTAATTGAAATAGAAATGAGATTAATTAATAATGATATAGGAAAATATTCGATTGGAAATTTGATATATTACTTTCGTCTTTAATTCGATCTGTACACCATCGACTTAGATAGTCGGGTAATACTTCATCCAATACACCGTTCTGTTCGAATATATGATTAATTTGGACATTTGATTTTAGTTTTTTTGCTCGTTCGGTCAATGAGAATGCTAATTCACTGGCAGTGAATCCATTTCCAATAATTGTTAAGGATTTTAATTTAGGTAATAATTCATTTAATCTTTGATAATTTTCTGGATAACGATATAGAATTATTTTGTCAGCAATTTTTGGCTGTTTTTCGGTTGCTTGTTCAAAACATTTCAAATTTTTCGGCTTTGTTCCCGTAGCTATGATACATTTTCCATATGTAATTTTTTGACCATTATCAAGATATGCTTGTTGATTGGTTACATCTAAACGATTCACTTTATGTAGTTTTACTACTGAAATACCTCCATGTGTAGCAGTATTGAATTCATTTAATGGTAAATAAAATTCTTCATGTTCAAAATAGATACTTCTTTCTTTACCATTATATTGTTTAAAACTTAATTTATCATCTAAACCACTAAACCAAAGTTCTTTAGTCAATGGTGTACGTGTATAAGGATAATGATTCTCTTCGGTTATGATCAATACACGTGCTGTAGGATCATTACCACGAATAGTACGTGCAGCCGAAAAACCACTTGGTCCACCACCAATTATTAAATATGGTACTGTTTCAGGAAGATTTTCAATCAAATTATCATGCAATGATTTACCGGTATCTTTTTCTTCTGTTATCTGTAAATTATTTGCATCAGTTATTTTAACATTAGATTTTAACGATGAACGATACACTATATATGGTACACCGATCACAATTGAACCACCAGCTATCAATTTAATTATTAGATTTGAATCAATTTTTGATTGTGATTGAGATGGTGTTGAAAATGTTCGCCTATGGGCATTAATCAATTGTCGATGTCGAACATGTGTATAATGGTGATTATGATGAATGAAATGAGAAATATTCCTATAACCATTCGTTGTATTAGCAATCAATCTCCAAGTTTTTCGAAGTAACATTATTTTTCTGAATTAAAGATTTTAATCGTTAAATCAAAAAAAAAAAATTAAAAAAAAACAGAAACAAGATTTATCAAAATTCTCATGCACATGTGACAATTGTCCCAAAAAAAAATATAAATCGACATAGTCGTCATCTATTGACAATCATTGTGAATGAATGTCAAGGATATGAATTTTATTGATTCAAAAGTATCAGTAAAAATTGAAAATAAAAATCAATCATGATAAATGATTAGGAAAACGATAAAAATAAAATGAAAAATAAAATTCCTGGAGATATACCTTTTCATTGAAGATGTTTGTTTTTCAGATTTAGATATTTTTTCTTTACTTAAATTACTAATCACTATCACTTTTCTTCAAGGACAATGTCAGATGTTTTTTTTTTTTAAAAAAAAAGAACAGGTTTTTATTTAGTAATTTTTGTTTTTGAAATCAAAAATAATCTGTATGATGTTTCGCTTATCATTTCAACAAAATTCCTGAAAAAAAATACATTTTATTTAGTGATGGATTTTTTCCATAACTAAAAACAAAATCATCATTTTGATTTTGGATAACATCGAATGTAATACTACAGTACATATACAGGAAAAAATGAGTTTCATAAATTTGAAGGTTTGAATTGAAAAAATTTGACAATTAATGTTATTTTTAAAAAAAAAATTTGTCATTGTTATTACAGTATAAATCGGGATTCGGTAATGAATTCCGTAGTGAAGATCCACGTTGTCCCGGTTCATTACCTGAACTACAGAATAATCCACAAGTTTGTCCATACAAACTTTATTCCGAACAATTATCTGGTTCAGCATTCACAGCACCACGTGAAACAAATAAACGTACCTGGTTTTATCGTATTCGTCCTTCGGTACTTCATCAACCATTTCAACCATATGAACGATCGAATGTTCGATCCGATTGGAATGATGTGGCACAAACACCGAATCAATTACGATGGAAACCATTTCCGATACCGACTTCGGATAAAAGCGTTGATTTTGTCGATGGATTAAGCACCATTTGTGGTGGTGGCGATTCTTCCTCTCGTCACGGTATGGCCGTGCATGTTTACACGGCAAATGATTCGATGAAGAATCGTTGTTTCCATAATTCGGATGGTGATTTTCTATTAGTTCCACAATTTGGAACACTTTATATCAGAACAGAATTCGGTAAAATGGCTGTTTCACCGAATGAAATTTGTGTTATTCAACAGGGTATGAAATTTTCCGTTGACATAACCGAACCAAGTCGTGGTTATGTATTAGAAGTGTTTGATGGTCATTTTATTCTGCCTAATCTTGGTCCGATTGGTGCTAATGGCTTGGCTAATCCACGACATTTTCTTACACCGGTTGCTTATTATGAGGATAAAGATCATATCAAATACGAGGTTATTAACAAATATTGTGGCAAGCTATTTGCCGCACAAATGGAACATAGCCCATTTGATGTTGTCGCATGGTATGGTAATTATGTTCCATATAAATATGATCTATCCAAATTTATGGTCATCAATACGGTTTCATATGATCATGCTGATCCTTCTATTTTTACCGTGTTGACATGTCCATCAACAAAACCTGGTTTTGCTATTGCTGATTTTGTTATATTTCCACCACGATGGTCAGTGGCAACAAATACTTTTCGGCCACCTTATTATCATCGTAATTGTATGAGTGAATTTATGGGCTTAATTCACGGTTCGTATGAAGCCAAAGAAGAAGGATTTCGTGCTGGTGGTGCTAGCTTGCATTCAATGATGACACCACATGGTCCAGATAATGATTGTTTCATGAAAGCAACCAAAGATAAATTGGAACCAACACGTGTAGCCGATGGTACAATGGCATTCATGTTTGAAAGTTCATTACAATTACGTTTAACTAATTGGGCATTGAATCGTGGAATATTGGATGAAGATTATTACAAATGTTGGTCAGAACTTCAAAAACATTTTGATGGTCAAAAATGAAATGTGAATGTGAATCAAAATTATTTTTATTACAAATTTCAAATAATTGACTAACCCCAAAATTATTATCAATATTACAATAACAATGAAAAAAAATTAATAATAAAAATTAATCATCTGATTCATCAATAAATTGTAATTTTTCAAATTCTTCTTGTCGTTTACGAATAATTTCATCATTAACAGTAAATTGTTTTGTTTTATTACGCCATTCATAAATTATCGGTGTATAGAAATTTGGATGATTAAATATAATGAACGATGATAATGGTAATGTTATATAGATACCGATTTTGGTAACCTCTAGAATCCAATGTCCCATGATTTTTTTTGTTGTTGATAATTTCTTGATTTTTCAAATAAAAAAATCAACAATGTGTGGTTAAAAATAGTTCGCGACTCAAAAGAAAAAAGAAAACTATTTTTTTTTTATTTTCACTGAATGATGACTAATCCGGGTAGATATAGTCGATTCTTATTTATATACATACATTTTGGTGTGCGTGATTGTTTGGTTTGGGTGACAAAAAAAAAAAAAAAAAAAACATTGAATTTATTATTATGTGTACGTAATACATTTGTCCTTTTAAACAAAAACAAAAAAACATCATCAACATCAACATCAATCAATTCAATAACAAGAAAAATTATCATCAATTATTGTTTGTTTGTTTGTGTGGATGGATAATCCATAAAAAAATATCATCACCACCAATGATAATTTCAAATATGTTATGATTATTTGACAAAGAAATCGAATTGATTGTACAATTTGTTAATTGACTGAACATTTTTTTCTCTTCTTCTGACGACAATGATTCATAAACATCGATAAAACAGACAACAAAAAAAAACAATTCAATTCGATAAATCAATTTGAAATGAATAAAAAAAGAATTTAATTTTCGTTTTTGTGTGTGTGTGATTGACAAACAGTTATTGGAAGACAAAAAAAAACTAGAAACAAATTGAAAATTTTTTCCTCATTCTCTTTTCTTCATTATTGTGGTTATCAATTTTTTTTTCGTTTCGTTTCGTTTTTGTTTTTTTCTTTGTTACTGTATTCTCTCTGTTCATCATCGTCATCATCATTATTTAAATCAATTGAAGAAAAAAAAACATATATCAAGATGCCAAATTTTTTGGACGCACCAGAAATTTTACCATTGCCTAGCTTGCAAACATATGCAAGTATTAGTTTTCTATTACTTAGTTGTGCTGTTTATTATGCATTTCAAGTGTCTTCCGGCTTGGAACCGGATTGGAAATTAAATGAATTTTTATTCATACAAACAGCTGTTAATAATAATAATCATAATAATAATCATAATCCTCATCATCAAGATTTAAATGATAATATTATTATAACTAATCAAACAAATATAACCGATACTGGTACGAATAATCATCATCATCATCATCATCATAATAATGGAACAATCGAATCATATGATGCAATCAATACATTACGTAATTTATTTATTGATTCATCATTTAAATATCTAAATGATTCAATAAAATTGAACGAATTGTTTAAGAATCAACGTTTTGTTACATTATATCAAGTAACAAATACAATGATTAATCAACCACTTTGTGTTTGGACATTGATCAATATGAGCTATTGTTTATTAATATTATTTGGAAAATTAATACAGAAATTAGTTTTTGGTGATCTACGTTCATCTGAACAGCAATTATTACGGGATAAATTTTGGAATTTTTTACTTTATAAATTTATCTTTGTATTCAGTGTTATCAATGTACAACATATGAATGAATTATTATTATGGTGTGCATGGTTTTCCGTACTTGGTTTTATGTTTTTATTAACAAATCTTTGTAAAGCACGTTATCGTTTTCTAGCAAATACGCCAACAATTTCACGATTAGCCCATATAAAATTGCTTACATTATTAATATCGATATTGATCTCAACATTACCATTATTTATAATTGGTGGTATTGTCGGTATTCATACTAGTTTTAGTATTGGTGCATTTCTTCTTTGTGAAGTATCGATGCTTTCATTACGAGCATTACATTGTCTTATACTTTATATAATACATTTATGGGATTTAAGTCGTGATTCAATTTGGGAAAAACGTACAACAATCGTCTATTATATTGAGCTTATATTCGATCTATCTGTTTTGGTAATCGATTTTTGTCATCATATTCATATGCTTTCATCTGGTAATATCATACTATCCGTATCAAGTGTTGTCATATTGATACAATTACGATCAATATTTACCGATATTATTCGTCGAATTAAAAAACATCGTAATTATCTACAGGTAAGAGTTATTCATTATTTTTCTCTTGTCCTTGAATCAATCTTTTTTTTTGTTGAATAAAATTTAGGTTTTAAATTTGATGGAACGGAATTTTCCTGCAGCATCACGTGATGAATTGAATGATGAAAATAATGATTGTGCAATATGTTGGGATCGTATGGAGAATGCCAGACGATTACCATGTGGACATTTTTTTCATACTGCATGTCTTCGATCATGGTTGGAACAGGATACAAGTTGTCCAACATGTCGACATTCATTACGACAACAACGTGATCAAACCAGAGCTAATAATAATGGTAATGATCGTCGTGGTGTTGCTATTCCAAATATAGCTGGTGGTACAGGTTTCGAAGATTTAGCAAATATTGCCAATTTAGCCGGTCTTCGTCCTGGTAATACAAGATTCTTTCATTTTGATGGTTCACGTTATGCAACATGGTTACCATCATTTTCGGTTGAAGTAACACGTCCCAATATAATGGATATTAATATAAATGCATCAGTAACACGTAATGAACAAACATTTCCCGATTATGCTCAACAACAGATTGAATATATGGGACAACAAGTGTTGGAATGGTTTCCACAATTTTCTCTTACATCAATATTGGATGATCTTCGTAATACTCGATCAGTTGAGGTTACAATTGAAAATATTTTGGATGGTCGTTTAAGGCCTGTTACTTCTTCTTCTTCTTCTTCTTCGACTGCAGCAACAACTTCTAATTCTACTAATAATAATGAATCCGAAGAAACAACACAACTGAATCAAAATGATACAAATTATAAGTAAGATTATTAATAATAATTTTACTGGAAAAAATTTTAATTATAAATTTTTTTCTTTAAAACAAAAATTATAGTTTATTTTCAATTGTTGGAAATCAAATTGCCCAAGAAGAAGAAGAAGATGATGATTCTGAATCGGATAATGATTTGATTGAAATTAATGATGATGGTGATTATATTGATCATTAATATTATTTATCGACCGACAATTTGTCTATAAATCTATCGCTGAAAAACAAATAATAATCGAGAATTGCATAATGGTGGATTTTTTTTCTTGTTTTCATTATCATAATCATCATTATCATCATTGTTGTTATTATTGTTGTTTTTTTTACTCAATCCAAAAACCGACAAACAAACGAAAAAGAAAACCAAACAAAAATATTATTTATTTGTTGATTTTCTGAAAACGTTTTTCTTTTCTATTTCTTTTTTTGTTTCACCTTTTTTCGCTCTCTTTCTTCCTTTCACACACTCTATCTCAATTTACCTTAGAATCATCATTATAATTTTTTTTGTTCAAAATCTTTAAATATTTCTTAAAAATTATGCCCCAGTTTTTTTTCATTCATTCATTCATTCATCTCTCATTCGATGAGAATGAAGAAAAATTTTTTTTTTCACTTAAATTTGTTTAGTTTTTTTATTATTTATTAACAAATCGATCCATTTGAAAAAAAATTGATGATAATTCGACAACAGCAAAACCCATCTCATACACTCATTCATGTCTATCTGATGCAAACAACCATTCTTGATATACAAAACAAAATATTATTAACAAAAACATTTTTTTCCTCAATAATTTTTTGATCATTTAAAATAGAAAAAAAAGAAGATCATTTATCATTTGTAAATATTTTAACTGAAATGATTGAATAAAATTTGGATATTTTTTTTCAAAATTCATTTTATTCTATGAATTGATCCATAACGAAAGATGGCGCCACTGTTTACAAAAAAAATATTCGAATGTATTTTACATCCTTTCATTTTGGAAGAAAATTAAATCTTCCAAAATGATGATGGTTTTTTTTCTGAGAAAAATAAAAAATATTGACTGACCATTTATGTAATGTATGGGAATCCTATCATCATTGAAAATCGTATTAAACAGTGAAAAAAATCCGGTCAATCGTTTTCAATTTTACATTCATCATGATCATCATTTAGATTGAAATTGATAATCAAATTTTCCCAAAAATGACAATATCATTTATATTTGGAAATAATACAGAAGTCATTATTATCATTATCATCAAAATCAAATCAAATCAAACAGAACCAATTATGTTAAACATTGATGACAACAAGTAATATTTTTTTCTTCATCCATTATAAATGATGATGATGATCATTATGAACGCCAACACACATTTGGAATTTTCTGATGATTTAACTCTATTTAGTGATTGAACAACCGCTTATCTATGTGACTAAAGATTGGAATAAAAAAGATTTTTTCGTTTTTGTTTTGTTGTTTTGTTTAATTCAATGCCATTCATAGTTTCATTCATTTTGTTGTTTTTTTGATGATAATCATCATCATCATCATCGTTTCCCACATAAAATCATGATGATGATCATCATTAGAATTCGTTCCTAGCCACACTAATCATCATTATTATTATCATCATTAGATTTTTCAATGAATAAAATCAACATTCTTGGTGGTCTTGGTTTTCTTTTGGTTGGCTGGAACTTTTGAAAAAAAACGGTTCAATTTATTTTTATAATATATATAGTGCTTTTGGAAGAACCTGATTCTATTCCACAAAAAAAACAAAAACAAAAGAAAACAAACAAATTTGATTTGTTAATCATTTTTCTTTCGTTCATTTCTTTACCTGGTTTTTGTGAAAAAAATCATTTTAACCTGAACATTCGAACATTCGAACATTAAAGCGCAAGCGCTCATCGAACATCAAAAAAAAAAAAACATCAACCGGGAGTTTGCGCATCTTTTTTTTCGTTCTGTTAACTTTATCTCTTCAACAATTATAGAGTCAGAATGGGCGTGTGTTAATTAGAAAAAACAAAATTCGTTCGAATTTATTTTAAATTTTTTGTAAAATAATTTGATTTTTGATTTTTTGTTTGTTGTTGTAAAATAATAAATTACACAATATGAATAATGTTCAATGATAAATGTTTTTTTGGTTTGTAAATTTTTTTGAAAATTATTATTATTATTATTAATGAAATATTTACAAAATAAATAATAAATGTAATACAGGTAGAGAGTATTGCTCATAGGTAATTGATTGTCTGTGATTTTTATCGTTTTGTAAAGTTTATATCAAGAAAAAAATCTTGATTTGAAAATACTGTAGGTAGGTTTATATGCGGGTGTATGAATTGTGAATCAGTGAATCAGTGAATAATGTCATGATCGGTTGCAAGTGATGATTGATACTCTGAAAAGGTGAAAAATATTTACAATTTTCAAAATCTGTACAAGAAAATCTTATTTAATTAAACAAATTAATTAATTAAGCAACAATAGGCATATTATTTGTAAAATTGTTAATCATTGTTGATGCTTGATAATGATGATGATGATTTGTTTGTTGTTGTTGTTGTTGTTGATGATAATGTTGTTGTTGTTGTTGATGTTGTTGTTGTTGTTGTTGTTGTTGTTGTTGTTTATGTGGTTTAGGCATATGTCTTTTCATATGTAATGCTAAATGATCCGAACGTGCAAATGAACGTTCACAAACTTTACATTGAAATGGTTTAGCACCCGTATGTTTACGATAATGACGTGTTAATTCATCTGAACGTGCAAAACGCCATTGACATTCAGGCCATTGACATCTATATGGTTTTTCACCTGTTTGAATCAAATTAAACAAAAAAAATCAATCCAATATTAACTCGTTCGCTACCAGCGCTTGAGAAACAAATCTTTAACCACAGCCCATGGAATTTTTTATAATAGAACTTTGAATGGCAATGATTTTAAAACCAACGCATATTTGTAAAAGTAATTATATAAGAAATTTGAAAAAATCTAATTGATAAATAAATGTAAAATCTTAAACGACGAGTATTTGCATTTATGTAAAAACAAAAACGACGCAAATTTGATCAAATGTGAATACAAAAACCAAGCATATTCGATCAAATGTAAAAACAAAAACGACGCAAATTTGATCAAATGTGAATACAAAAACCAAGCATATTCGATCAAATGTAAAAACAAAAACGACGCAAATTTGATCAAATGTGAATACAAAAACCAAGCATATTCGATCTAATGTAAAAACAAAAACGACGCAAATTTGATCAAATGTGAATACTAAAACCAAGCATATTCGATCAAATGTAAAAACAAAAACGACGCAAATTCGATCAAATGTTAATACTAAAACCAAGCATATTTGCTTAAATGTAAATACAAAAACGACGCATATTTGCGTCGTCGGGTTCAAAATAAAGAACTAAAACGACGCACATATGCGTCGCTGGTAGCGAACCTGTTAATTATCAAGTCATTGGCCATTATATAAATGGAAAGAGAAAAAAAAATCATCAAAAATTTTCATTCATAAAAAAAAATTTATGATGATTGCCCAAAAGGCAAGAGATTTTAGGATAGAATACAGAAGAAGAAGAAGAAGGACCAGGTGAACGATATATATATAGAGACGATGTGATTATACTAATTGCAATCAACGTTTTCTAATCTTATTTTCATTTTCTTAGTTTTCGTTCAATCAAAAACGATTAATCATCACCATTCACCATGAAATGAAATGTGAATGAATATTGCTGAACAACAAGAAGATGAAGAAGAAGATGGAAAAAATTCACGCGTCATACTACTACTATCTTCTGTTGTTGCTATGGTTGTCGTTTTTTTTTTGAAAAAGATAAGATGTTGATGTTAATGATGTTTGTGGCTAATGGCTGGCTAGTAGATTTTATTTTTTCTATATCTGATCATGTCTGGTTGAATATGATCAGATGGAATTCATTGAAGAAAAATTTTCATTTTAAAAATTCATTCTTGCTATCTTTATGAGAAATTTTATCAGAATTTTTGTTTTTTGTTTTTTGAAAATTAATATTCCGGTTATGATTAGTTTTTTTAATATCAATATAATAACCGGATTGATGTTTACCAGAAAAAAAATTTGTTTTTTTTCGGTATCAAAAGGATTAATTTTGTTAAATTGAAAAAAGTAACTTACCCGTATGTATACGTTGATGAGCTTTCAGGTGTGAACTTTTTGTATAAACTTTTGTGCAACCTGATCAAGGGGTTTAGAGAAAAAAAATTATTCGATAAGATAATTGAATCGAGAGAGGGAGAAAGAGAGAGAGAGAGAGAGAGAAAGAGAGGGAGAAAATGAAAGAATTTAAAAGGTTTATCATCGTCGATGACCACCGGATGGTTGGAAATATAGCAAATTTTTTGCATTTTTAAAGTGAAAATTCTTTATTTAACACACTTTACAAATTCATTTTTGAAATATTTTTTCTAATCATCCGATATCAAATTACATTCATGATGATGATAATATAACGTGTGTGTGTGTGTGTGCTCCGCAATTTGTATTTAAAAAAACAAAATGAATATAAAAAACAAACATTATCATCATAATCATCATCATCAAAAACTTGAAAGAATTTTCATTCTTGACCATCCTGTTTGATGCTGATTATGTGCTAATAGTCTTCAATAATAATTATCTAATGATGATGATGATGATTTTACTACTGAAATGCTGAATTTCTATTCAAAAAGAAAATTTCAATGATAAACAAACAAACGAAAATGAAGAAGATCCAATTAACTTGTTGCTATTATCATTTGTCATTGTTTTTTTTTTTTTTTTTTTTTTGGTCGGTTGTTGATGATAATGATCATTATCATCAACAACAAACGATAATTACACTAATGAATGTAATAGAAATCATTCATTTGAAGAAATGAAAAAGGAAACGGCTAAATGATGTCACCATTATCGTCACTATCACCACCATCATCTTCAGTAGAAAGTAGCGAAACATCAATTTGCTACACGCGATTTTTTTTTGTTTTTGAGAAACATTCCATTGATGATATGTGTTTTCATCGATGATGATGATGAGAACAACTTTTAAATACAGAAAAATATTTCATTTTACATTAATTATGGACAATGGACACTATCTATCACTAAAGTTGTAACAATTTTTTTTGTTTGTTTTAAATGAATGAAACAACCAAAAAAAAAACAAAACAAAAGATAATTATATTTGAAATGACAAATTGTCGTGTGTTTGAGTGATTTTTTGTTGTTGTTGTTGTTGTCAAGTTAAATAAACCTCGATAAATTCAACATGGAATTTTTCAACATATGAAAATTCTGCAAATCTTTTTTTTTTTCTTTTGCAACGGAAGTTTTTGTTTTGTTTTGTTTTCTGTCCATTGGTCACTTATTAAAATCTGGCTCTTGACAAGGCAATGTTAATTTTGTATACAGCTGTCCGAAATCTTTGAATCTATCATCCACATATAAACCCGAAGTTGTCCGTGTTTTCTCTTCAAAATGACAAACAACAAAAAGAAAGAAAGAGAAAAATTGTTTCCGATCATCAAAATAGGTCCGGAGATATTCACTTTCCCAAAATGCAAAAACTTTACTGTTCCATAGACCCGGTTAATGTGAAAAAAGAAAATGTTTCATGGTCAATTTATTATTTGATATTTTTTTCCCATTACCATTATCGATATTAGTTGTGTATGGTGAGTGTGTGAAAGAGAGGGAAAGAAAAAGAAAGAAAAAAAAATACCTACTAACCTGGATAATCACAACGGTGTATACGACGTTTTTCTAGTTCAGGATTATTTCGTCGATTATATCTTGGTTGTGGTGTTATTAAAATTGTTGCTGCTGTATTTTCAATATAACGTGATCCTGAAACAGTACTGGAACTATCATTTTTACTACTACCATTATTATTATTATCACTTGTTGATGTAGTAGTATTAGTATTACTGTTGTTAGCTTGTAATACACCGGACGTACCGGTAAAAATTCGATGAGAAAGTGCTTTGACCGATGTTGATTGCCCGGTACTTTGTCGTTGTTGTTGTTGTTGTTGTTGTTGATTACCGTTTGCTATTGTTGTCGTACCGTTTCGATTCAGGTGTACAGTTTTTGCTATCGTTTTCGTTTTTTTCGTTGTATTGCTACTGGATGATGATGAACTACGATTTGATTGTGTTGTTAATGTTGTTGTTGTTGTTGGCGATAAAATTGAGGACACTTGAGAAAATTGGGCCACAATATTTGCCTGTTTCACACAGTTATTATTATCTGATGTATGATGATTATGATGATATGCAGGTGAACTTGTTTGATTGTTAATCGTGTGAACCGATGTTGATGTTGATGATGATTTATTTGATTGGTGATGAACGGATTGTTGTTGTTGTTGATTATTTGTAGTTGCAGATGATGATGATGATGATGATGTTGATAATGATGATGATGGTGAACCTGGTTCTGAACTAGGCGGTGTTGGTGGCATATATCTTGATGTTGATGATGATTGTTGATTTAATGTTGTTGTTGTTGCTGGTGGTAATCTAATTGTTGTTGGTGTTGTAAATGAATTATTATATAAAGAATTTGTTGATGATCCATATTGTTGATAACCGGTTGTTGTTGTTGATGAATCTAATGATGTTATTATTGATTCAATTGGATATTGTTGTTGTTGTTGTTGATGATTATTATATGATAACGCATCGATTGATCTTTGATCATTATTATGATTCCAATTTGTTACGGATTGTCCATCATATCCATTATTTATCATTGATGGTTGATAATTAGTACGTAAATTTCCATTCATCATCAATGGTTGTTGTTGTTGATGATGATGATTATTACCGATTGTTTGAACAAATTGTTCATAAGATGATGATGTTGATGAATTTGTAGATAAAATTGGATTCATCGATGATGATGTTGTTGGTACAGGAATAATTGTTGTTGTTGGAAAATTATTATTACTATTATCATACATATTATAATGTGATGATTCAATCTGTGTACTTAATTCTAGATTTGTATCATTCAATATTTGTGCTTTAAAATGCATTGAATCATTATTGGTAAATGTTGTTGATGATTGTTGTTGTTGTTGTTGTTGATAGTTACCATTATTATTATTATTATTATTATTATTTCGATTCATTGATGGACGATCCATATTTAATGATATTGATATCGATAATGATGATGATGATTTTGATTGTTGATCATTATTATTAAAATTATTATAATCAATCGATTTTGGTGATGATTTTGATTGTTGTTGTTGTTGTTGTTCAATCGGATAATTTATTGGATGTTGTTGTTGTTGATGAGGATGATGATGATGAAAACCGGACAATGGTTGTTGTTTTTCCTAGAATCAAAGAAAAAAAAGAAATGAAATTTTAAAGTTTAATTAAAGTTTTGAGGATCCAAAATATTTCTTTTACCCAAAATTTATCTGACAAATGACCTCAGCATCCTCAATTAAGGCAACAAAAAAAAAGATCATTTGCAAAAAAAAACCTCGACATTTGGTCATAATTAATCGATGATTGGCGATAAAACAAGTGAAGTATTACAACAACAAAAATTGATAATTTATCAATGTTTTTTCTTTACTTCTGAAAATTTTTCACCTCCAAAAAACACATACACACCAACACCAACTTTGGTTATAATTAGTGTGGTGGATATTTCGTAGGATGATAATATTTTTTCTTTTTTTTCTTTAGTGTGTGAAATAGTGAAAAAAAAACAAATTATAATCAACAAAAATAAGGTGATGATAAGTCTATTTGGTCATCAGAATGCTGATCAGTAATAATTTTTTTTTACCAATCGATCGAAGATCGAAGATCAAAGAAATTTGATTAGATTTTTTTTCTTTCTCTCTCTCAGATCTGACATATCATGTGGATGTGAAACCAGAAAATATATTGATAAAACAAAAAAGCCGTAAGGCATATATTTATCCGAAAAATGGCGACCTTAACATTTCATTTTATAGCCAATTGAACCCCCAAATGAATGATGTTTAGATATTTGGAAAATTTATCTATTTTTTTGTGCTCTAAATTTTTTGTTTTAAAGTAGAAAAAATGAAATCGAAATTTTTCAATGATTTTTTTTCATTATCACTAGGGATTCCATCATTTTTTCGGTGAAAAATCATCAGAAGCTAGGTATTTTTTTCGGTTTTCTATGTGTTTTTTGACACAATTTATAACCTTTATGAATTTTTTTTTCATTAACATCTATCAATTTGCCACACACACACGTATGTCAGTTGGTCAACGAAATTGATGATGATGAAATATCGAAGAGAGGTGATCCACCACCATCACCACCACCAGTAGTTTTCATCATCATCATCATTTCGACATTGGATAAAAATAGACCAAACTTCAATTATTCACCGGAACATTGTCAGAAAACAGTGTCAGAACAACAAACACCAATTCTCATCATCACGATGAAAATATTTTCATTTTTGGATAATTTAAAATTCAGATAAGAAATTAATCCAGGAAACAACAAGTTTTTACCCGAAAAAAATAATAATCATAATAATAATGAATCATGGATTATGATGATCTAGATTAAGCAAATTTGTAACAAAGTAAATTTTGTTTTTTCGTTAAATACATAATCATAAAATAAAAGTCAAAATATTTGGATTTTTAACATTTTCTATTTCAGTCATAAGCGTCAAATTGGCCTCATAGTAAGCTCATGATTTATTAGGTTTAATGACGATCATGATGATCCTGATGATGATGATGGAAATTTCTGTCAAATTTAAAAAAAAATTTGTTTTCGTATATAAATAATATCTCACCATAAGATATACAGGAAAAAAGGACAAAGTAGAGGGTCTCGCGGAAAATTCACATAGATTGCGTATTTCTAGCTTATTGACATTGCTACGCTGGTGATTTTTGTTTTTCTTTAGAAACGAAAATCAATGACAGCTATAATTTGTAAGTTATTTTTTTCAAACGAAATAAATGACAAACGATAAATTTCAAAATGAATGATCATAATCCGGACATAATTTTTCAAATAAATATGCACAAAAAAATGGAGGAAAAAAAAGGTGATTATCCAATAATCACCGCACACACACACACACACACAAACATATAAATATTTACACTGTAATTGAATAACATCCGATTTTTTTCTTTCTAGTTTTTCTCGTTTTGTTTTGATAAATTTTTAATTGCACGTAAAAAAAATTTAAAGAAAAAACAGTGATTTACCGTTTTTTTCTTTTTCCAAAATGTGGATTAACAAAATAAACTTAATGATCATTATGATCCAGAACAACAAACAACAAAACAAAGCAAAACAAAACAAAACAAAACAAACATTCATTTTCTCTGGCACACACATACACACACAGGTAAAACTTCCGGTCTCGATTTGACCTTTTTTCCTTTATGTTTGGCTTAATCTTGCTTTTTCTGTGTGTGTGTGTGTGTGTGTGTGTGTGTGTGTGTGTGTGTATTCCAATAATGATTATTTAGTTTTTCTCTATTGCTTTCTTTTTGTTGTTTTTTAAAGAAACGATCGAAGAAAAATAAAGGTAGGTGTAATGATCATTCATAATAATGATGATGATGGTGATGGTGATGATGATCATTTCGTGATCATCATCTTGTCTTGATGTGAACACCTTTGATAGGTTTTTTTTTCTTCTCAGTATTGCAAAATATAAATAAATAAAATTTACAGCATGCGTAACACTTGTTGATAATGTTACGCATGCTGCTATTAAAGAATCTAAATTGCAATTAAAAAACAAACATTAGATTTCTGTTGATCAAAATAAAAAAAAGAAGAAGATTTTGAAGTAGCTAAAACACTTGTCCATCTCTCTCGATGGAAGTGTGTGTATGAGTTATGTGTGTCTTGTGTGTTGTTAGCTTAAGATGATGATGATGATCATCACCATCATCTTGGATGATGGTTTTTTTTGACAACCCCCTGATCATCTTCATTAATGATGATCTTATCTTGACCTTTTTCAAATAAGGTCATACAACAACGACGAGAAAAAAAGTGAAAGAATATTATCGGGATTCATTGATATTTTGGTAAAATTTTTTTCGGGTTTTTTTTCAATTTTGAAAACAAAAATTTAGACCTAGAATTGTTTTGTTTTCACTTCAGGGCTAATCGGGTTCAGCAAAAACAAAACAAAACATGAAAAATTACTTCAACAAATTGTTCAAACAATAATAATTTACACTGGAAAATTGGCAAAAAAAACACTTGACTAGAACAAAAAAAATTACTGGTTCTTCTACCTGGTTGCAAAAAAAATTATCATTATTTTATGACCATCTTCAATCAGCAATCAGTCATTGAAGAACAAAAAAAAAAACTCTTTGAGTTCCAAATTTGCCCAAAGGAATAATTTTCTGGAATGATGAAAAAATCACCAAGCAGCAAACATATTGACCAACCGAAAAATATCATTATTGCTTTATATGGGCCTTTACCATAAAAAAATGAAAAAATTATTATTGGTGATAATTCAAATGATTCAATGATATTATAATCATTGTTTAATTGTTATTCAAAAAAAACATTCCGATTGATCTAAATAAAACAATAACAACAAAAATTATTTATTGTTCATTCATTCATTCATCATTAACATTTTTCGGTGTGTGTGTGTTTGTGTGTTTATGCGTGTAAAATCCAAATGTTTATGATTCTCGATTACATAGCCTTGAATGAATTTGATGAAAAAAAATTATATTGTTATATAAATATTATGGTCATTTTCTTTCTTTGATTGCGTAAATTTCAATGACACCACCACCATCATAAGTAACATTTTTTTTTTTTTTTTTTGAAAGAAAAAAAAAGATCATTTATTTGATTGATTGATTGATACATTGAAATACAGGTAAAAAAAATGACTTTATGGCTTTTTTTCTTTTCAATGAAAATTTCAAATTTTTGAGTTTGCCACTCTCCTGTGTGTTTGATCAATTTTTCAACGAAAAAAAATAAATTATATAACTTTTCAGGTATTTTATAGCCATAGGTATTCTTGCTTTCTTTACAAATTTTAAACAAACACACACACACACACACAAAATCAAGAATCAAATTTGATTTTTTTCTTTTTGAAATTAACATTTATGTTTCGTGATAAAATGAATGGTACATTTAGTGTGTGTGTGTTACAATTGTACAGAAGCATCATTATCAGGTTGTTGTTGTTGTTGAACAACAACAACAATATCAGAATGAAGAAATTCCTGAATATAAAGCGAATTCGTTTTGGTATGTACGGTGTATGTTTTATTACCCGAATTTATTACGTTTTTTTTCCTCGATTCTTCTTCTTGTTTTTTGTTTCATTGAAGATCATCATCATTGATCAATGATGATGATCCATGGTAGATTTATTTTCAAATTAAAGAAAAAATTGTTTGTTTGTTTGTTTTTTGATTTGTTTGATTTGAATTTTTTTTACAACATGTTACTATATTTATATATCACTGGAGAGAAAGATAAACAAAAAATCAAACACCAATCAAACAAAATAACAGATAAAAAAAAGTATGAAGATAGAGAGAGATAAAATGTGTTTGATCAAGAAATTTTCTGTTTTAGCTTTATTATTTTTCATCAATGAAAAATTCCTGTTCTATCTTTATATATTTTGTTTCTATATGAAATAGGTTTTTCTTATTTATTTTTCGAAACAAAATCAATAAGAAAATTCCTTATATTGATTGCTGCAGAAAAACAGAATCGATAATTCAAATCTAAAAACAAACAATCAATGTTTTTTGGAAAAAAGAAAGAGTTAAGAATCAGTTATTTATAACTGTTGCTAAGAATAACCGGACCAAATATTTGATTTTCTCCTTTTCTCTCTCTCACACACACAAATAATCAAGAAAAATATGATTGAAATTTTTGATAATTATAAAGATAGTCAAAACCGAAAAAAATAACAAATGTCAACTTATCTAATCATTGATTAGTTGATTTAAAGTTTTTAACAGATAATGAAAATTCTGTTTTCTGTTTATTTATAAAAGTGTGGGTGTTACCGTGTGTCTACACGATATTTTTGTCTGATAAATGTTTTTTTATTGACCAAAATAATAATAATGATAACCTAATAATTAAACCAACAAAATTATTTTTTTCACTATGAAATTTTAAACCAGAAAAAATAATAATAATTTTGAAAATTTTTTGGAAACGAAAACCAACAATTAAGAAATCGTTTCACTGACCAAACCAAATAGGTTATAATTATAAACTTTATTGATCATCAATCGATTTTTTTACTTTTCAGCTAAAGAAAAAAACAATGATTCGTTGTTATTATCGATCTAACCGTTAACATGTTATTATCGAATTTGCATGCCACGAATTTGTTGTTTGTTGTTGTTGTTGTTGTTAAATTATGGTGTTAATATCATTTTTGTTTTGGAAAATTCTTTAAAAAAATGATCATAATAATTACCTCGATAATATTATTTGTTGTGGTCATCATCATCATTGATGATGGTGATGTTGTTGACCATAATGAACCTGGTGGTGATATACTTGGATTATGTGATTGTAATGGTGGTGGCGGTGCAGGTGGATATGGATTAAAATGTAATGGATTTTGATAATGATTATTATGTTGTTGTTGTTGATGATGATGATAAAGATGATGATGATGATGATGTGGATGATGATGATATGGATGTTGTTGTTGATGATGTTGATGATGATGATGAGAATTATGACGATTATTATTTACCATTGTCATCATTGTTGTTGTTGTTGTATCTGGTACAATTTGATCAGATTCATCTGTTATTGATGAACGATATGATAATGGTGAAAATGATGATGAAGATGATGAAGATTCATTTGTAATTTCAGATTTTATAATTGGTAAGATGTTATTATTTATAAAATATGGTGATGTTGTTGTTGTTGAAATTGAATCCAAATTTGCCTCTAAAGATGATATTTGTTGTTGTTGTTGATATTGATTTGTTGTTTGATTGTTGTCCATCGCTGTTGTCATTGTTTTCATCATTATCATTTTATTTGATGGTATCGATTGAATTAGATGATCATATAGAATTGACATTTCAATATTCAGTTTTCACTAGTTTTTTAAAATTTAACACATTTGAAACACACACTCTGTGTAATTTAAAATTTAAATCAATTTTTTGAACTAGCACTGATGATGATGTCACTTTTTTCTGTTTCAATTCTATGTTTGAAATAGAATGATTGAATCTGAATGAAATTCAAACAAGAAATTTATTTTTTTCGAGAAAAAAAATTGAAACCTGTTGAACATGAAACGATGATGAACTGAACTGAATGACCGATATGAGAATGATGACTTGCTTGGCATACCTGGCTTGACTGACTGGCTTTTTTTTGGAATGAAAATATTACCTTACAACATTCATTGAATGATTTAGTTTAAAAACTCTACACGCTAGCTATTAGATGCGCAACAATATGGACAACCTACCATATATTTTAGATTGAAGAAAATACTGAATCCATCTTTTGAATGTTATGTTATGAAAGTCCGCCCAAAAAAACACGGTGAAAAAGATAAAACTTAACTCCTCCTTTTTTTTGACTGTTTGATTCAATGTTTCATAGTTTTTTCTCTGCAGCAATTTTTTTACAGAATGAAAATGCTTAAAGTTTTTCTTTTGTGGAGGTATTAGAGGGGGTGTAAAGAGGAGAATGAATATCTCAATGAAATTGGATACCTTTAATCATTAAAACATTGAAGGAATTTTTGTTTTTAAATCAAAAGAATTTAAATGGAAATTTCGATTGATTTTCTCTATTCCGGTGAAAAAATCATACATTAAAAATGTCATCAATATTGTTAGATCACAGAGATTCAATTCGTAATTGAAAACTAATTTCGATATGCCAAAAAACAAGATGTATCTCTACCATCGGCCTAATCTTTTATCTGTTTTTTTTCAAAATGAAGAATTAACCGAAAAAAACAGAAATATGAACAACTCTAATCATAATTTCCAATCACCGAAGGCCATTTTCATTCATCATTTTTATTTATTTTTTTTATTGAAATAAACATTACATTACATTATGTAATGTAATAATAAAAAACAAATTGATTAAATCATCTCGATATTGTTAAATGAGAACAAAGAAAAAGAAAAAAAATAGACAATAATAATGATTATTAAACAATTTCATTTTTGTTCTGCATAAACTGATATCGATTTACTGTTATGTTTTTCCTTGATGATGATGATGATTTATTTGTAGCTTATAAATATGTTTTTCGTTTTCTTCTTTTTTTGTTCATTTTACATTTACAATTAGTTTATTTAAATCATTTTACAATTAAAAAAATGAATAAATTTTTGCTGTTTGATGATGGCTTTATCGATTATTTGTTCAATTTGTTTTTATCGTTTACAATTTAAATATTTTTTCCGTTTGTTTGTTTGTTTGTTTTGAGAGGCAACTTACATACAAAAAAAATCAATTGTTTAATTCATTGCTTCAAGGCATTCAAATCAATCATCATGATTATCAATGATCATCAACAGTGGAAATTGATTTGTTTGTCATTATTGATTTATTTGCAATGGAAAAAATTTAATTGAAAATTAAAAAAAAACGGAAATAATCAAAGGAAAAATTGCAGAAAAAACACAGAATATGTCGATAGAATCGATGTTTCCATGAATATAGAGTTGATTATTTCAATATCAAATCATGAACAAAAATTTTTCACCAAAAAAAAACATACATCTGCCTCGAGTAAATCGATTCATTGTTGATTTTTGTTTTATGATGAATAAAATTCACCTGTCGTTTCTTTCTCTCATTATCTTTTTATCTATTCTTTGCTATTTATAACCTGAACATTTTTTTTTACATTGAAATGAATTTTTCCATGCCATCAAAACTTATTTATATAGGAAAAAGGATAATTATTTTGAAAAACACAAAATAATAATGTTTAATTATAATTGAATGTTGATTGAAAAAAAATTAATTAATTGATTTATTTCGGCTATTTTAACATTTGTGTGTCATTGATGATTGTTTTTTTTTGCCATCTTCAGATCAAAATTGTACAATATGAAATTAACTTTGACTTTATGATTAACACAATTTGGTTCATCATTTTTTTCGCAAAATAAAGAAAAACATGATAATCGATTAATGTAAAAAGAATGAATGAATGAAAAAAAGGTCGAACAACATGATCATTGGATAATCCGGCTTGTTGTTGTTGTTGGTAAAATGGCCATCAATATATCGACATTTAATATGATGATGATAATGATGATAATATACATTATGTAATGCAATTTAATAACAACAACAACAAAGAAAAACTTGTTGTTATTTGTATCCAAACTATATAATTATATTTGTGGAAAGAAAAAAAAAGATATAGAGAGAAAAAAAGGGCCATCTATTTGGATGTTGAAAGAAAAACCTGAAAAGATTTCTTGGTATAAGCCTATCTATATTGGTTTCCAAACAACAACAACAACGAAAATAACGAAAAAATCATAATGATGATGATCATCGTTTATTTCAAAGATCCATAAAGTTATTTTTCAAAAACAAAATCAATTCTTCTTCTTGTTTTTCTCTTGAAAACAAAATTGATGTTCGACAACATTATGATCTTCATCATCATCATCATTGTTGTTGTTAGCTAGTTATTATAATCACTGATTATGATTATCAACAAAAAGATGGTTAGATATAATCCATTTAAAAATAAAAATGATCCAGAATGATAATATTGTTGTTGTTGTTGTTGAATAGGCAGTCTTAGTTTTTGTTCAGGTGAATGAAAAATTCAAAAACTAAAGACAAAACACAGCAACAACATACTATATATGTGTGTGTGTGTGTGTGCATCCAGATCTTGATCTAATGATGATTATGATTATGATGATCATCAGCATCTTTTGATGTTTAGTGATTATATTATAAAAAACATGATAATTATGATTATCCTATATAAAAATCCATTCATTCATTCATCCATCCATCCAGATCTATCTATCCATCTATCTATCATTATTAATAATCATTTGTTTGAAAACGTAAAAAATTCTTCCATGTTGTTTTACAATTTTATCATGTTGCTGTTTTTCTCTTTATTTTCATCATTTTTTGGTTGGTTTTCATAAGTTTTCATCTTCTTTGTAATTTAATGCAAGATTTTTGTTATATAAAAATCATATTGGGATTTTTAATAATTTTCAAATTTATTATCCATTCAATTTTAAATGATAATTTTTTTCCAGCAAAAAAATTAGTTTGACCTCTTTCTTTTTATTGTTCCGTTAGAATTGTTTATTATTTTGTTTCTCTCCATAACATTTATGAATCAATTTCTTTGCTTGAAACTTTTTTCAAACAAAAATTGTTCAATTCTTTGACAGTTTTTCTCTCCATTGATATTCTCTAATTTCAAATATTAGCCTGTCAAACATGCATACGCAAACTTACATACACAAACATACGTAAACTTACAACGATTTAGGTGACAAGTACAAGGTTATTTGTGGATCATATTTATTTTTTTCATTACACTTGATGATCCACTTGTGGTGGTGGTGGTGGTTGTACCGTTTGTAATTTGGTTTAGTTTTTTTTATTCAAGTCAATCACATCAGGTAGGAAAAAAACTTCCCCCAAAAAAACAAACTGTTTCACATTAGGAGGGCCATACAAAAATATATGATTTTTTTCATTCCCAAATAATTTATGAACCCAATATTGACTAGAAAATCGATCCAAAACAAAACAGAAAAATTCTTGAACTGAACATTTGATTTCATGGTCATCGTCGTCGTCGTTGTCGTTGGTCATTGAAATTGTCAAGTTTGTTTGTTTCAATTGTTCAATTTTTTTAACCCTTGGTTTTCGTCGTTTTAAATCTAAAGAAGAATATTGTCGTTTGGTAAGAGTTTGTAGAGAAAAATTTTCTCGTTTTTTTTTCGGAACTGATTGATCAATGAGATTGATTGTTGGTAAATTGTTTTGCGTATGTGTTTGTGTGTGTATTATGTCTAAGATAATGATAATCACTATACAGTCAATATAATATGTGTGTGTGTGTCATTTTCGTAACCAAAAAAAAAAAAATGAATGAATGAATGATGGTCATGGTTATGGTTTGACCATCATTCATTGAATGAATATGACCGAATAATTCGTTTTTTGTTGCTGTTGTTGTAAGAATTGTGTCATTCAGTAGTGCAATTTTGGAAATTTTCATTTTGAATTAAATTTTTTTTTCTTCAAATTTTTCAATTTCTATTGTGGTTCTTGTTGTTGGAAAGTTGTTAATTTTTTTCCCTAAATGAACCCTGTAATGATTTCAGAAGAAAATATTATTCAAAAAAAAGAATGGAAAAGAATGAAACTAAATAAGATTTTAATCATTTTAGAAAGAAAAAAAATTTGAATGAATTTTTATGCTGAATTTGAATTTGAAGTGTGTCATTTTTCTTTTTTAGCCAGTTTTTTTTTGTTTGTTTGATATCAACCTTGATATCGAAAATTTGACATACGACACACATATTTATATACAGTTGCACACACGTTCCAATAAGATCTTGCGTAGCCAAGTTTATTATTAATTGTTTTTGTTGGTTAAAAAAGAAAGAAAGAAACAACTTGCGCGGCCTTGTTTTCATTTCAAAATTTCTCAATCAATGATGAATTGTAAATCATTTCTTCTTTTCTCAATCATTTATTTATTCATTATCTTCAATCGAATAACATATTCAAGGATTGAATTTTTATTGTTGAAAAATCATTAGTCTAGGTAATTTCCCGAACTGATAACAACAACAACAACAGGAAAAAAAAATTCAATCAAGTATTGTACCTGGATAGAAATGAAGAAAAATTAGAAAACATTTACACCAACAACGATACCGCCAACGCCAGTTGATTGTAATTTCGGCCACACAATCAACAAACAATTTGTTAACCATGAAATGAAATGAAATTATTAATGAATCTTTTTTTGTTTTGTTTTGTTTTTGTTTTAGTGTTTCACACAAGTAATTAATTAGATTCTTTTTTTACTATTAAGGGTAGATTCTTTCAATTATTTATAAGATGAGCTGTTTTGTTTTGTTGAGTAAAAACTTTCAAAGAAATTTACTAAATTATTTTCTATTCTTCTTTTTTTCCATTAACATTTTAAATGAATGATAGGTATCTTGGTTGTTGTTGTTCAAATTTACCGGTAAATGATGATAATAAAATGAAATGAATTTCAACAACAATAAAAAAGCTAACCAATTTTGTAATTGGATTCCATCAAATGAATGAATGAATGAATGTAGGCGTAGTATTTGTGTTCTACACAGGATGTTCATCATCATCATCATCATCAACAACATGATGAACTTGACAGCCAAAAGATTTATTTTCAGAAAAAATGAATGGATAGAAAAATTATTAATAGACCAAAGAAAAACAACAACAACAACAACAATCTTTTAATAATCTTGATATGATAATGATAATGATACAACAACAACAAAATGTTGTAAAAGAGTTAAAATTAAAAATACTAGAAAATTATATATTTGTTGCCAGCAAATTAGTATTAATTATAAACGAATATTGTTGTTGTTAATGAACGATAAAGATGAATGTTTTTTTTTTTGGAAGTGATCAGTGAAATGAATGAATGAATGAAAATTCATTCCAATCCTACGATCAACGAATAACGTTTTTTCTTTTTCTTCATCATCATCTTCGTTTTTGTTCTTCATTAGTTAATTATAAAAGATTATCCCTTAAATAAGATAATTTACATGGTTGTATATATAGACCTAATTATAATCCTGATGGTCAAAACAAATTATTTATAGTGATGATGTGATATATTGTGTAAACCTTGAATTGCATTTTGAAAATGTTTTCCCCTCAAATCAAATCAATCAACTGAAACAGCGAAAAAAACGAACCGGATGAAAAAATTGAACTATTTTTCATTAATTGTCAATAATTAAAACGACGAAGCAATAATTAATATGGAAAATCACTGATGATGATGATGAAAAACATTCTTCCATATCCAATTTGATGATGGCTTTTAATGTGAAAATTTTTACGTTTTTTTTTTTGATTGACTGACCTGCTCGAAATATTTTGTTGTTGTTGTTTTGGCTGTCTTCAAGTCTTCAAGTTACCATTATCAATGGATTCATTTTCAATATTATTTCATCGTACATCACCATCATCATAATCGACAAAGTAATAATTAGAAACAAAGAAATCAAGTCAAATGGATGAAAACAATCTCGATGAACGAACGAACGAAACAAAACAAAAGAACAATAGATCAGCAGCAGCAGCTAATTACATATTTTTTCTGTTTCGGATGTAAAACATTCATTTTTTTCCACTGAAAATCATTTTGATCCCGGATAATTTTTTTGTGAAATTTGTGAACGATCACTACACACACTTGTTGCATAACACATTTTTGATTTTTTTTTTTTTTTTTGAAAAAATTTCTTGAAAATGAATGAAATTTTAAAAATTTTAAAGCGAAAATGTTTATTAAAATCTGGAATTATCGTTTTTTTTCATAATGGAATGGAAAACAATTTTAATCAATTTTTTTTCTCTATTACTTTCAAGCGATGTGATTGAAATACCAAATTAATCTTTGACCTTTTCGAGGATGTGATTATATGTAAGTGTGTGTGAGAAGAATGTTTGATTCAGTGACATTCACAATGAAATGAATTTTTCTGTATTCTCTGTTTTGATTCATTCATATTGGTTCATCGTTTGTAATCGATCAATCAAACAAAACACTGCACGCGTAGACATTACATTTTTTTTCAATTAGAAATGTTTTTCTGTTTCCACCATTTTTGATTTGTTGATGAAATGATTTTCAACCGCGAACAACAACAACAAAATGTTTAATATTCGTTGCACATTTAGACTAATAATCCAAGATTTATGTTAATAATCAATGAAATTGAAATTGAAATAAAACTTTCTTGCAAAACATCGAAACAACAACAACTTGTTGAATAACAATCCGTTTGGACCATAGAAAAATATTTCAATGGTTAATATTTTATGGAAATTTGTTTATGGCCATCATCATCATTATTAAGTTAATTAATCTGTTCTCACTTCACAAAATCTAATAGTTTTTTTGGATTTTTTTTTGAAATTAAATTGAAATGAAAACTTTGAATGTTTTTTGATGAGTTTTCGTCAATTTTTTCCAACAAAATTATCATCTTAATAAAATGATGATGGATTCTTTTGAAATCGATAAGAATTTTCCATTTGATAAGCTTTGAAGCAGCAACAACAACAACAAATTGTAATTATAAGTCACAAAAGTCATCCATTTCTTCTTCTTGAAAAGATTGATTTGTATATGATGACCACATAGGTTCATTTCAATATCAATCTATCTATCCATGTCTGTCTATCCATGTATGTATGTATGGTAAAAAAAATGGAGCACTAGATCAATATTAGCTTGCGTTCTTGTACTTGTATAATGTTTTTACCTTGGATAATTGAAACAAAAACAAAAAAACCAAACGAAAATGAATTAATGCTTGTTCAAAGTATATTTTTGCATGTTTAGAAGAATGTTTTTTTTTTGTTTTTCGCACAATTATAATTATAGCCATTGAACTTTACCATATTTTTTGTTAACCTTATAGATTTCTGTGTGTTTCAAAATGTGTTGTTTTATGTTTTGTTTTTTCTTCTTTCGATTGAGAATGAGAGAGAGGTCCGGTTTGAGATAATTTTTCTATCCAACCAATCTATGATTGTGATGAATAATTTGGTTGTTGTTGTTGTTGTTTTTTTTCTCCAAAAATATCTATTGTAGATTAGCATAAGGTGATGATGAAACAAATGTCGTTCATCATTTATTTATTCATTCACATTCATTCTGGATGATTACTTTCCATTTTGGTTCAATTGATGATGATGAGTCAACGAAATCAACAACAAATGGAAATTAGATTCGTTTTTGAATTTGAAAAAAAAACTATTACAAAAGAGAGAGAGAGAAAGAATGATTCGATTGACTGAATGATTATTAAGGTTGGTGATGATGATGATGATGATGATGAGAACCGGATGATTTATCTTATTGATGAAAAAATGATTCTGGAACATTTTTTTGGATGAAAAGAGGGAACGAAAAAAAAACTTGAAAGGTGTGTATGTCAGCTTAATAATAATGATGATGATTGTAGTCCAAATGGTTATTTTAAATCATTGAATAACATAACCAGATGTGTAAGGGATCAAAATCTATATGGATGTGATCCAGTTCCCACACACACACACACACACACACACACGGTTACCCAATCGATTTTTATCTATTATCATTACCGGATGTCAAATCTCAATCGGAAATGTTAAATTAATCATTAAATCATTGCTCTTTAGGCAATGCTCATCATCATCATCATCAATTTGGTCACATCGAAACTAATGACATAAACATTTCCTTGATTGAATGCTGATGAGAATGATGATGATGATGACAATTTTAATTCGAAATTAATGTGGAAAAACTTTTTTTAAAAAATTCATGACATTTTTGTTTGTTTGTTTAGAATTTTGTTTTTTTTTCAATTTGATTTTACCACCGTAATGATGATAATGATGAGAATGACCAAATGAATTTTTAATGAAATGATCTTTTAAAATCATTTCCAAGTGTGTGTTCCAAAAATGAAACACTTGAAACAAATTTGATTTGTTTTTAATTATGTGTGATGATGATGATGATAATGATTGACGAATTGTAAACTTTAAGAATTTTCAAATGAATTTTGTCCAAAAATGTATAATTTTTTCAAATTATAATAACAACGATCATCACCAAAAAACAGCCAAGCAGTAATCATCCATTTTTCTTCGTGAACCAACAATAATGATAATGGCTATAGGATTTTATCTTTGTTTTTCATCATATTTACCGTATGGTGATATCAGAAAAAATTAATGAAAAAAAATATTGAAATTATCTCGATGCTAAAATATCAAGCAGCGATAAAGAGATTATGAACAATATTCCCATTGCTGAAAGAATTTCATCGATAAATCTAATCGAATTTCATTCAATCATTCAATTACAAAATCGATGATTTGTCTATGACCGATGGATATTTTTCTCTTTTTTCTTTTTCCCAATCTAATCAATCTATCTTGATTACCAAATGTATGTTGTACAATGGATAATTTGTTTAAACAAATGTTTTGACAACAACAACAACAACAACCAAAATTTGTATACGGTAAATGTTTTCACCATAGATAAAATGGATGATGAATTTGATTTTGGATAATTCAAAATAAAACAACAACTGCTGTGTTTTGCTTGTTGTTATTATCATCATCATCAATATTTTTCTGTTGACCTCTACTCGATTACGCAAAAAAAAACCAAAAAACCAAAACAAAACAAAACAGCATGTTGTAATCGCTGGTTATCATCGCTGATGGTCAACTGTTATTCTAACTTTGAAACATTCAACAGCAGAAACAATGATGATGATGATAATGATTTTTTTCTCCCTCTCACCGAAAAACATTTTGATCATCAATTTTATCCACACAACACACACTGGTTATCTGGTGTTGAAATATTGTTTCTTTTTTGGTCTTTGGCTAATTCATTTTTTTTCCAGCAAACCACAACGGTGTTCAATCATCATCAACATTATCAGAATTTAATCGATCAAAAATATGATATGATCAAACCAGGAATGATGAAAATACCTTGCTCCATAGGTGGTTAGGATATTGGTGGTGGTGGTGGTGATGGGCAAGCATCAATGATAAACAATGTGTATAAATATCAATGAAAAAAAAAACTAATCAACAACCGTGATGATCAAGGATGATGATCTTGAATTTTGTTTCCATTTATATCGATCATATTGATTGGATTTTTTTTGTTTGTCCATTCTTTTATCTTTATGATTATACAATATCTTTTTCGTTGTAGTTGCAGAATAATTAAGTCATTTTAGATTTTTTAGTTTTTGTAAAAAAAATTTGTAATTGTTTACAAGAAAACGAAAAATTCTTAAAATCATCTTCATTTTGGATGTAATTGCGTGGGTGTCAAAGTATTGTTGTCGGTTTGATGTTTTTTATCAGAGGATTTTTGATGTTTTTTGTTTGTTTGTTTTTTTGCTAATGAAAATTATTTATTCATAGAAAAAAACAAACAACAAGCTTTTCGATGCCGAATCGATAGAATAGATAAATAGATCGATGAATGGTTGAATGGCTGGTTGGTTGGTTGATTGGTTAGACACGCGACTTAAAGTCACGATTTTTTTTCTGTTTTTCGCCCGCTCCATTCTCCTTATTTAATTTTTTTCTGGCTTGTCGGTTCTGTTGTTTGATATAAAAAAACATACACACACACGGGAAAAAAAGGTCAGATTCAATTTGTAACACTTGATTCTTTCTTTCTTTTTTTTTCAAATAAGAATTATTGAAAAAGCGTGATTCTCTAATCTTTACTATTTGTGATTTCAATCAGAAAAAAAATTGAT